>NC_138986.1:8314867-8584679 GCF_964341445.2 Mesoplodon mirus | reverse complement strand
AGTTTTCATATGCAAAACTGAAGGTTAAAGTATCCAAAACTTTGAATGGGTACGTTGGCAGATTCCAGAAAAGAACAACTTTCTCTGAGGGCTCCAGGAGATGAACTGGGCTACTTCTGTAAATATAGTTCCTATATTATTTATATTCAGTCAGTGGGCACAGTGCTTTGCTCAGGGTTGAAAAGACTGAGAAAAGGACATGGTTCCCGAATTCAAGGAGCATGTATTGTGTTCCTGTCCTATCACTTCAGTTTCCCAAGTTACTAACTGGTGACCACAGACAAAATCTCAGTCCTGATGGTTGGAATTCTTCTGGGAATGTTCTGTGGTTCTTCAGTGTGAAGAAAGGGAGCCAATGTTCCACGAGGGCTCTGTGGACGAGAGGATGGAGCGGGGGGAGGGGGACTTCTCATCCAGCAACCTTGAAAGGGCTTCTCCTGGGCAACATATTCGTGCGATTCAGCATCTAGAATTAATTAAACAAGAAGGCTGTGCCTCACAACTAACCACTCAGATTGTATTACCTCGTCCTATTACACACATGTGCCCACGTATGTGCGAACACACACATGAACACATTAGTTTGCTCGGGCCGCCATGACAAGATACCATAGACTGGGCAGCTGAAACAACCAAAATGTATTTTTCACGGCTCTGGAGGCTAGAAGTCCACGATCAAGGTGTCTCCACGTTTGGTTTCTCCTGAGGCCTCTCTCCCTGGCTTGCAGATGGCTGCCTTCTCACTGTGTCCTCACATGGTCTTTCCTCTCTGTGTGCACATCCCTGGTGTCTCTCTGGGTGTCCTAATCTCTTCTTAATGACACTGGTTCTTACTGGATTGCAGCCCATCCTAATGGCCTCTTTTTAACTTAACCACCTCATACAAGATCTCTCAAAATACAGTTACATTCTAAGGTACTTCGAGTTAGGGTTTTCGCATATGAATTTGTGTGTATGTGTATGTGGGGGTGATATATATTCACCATATATATGTATTTCATTGACAGGAAGTATGCCTGCATTGGCTTCTCTGTCAAGGGGTTAGTATCAGCTCTCTGCCTTATGTTAAAATCTACAGATAAAGACAAAGGGACAAGGAAAGCAGGTGGTTTTGAAGCAGCGGATACTCAAGTCTGAATCATTGAAAGTGAGGACTGGGAAAGCTGCAGGAAGTCTGGAGGGCCCGGTGGCCGGTGTGTGTGTGTGTGTGTGTGTGTGTGTGTGTGTGTGTGTGTGCGCGCGTGTGTCTGTTAGGGTTAGGGTTAGGGCTCTGTATGCTGGCCCTGGCTCTCCGGAGGGGCATCTGTTAACTGGAATAAAAATCCCACCTTCTTGAGTGAGATTGCTCAAGTTCTTATTCAGAAATAATTGTCAAAGAGGAAATTTTGGCGGTTCTTTTCTTCCTTCTCATTTTTAAACTCTGCTTGATGTGATTAGGCAGACAGGACTTCCTTAAATGAAAGTCACTTAGTTCCCACTTTTTCTAACTGGAGGCATTTCATATAAAAAGCCAGGATGTCAGATAGATATGTGAACATTTCTTAACTGAAGGGGAATTCTACAGATAACTAGGAAATCTGAGAGCGGGATTGAGGATGTTTGCCTAAGTCCAACAACGTATATTAATTTACAAACTCAGCAGACTGTGTTATAGAATCTATTCAATACTCATGTCTGAGGCACCTTTTCCCAAATTTGTCTAGCAGACCATTGCTCATCCTCCACGGTGGAGCACTTTTGAAACCAGCCAGAGGGGGCTACCCACAGCCTTCCCCAAGAAGGGCTGGAGTCATCACGGTGGGAGGTGATAGCCATGGGGGGAGGGGAGACAAGGTTTCAAAAAGGAAGTATGAAAAGTCTACCCAGGAGCTAACAGTGAGGCACTGTTACACTGAAATCCTAAAACTGGTATTGTCAACGAGAATGGCCACATGAAAACATCAGATCCTGCAGACACTGAATCCTTCAGGCAGAAGTCAACACGAGGAGTCTGGGTGAAAGCTGGCCAGGTCCTTCAAGAGGCGGACATGGGATATCTCCTTCCTGTAGGTTTTAATGTTGTAGTTAGTTTGCCCTCCTGCTTACTTTTGTTTGTTTGTTTGGTTTTAGTTATGATGGGGTTGAAAAACACTAAAGAAGGAAGGGAGGGTGCACAGTATTTCCGCAACGACCCCTGGACACAGAGATGATAAATTTTACTCAGAGTTCATTAAATGAGTAAAACATGTAAATATTTCCTGCACTGCTTTTTCTCAATAAAGGAAGTACTTTCCCCCCAGAAAAAGGAGCCATGTCAGGGACACAGAGTCACACAGGAGCCCCAGGTCTCTTCTGAAATGCAGGGACCTGTGTGGCATGGCTGTCACCGTCAAACAGCAGAGGGTCTTCCAATGTCCTCCCAGGGAGCCTGCCTGGTGTTCCTCAACTGGTCCCTAGGGGTCTGAGGCTAAACAGATGAATGGTGGTCTTTTCCTGATTCACAGACTCTAAGGTGAGAGACAGCTTGCTTAGTTTTAAGTTGTCCCACCATATTGGGAATTTGCCACCAGCACTTGTCTATATTATTAATCTACTCTGTGATGCTATTTGATTTGGTACAAAATTATGTGGTTATTCTAACGTCAAAATATTAACACTTCGTGGTGACCATAAACCCTTCCTTATGACTTTTGGGTGCCCTGATGCTCAAACAAGGTGCTCACAGGGCCCTGGGGATGCCTCCTGCAGTGATTTGCTTCTGCCTCTCTTTGAGGGCAGGGGCCGTGTCTTCTTAAAACCAATATTCTCTCCATATTGCCTGGCACGTAGGGGCATCCACTGAAGGCTTGTTGAAGAAATGCGTTCCCGTAAGGGCCATCTGTGAACATATAACACACGTGGTCTTGACTCTGCAGCTAAGGGTGGTGGAGTGTCCTCAAGTGGCAGCAGAATCATTAGTTGGGTTCATCCGAGGGTTGGCCCAGAGTCAGGAGAAAGGAGGAAGCAGATCATGTTCTCTCTTGGAGGACTTTGTGGGAAAGAAGAAGATACTTCCTACGTGGTACTGAGTCTGGTTTTCTCTGTGGTCTGTCTTGGAAGTCCCACTAATAGTGTGACCAGTGGAGAGAAGTCTATCCCAGGGGCCCCAGTAGAGGGACTGTATAGCAAACATCTTACAAGAGCTCAGGCAAAGATCCTGAACCATGGGGAGAGGTGGCCACAGAGCCAGGAAAACTTTGGGCTGGTCCCCTGGAGTCTCTCTCTTGTTCGTTGGTGCCCAAAGGCATGGAGAGAAATACCTTGTCTGAAGCTGGACAGGGGATCCCTCACTGCTAAAGTTACTGACGAGCCCATCTCTCCCGGAGCAATAGGAGCTGAGGGGCTGTGCCGGTGATCACTAGTGATACTCGGGGGTATGGGGTAGAAAGGCTCTCGAGTTAAAGTTCCTTCACCTCCTTCTCAGAACTGTACGTTTCACATAGTATATCTATTATTTTCTTAACTGGAAGAAAATTATCCCAAGGTTTCTTCCAGACCTTTGCATCTTTCTCGAGGTTGCCAATCAGGGTGGTTGTGTACTAGGACAGCAGTACTCAACATTGCCTGGACATCAGAGCCACCTGCGGCACTTTTAATGATCCCAGGGCCCTGGCCGGACCCAGGCCAATTTCTCTGGAATCTCTGGACTCAGGTGTTGTATTTTTAAAAGCACCTCAAGTTATTCCAATGTGAAGCCAATGTTGAGAACCACTGCTTAGAGTTTAATAGTAGTCCTTAAATGTAAAAGTTTTGATTAAAAAAAAGTCCAGGGACTTCCCTGGTGGTCCAGTGGTAAAGAATCTGCCTTACAATGCAGGGGACTCTGGTTCGATCCCTGGTTGGGGAACTAAGATCCCACATGCCTCGGGGCAACTAAGCCCGCGTGCCACAACTACTGAGCCCGTGCTCCTCAAGTAGAGAGCCCACGTGCTCTGGAGCCTGCACCACAACTAGAGAGAGAAGAAACCCGCACGCCACAACTACTGAGCCCGGGTGCCACAAACTACAGCACTCACGTGCCCTGGAGCCTGTGCACCACAACTAGAGAAGAGAAAACCCTCACACCATAATTAGAGAGAAGCCACAACGAAAGATCCCATGTGCCTCAACGAAGACCTGACGCAGCCATAAATAAATTTAAAAAATGAAAAAAAAAGTCCAAAGATTTCTTTTAATTGGAAAAAGTATATTTTTCATATTCTAATTACTCAAAAGCTACTGAAGGGATTTTTTCCCCCCTGAACTTTCCATTAATGAAAAACAAAACAAATTTATACTGAAAAGAAGATTCAGCCCAAGGTAGAATTTTCCATAAAGTTATGGGCAAGTGAAAAAAAAGCAAAGACTATCATTGAAAAAAGTGCTTTTACAGAAATTTCCTTTTAAACCTGCTTGCAGTGAATGTCTCCTTTCAAAGGTGGATAAACAGCATTTGCCCAAAAAGTCCCACCTCTGGCTATTGCTAAGAAGCTCAGTGTCAAGTGATGGAAATGCCCAGGGCAGAGTTAACTCAGTCTGACTCAGTGTGGGTTTTAAAGAAGAAATGAACAAATTTTTAACAGTAAGAGCACAAGTGGGTAACAAAATGACTAGCAGCTAAATGACTGGTTGAAAAGGATTATCGTGACAGCTAGTACTGATGGCTTATCTTCCAAACACAACTTTCTAAAGACTGTATCAACCCTATCTTTTGTTGGCAAAAGAAATGTTTCTCCAATTAGTGAGACAATACTACGTTCTGGATAGTCCTGAACTACCCTGAGGGGAGTAGAAAAAGTGGCATGAGAGATAATAGTTACTGACCCAGGCCGGATGCATCAGGCAATTGTTAACCCTTTGCTTTGCTTTAATTTGGCACCAAACATTGACCTCCTGATTTTTAAGGCACCAGCTTCCCCTTAGCTGGAGGATAAAGTAGTAATCCTTCAGGCTGACACCCAAGCCCTTTCATGATGAGGTCACATGGCACCTTTCCACCTGGTGCCCCACTCTGCCCTAATAAGGGCAGTGTCCCTAAAACATTTCTAGTGAACAGACTCGATGATAAATGAGAGCCCAAGATAGTCTTCTAGACTCTTCTGGTCGTTGCTTTTCTGTTATCACCAGGGTCTTCCTATAGGCTAAGCGTTTTATAGACTACCCAGTAAGCACCTTACCACAATGACCAGGTGGGAATTATTACCCTCTTTTTCCTTAAAATCTCAGGGAACTTTTGCAGTCTCATCCTTCAAATACCAGGGTTTATTTTCATAATAAAAATAATAGCTTTTCACTCTTGAAGTATCTAGTAAAGTTGAGGTGCAGGGAGATACTTATTCCCTGGGTCATCCTGGTTTCTTTGGACACTTCTGACTGAGCCCAAAAGTTTGTGAGGGAATTGGAGCCAAGGAATCCAGGGCTAAGCCAAGCTGTAACTGCTCTGCGGGAATGGAGAAGGGGGCATTCCTTGTTCAACATTTCTGTCACGCAGCTGAACTCAGTGTTGGGTCGTGGCGGTGGCAGTGGTTGTGATGGACGGAACTTATGGAACAGCAAGAAAGAGACAGATGCAAACTCCAGTTCACCCCCTCCTCTGACATGGTTGGGCTTCTGTACGGGACGGTGCTTTTGGGCCTCTGAGCCTTCCCTCCTCGTGTCCCTCTAACGAAATGCTCTCCCCTCCTCCCTAAAGTCCAACCTGCCTCTCCCTACAAGCCTCAGCCAGATGCTACCAGCCCCCCAACCCCAAATCCTCCCATTTCTCCCAACTTGAGGTTAACTGCCTGTAGTGGGTTGAATTGTGTGCCCCACACAGTATGTCTAAGTCCTAAACCCCTGTACCTGTGAAGGTGACCTCATATGGAAATAGTCTTTGTAAATGTGATTAAGGGAAGGATTTTTGAGGTGAGATCATCCCAGATTAGGATGGACCCTAAATCCAGTGAAGGGTATCCTCGTAAGAGATGGAAGACACACAAAAACAGAGAGGGGAGGCCGTGTGAGGATGAAGGCAGAGGGTGAATGGATGCCTCCACAGCCAGGAACACTAAAGGGCCATCAGTATCCCCAGAAGTTAGGAGAGCAGCCGGAACAGACCTTCCTCAGAGCCCGCAGATGCAGTCAACTCTGCCGACGCTGCGGTTTTGGACTTCTGGCCTCCAGAACAGTGAGACAATAAAGATCCATTGTTTCCTGCCACCGAGTTTGTGGTGATTTGTAACTGCAGGCCTCAGGAAACCAAGATGCTGCCTTTTTCTGGACTCACCCATCATCCCAGCTGATTCCTCCTTGAGACCCATCAATTCTGACTCTGTGTCTTACTTCTCACATCCATGTCTGCCTTCTCCTACCAGATCCAGCTCGATGACCCTTCAGGTGTCTGGGGATGCCTTCTGCAGAGTTGGTGCAGCATGAGGGGGTTTGAGCACAGAGCAGTTCACACTCCCACAGTGACGGCACAGCTCGCAGGAAGGCCTGGCCTCGGTGGCTGCTCTTGCCCTCCACGGCAGGGCTGGCCCAATTCTGGCCCAGCCCTGAGCTCTCTTTGTTGCTTCAGGACTTTGGGGTGTCCTCACCCAACCTCTCTGGTCCACGCCAGGCAGCACTGGGTGAGGGGCTCCTTCCTGGTGCTTCCCACCATCCACACTGGCACACTCGGCCTCCATTCGGATGATCTCGCCAAGGCCTGTTTTCACCAGACTTGCGGCTCCTTAGGGTTGGAGGTCACACCTTATCTATCTTTGATTTCCTTAGCCCGGTACTGATGACATATTGAGGTTCAGTGACCACCATCTAATGCCCTAAAGGATTTGGTCTCCAGCTAACTCTTCAGGATCATTTTGTCTTACCTGTTCATTTGGCCTGCCCATCCCCACACCAACTCTCCCGCTGCGATCCAGTGATATTGGTTTGGCCAAAAAAGTTTGTTCGGGTTTTTCAGTAACATCTTATGCAAAACCCCAAATGAACTTTTTGGCCAACCCAGTACCAACCCTCAGCCCTCGGAGGGAGATGCCCTGCTGACACCTTGATCTTGGACTTCAAGCCTCCAGAACTGTGTGACAATGAATCTCTGTTGTTTGAGCCCACAGGTCTGTGGTACTTTGTTATGCGGCCCAAGCTGACCAGTACACCCTCATAGTTCTCAGATCACCCAGACTCTACCTCAGGCCTTTGCGTATGCTGTTTCCTTTGGCTGGAATGTCCTTCTATTACTGGTGTGAAAAATTCGACTTTTATTGAGTACAACTAAGCGTCAGGCTCTGTGCTAGGAGGTTTACATGCATTACCTCATTTAATCCTCGTAACAACATGGTATCTGTAACTTCCTTTTCATGAAAAGAAGCACTTATCTGCAGGTTGACCCATACTAGTATTATAAATAAGATTCATCTGAGTGAACCAAGTGTAAGATTTCATGACATCCCAGTGACCACACAGCAGGAACTGGCCAAAGAGCACCATACCCTAGCCCAGCGTGACACAGAGGATCTCTTGGGCATCTGATAGTGGATGGGGTGGGACTTCCAATATTAGAAAGAGAAATAAGCTTTTTGTGTAACTTAGAGGAAGCTATTCTGGAAAAGGAAAATCCGTTTGTGACCCCCAGTTTGAAAGACTCTTACCTCACGTGAGACTAGGGCATGTGTGTCAGAAGGGAAGTGGATGATTTACTGCATGTCAAGTGTTTACAGCAGAGTTGCGCGTGTAGTAAGCTCTCTGTAACCGCTGGCTGTTAGTATTCGTATTATTTGAAGACTCCTCCCAGGGGAGTGTGTCACAAACATTAATTTTGGCTCCTACCTTGTATATGTGAGCTGCTCCTGTAAAGTTTATAGGACCACAGTTATCTACTGCAAGGATAAAACATAAACTGTTTCTCTAGAATACTGCAGCAAGTGAAGAAAGGTGACACAGTACCAGCCATTTCCTGCCCAAGCCCCAAGTCTGTGGATACAAGCTTGTCAGGACCTCGTTTCCTTACAGCGATGCCCAGTGGATATCTCAGTCCTTCTGTGGGACTCTAAATTTCTCAGGTGTAAATCGGACCCCTTCATGGCCGCAAAGGGAACCATCTTCTTGGCCCCTTTTGCAGGTGTGTATCTGCTCTACACCAGAAAGCTGTCCTCCATACTGTGCCACTAAGTGGTTTGCCAGAACAAGTTGAAACAAGGAGGGAGCTTGTTAGAAAGTTTCCAAAGCCACGCCCGAGCAACTGAGATCAGACACTTTGAGGGACAATTCTAATCTTATCAATCATGTCAGCAATGAAGCCCATCTTCCCTGACCCGGATTTTCCCCACTGAGAAAAAACAGTTAGCAGTTGGCCATTTGTATCACGCACCTGCCAAGTGCTTGGGATTTCATCTAAGCCGCCTCATTTCTCAATCCTCAAAACTACATGTGCGGCAACCCCTTTCCCATCCTCACCACTGTGTACAGCAGATATAGTTACCTCCTTACCAGGTGAGGAAACTGAGGCTGGGAAATGTGGGGGAATTTGCCCGTGGAAAATAGGCAGGAAAAGACAGATCCGGGATTCTGACGTAGGTCTCCTCGGCTTCAGACTCGAGGCCATTTCCAAGTCCACAGAGCTTCTCAGCCAGGACAGCCTGCATCAGCTGGACCGTCCAGACAGGGAAGGACAAGGCTGATGACATGTACCGAGAGGGTCCCACACACAAGCTCTCTCCAGGTGTCTGGAAGTCCTTAGTCGGAATCTGGTTTTGGCAAAGGTGAGTACAAAGGGGGGTGACCCTCCAACTTTACGTACCTGATAGGCCATGAGTGCTTATTCACGTGAGTCTCTAAGTCAGATGGGCGCCTGCCAGCCAGCCGAGGACACAGGTGAGTTTGGGTGGCAAGGGGAGGTGAAAAAGGCGTCAGAGGAATCACCAGGAAAGAGCAGGAAGATTCAATTCACTTCAACACATATTTTTTGAGTGCTTTCATGTGCCAGGCTCTGGGCTAAGAGCAAGCCATGGGCTGGAGCTGCCCGCTTCCATGCAGGGTGAAGATGGAAGGACACCCAGCATGGCGTGTGGATTGTGAGGGTCAACGGGGCAAAGAATGTAGAAGATACAGTGCACCTTTTCTACATTACCTTCTTGTCCCACCTGGAAGGAACAAGTTCTGCCCTTTCTAAGGCTTTTGTCCCTTTGACACAACTGATACGGACAACCATTCCCAAAGCAAAGATGGAGTAATTATAATACTGCTGGTGTTCATATTATCATCCTTACAGTGCTTTTATAAACATAAGAATCCTGTGATCCATAAAGGGATCCACAGAGGATGGTGTGTCGTAAGGAAATAAACACCCCCATCAACTCTGCTGTTAGCAGAAAACTAAGGAAACTCTGCTCTGAATAGTCTTATGAAAGACTGGGATAGCAAGCAGCTTTTGTTCCTGTGCTAAACTTCCTATGTGATACATTTACTCATGGGGTTACATGCTCACAAATGTGCTTTAAGGAAAAGAAATACTGTTATTTGTATAATAAACCCTTTAGAGGGAAATGAAACTAATGGGTAGCCTGAGTCCTAGAATTGGTAGTGAATTACGCAAAATCAAATGTCTCTCTTCCTTTCTTATCTTTGCTCACAACCTACTTCTCTTACTTCTTTTAAAGCGACTAATTTGGATGAAATGCAGGAAAAAGCAAAAACAGGCTCTGAGGTAGCCCCCTGCTAACAATAATGCAGACCCTCCCTTGCTGCTTCTGGAAGAGACATTTTCACATTCTGTTTTGTTGTAACAGCAGTGAGTTAATTAAAGGACCAGGGCCTTCATGAGGATCTTAGTGCTGTACAATTGCTGTACAATTGAACTTGGTGGCGCTCACAGAAACTTGGTGACACAAGGGTTAGAGGCCATCATGAAGAAGACAGGGTTTCCTCCACTGATGACCAGACCTCCATCCTTGTCCTTCTCTTCCTCCCTGTCACAGGAGACCACCCCCAAGTCAGAAAGAGGCAGCTTCTGTTTGAATCTGTAGCTCTTGGAAGACCTGGATAAAAGGAAATGAGAATTTGGTTTGTATTCTCTGTCCATCTCCTAAGTGCTAACGTGGAGAGGCTCCAAGTGAAGCCAGCTGCCTCGTGCGACCCTGAGCAGCCCCAGTTTAGAGGCTTGGTCCTCTCGCCTTCATTTCTATCCATTGCTGTCATTTGGTTAGCGATCTATCCAATATCCAGACAGTATTTGGAAAGAAAGAACCAGCACTAGCAAACATTTCTGGACCTGTAAGTGTGAAGCACTTGAGGAAGCAGTCATCAGTGGCTCTGATGTGACACGGCACCCACTGGCACAAATGCCTTGAGATTTCCCCCGGGTCCCCAGTTCCAAGTGGAGAATGGACCTGCGTTGGAGGTTTGGCACAGAAGCAGGGATACAGCACCTTTAGTAGATCCAAGTGCATACCATCCCCACCCAGCCCCACTTATGCAATGAAATTCTCAGTGGCCAAGTGCTTTGATAATAAAAGCAATAATAATAGATGAGGGTCTCTGTATTCTCCATTACTTTTTGTTGAAAACACCAAAAGTCAGCAGGACATGTCAAAGGACATTTCCTCCTGCCTCATTTTAGGAGATTCCCAGCTTTGTTGTAGGTACAAATAAAAAGCACAGTATAGTAGATCAACTACATAAACACATACAATGGAATATTACTCAGCCATAAAAAGGAACGAAATTGGTTCATTTGTAGAGACATGGATGGATCTAGAGAGTGTCATACAGAGTGAAGTAAGTCAGAAAGAGAAAAACAAATATCATATATTAACGCATATATGTGGAACCTAGAAAAATGGTATAGATGAACCAGTTTGCAGGGCAGAAATAGAGACAAAGATGTAGAGAACAAACATATGGACACCAAGGGGGGAAAGTGGTGGGGTTATGGTGGTGGTGTGATGAATTGGGAGATTGGGATTGACATATATACACTAATATGTATAAAATGGATAACTAAGGAGAACCTGCTGTATAAAATAAATAAATAAAAGAAAAAAGCATAAGGCCAGGCAGATAGTAGGCACTTAATAATGAAAAGAAAAAATTACGAAAGAATTGGAATTTAGCAGGCACTTTGAAGGATGAATAAGGGCTCATGAGTATATAGGAGTGTTGAAACGTTCCTTCTTAACAAGAACAAACTTGAAAGTTTCCCTTTCAATCTTAGTGGCCACTACCGTGTACCATAACATAATTATTGTAAGGCAGGAAGAAAACAAATTCTGTACATGCAGGAAACATTCACCCTAAAAGCAAGATATTTCTTGACTTCTGGACTCTTATCAAGCTCTTTTTTCTATGAAGCGTCTAACTTCAATTCACCACGAGGATGGCGGGCAGAAAACAACCATGGCTTTGGCAGGGAGTGACGAAGTTGAAAGCCAAGGGTGGGGGGGTGGTCCTCATCGTCCCCTGATTTAGGAGAGGAGGATCACTTTATTTTGATGAGTAGATCTGAACTGAATAAGAATGGAATAAATAGCGAGTCCAAAACAAGGGGCCCATAAATATCATTTAGCCTCAGTGTATTTTCAAAACAATTCAACCATCTCAGAAGCACATGGCAGCACTAACACATAGCAGCAAACTTTGAAGATTTCTGGCTGGTGGGGAGGGAGAGGTGGAGGGCAGAAGAGAGGGTAGGGACAAGGACATTGTAGCAATTCTCTCATTTTTCCAAAGATTAACAAAAGGCATTGTGCTGGCCACCTGGACAAAGTCCAGTTACTCCGCAGGGCAGGCTGACCTGTCAGTCCTAAATAGATATATTTGCGACAACAATTTTCTGCTTGAAAAAATAAACAAGAACTATGTTCTCCCTTCTCACATCGCCACTGGGGTACCTCTGGTTGTTTGCACGCAGAGATTCAGGGCAGGAGGCTGGTGGCATCCTCAGTGTAGGCCCCAGTGAAGATCCTGCCACGCATTTTTCTATGGTTCTTATCATCGTGTAAATTCATTCTCCTTTAAGATGTCACCCTCACCGTGAGATCAAAGGCTGACCTTTGGGAGTAAACAGACATCTAAGTCTTCCTCCTAAACCTATTTTTGTGTGAGCTGGAGCACATCAGGGACCAGACTTCACCATCATGGCTGTCTTCTCCCCCAGCACGTTTTTGTTGCCAAGGGAGATGTGTTTTTTTGTTTTTTTTTTTTGGGGGGGGGTACGCGGGCCTCTCACTGTTGTGGCCTCTCGCGTTGCAGAGCACAGGCTCCGGACATGCAGGCTCGTGGCCATGGCTCACGGGCCCAGCCGCTCCACGGCATGTGGGATCCTCCCGGACCAGGGCACGAACCCATGTCCCCTGCATCGGCAGGTGGACTCTCAACCACTGCGCCACCAAGGAAACCCGGGAGATGTGTGTTGGCATGCTCTTTGCAAGGAACACATCTCTCCCTCACTGCCTGTGGCCTGTCAAGAGCAATAAGAGACACTGGGATTTTAACTCCAACTCCAGAGAGAGCCCTATTCTTCTACATTTGAAATTTTAAAAGATACGCAGTCGATGCTCAACAGTTGTTCTCTCTACTGCTTCACCCGCTGCCGACACCAGCCCATGTTTTCTGATCTTCTGCATGACAGAAGCAGTCTGGATTATTTTGTGTTTGTTTGTGTCATTTTGGCTTGCCTCTAGGTGGCTATGCAAATTACAAGCCAAATATACAATTTGTCCCTTTTCTACAAACTCAGTTGACAGCGGGGCACAAGGACACTTCAACCCAGCAAGATGCTATGTTTTCTGCTCATACAAAAGAAAAAGAAAATCCAGAAATAGTCAATGTTTTTCCTCTAGGGAGATGGGGTAGGGGGGCTATGCCCCCCAAATCAGCTCCTGGCTTTTTTTTTTTCTGGACTTTGTTTTTATTTTTGCCAAGACAGAAGGTGAAAAGGTAAGCTGTGAAATGTGATTACAAAGTACTGACATAGGTGTCAGAAACGACATAGGAAACTGCCTTCTTGTTTGTAGCTACACTTGCTAAATGGTCATTAAAACAATGGAGTCAAAAGGGAGCAGCAGACGGGCCAGGGTAGGGGAAGGCACAGCATGGGCCTTTCCTGGGGAGGGCTTCCGCGTGATGTGTGATGTGGTCAAGCTCTCTGAAGTGCCTGACATCTTGCCTCACTCCGAGAGGGTTATGAAACCAAGCAGAGTTGACTCAATAGGTAGTGTTGTATCTTCAACTGATACAGGCAGCTCAGAGCATCAGAAGGCCCACTTTCACGTACTCCTAAAAAGTACTGTACTGCTATTCTGAGGAGAAACTTTTTTATCCCCAGGAGTAGGCGATTGTGCCACGGGGATGTCCTCTCTCTGCCGAGACAAGATGGCAGCTGGATGGCTATGCGGTCTTGGGAGAGGTTGAGAAATTCAGAGAGGCCAAGGCTAACAGTCTCCCAGGCTAGGGAGCTATAATTTAAAAGGTAGATTGTTTGCAAGCTCTCACTAGGTGAAGCTGATTAAACAACTTGGGGAAAGCGTATGGAGCTGGGGAGAAAAATAGATCAAAGTGAACTGGATTCACCTTCCCAGTTAATGGATGTGATCGTGCTAGTCCCTTGGGTTTCATCAAATAGTGCTGCCTTAGCCAGTATTTGTGGGTCAGGAATCTCATGATTACAACTAACAGCACACGTCTAGACTTTTGCTTCTTCCTGTTGTCCTAGACTTACGGGAGGGCACCTACAATTCACGTCAGTTCTGACACTAACTGGAATTAGTGCAGACTGCACAGATTAAGGGCTGAGTCCCACAAGACTGCGCCCCACCCCCCGACTTCAGATGCCAATCACAAATCCCAGATTGTCACCTGTGCTTTAAATCAGGGTTTCAATGACCCTGTTTTATAAAGGAGGAATGCTTCCCCAGGAAACCCAAGAGCGCTTCTACTGAATTGACACTTGAGACTGCTAACCAGGGGGGACCCCACATGCCACAGAACCGAAAAGAAAAGAAGGGGATGGCGAAATCATAGAAAATACAGATTTTGGTCTGCCTCTAGTTCCTGGCACAGAGCTCCTGAAATCTTTGTAATTTCCTAAGTGATAAGAGCACTTAGGAGAATATTTTATTTAATTTTTGGTCTTCGATCCTGGCTCCTGACACAGAGTTCCTTGGAATTTCCTGGGTGATAGGAGTATCTTTTGTTCTAATGAAGGAACTTTTGCTGGACTCCTGGATAGCTTCAGGATGGGGGCTGATCACCAGAAAGACCAAGCCATAATTAGAAACATGGAACTCTCAGGCTCACCCCTCATCCTCTGAGAAGGGGAGGGAGATGGAGCTTGAGTTAATAATTGATCATGGCTATATGACGACGCCTCCACAAAAATCTCAAAAATATGGGGTTTGGATAGTTTACAGGTTGGTGACCACCACAAACTGTCAGGATGGTACACAGAGATAGAAGCTTCGGGGCTTGGGACTCTTCTGGACCTCACCCTATGTACCTCTTCATCTGTACCCTTTCTCATAACCTTTATTAGATGATAAACCAATGAATGTAAGTAAATGCTTCCCTGAGTTCCATGAGTTATAACAAATGACTGGACCTGAGGAGGGGGGTTGTTGGAACTCTGATTTAAAGCACAGGAGACAACCTGGGATTTGTGATCGGCATCTGAAGTTGGCGGGGGCAGTCTTGTGGGACTGAGCCCTTAATCTGTGGAGACTGCACTAATTCTGGTTAGTGTCAGAATTGCAGGGAACTGTAGGTGCCCAGCTGGTGTTGCAGAGCATTGTTTGGTGTGTGGGAAAAATGCACACATCTGATGTCAGAAGTATTGTGTGGCAGGCGTGTCAGAGTTAAGGAGAAACATAGAGTCTTCCCCACCATTACCCCTGCTAGGCTGGAGCAGGGGTGGAGAGAGCTGTATCTGGAACCCAGAGTATTCTGAGTGGCCCTTTAGTACTTCCATGTCCGATGGAAAATGATAGCAACTAAAAAAAAAGGAAGGGCCACTGAGGATTCAGACCCCTTTGGAACGAAGCGCTGAGTCACAGAACCACACAGAGCACTTCAGTAAGCTGAAGCCTTGCCTGAGGACAGAGAAGGCACCGAATGGGTCATGGAGGAAGGAAGCTATACGTCTCAACCAGTTAGAGAGAGGAGGGCTGTAGGAGCTATGCATATTTTCTCACGTATTCTTTGTGTGTGCATATGGTAACATATTTCTTCTTCTCTTTCCTCCTTCTCTTTAAGACTTTGAACAGCATGATTGGAAACCAACTTACAATTTAGTCTTTAGGTAGCATGATATTTGGGCAGGACAGTGATTGAAGTTGAGGAATAATTACCTGTCTCTTGTCTGCATCTTTTTTTTTCCCACACATTTATTGGAATCTAAATGCTTTACAATGTTGTGTTAGTTTCTGCTGTACAGCAAAGCGAATCACCTATATGTAGACATATATCCCTATATCCCCTCCCTATTGAGCCTCCCTCCCAGCCTCCCTATCCCACCCCTCTTGGGAAGCTTTGTTTCTTTTGTTCCTCCCTTCCCGGCTCATGTTGAATTGATCAAATTTTCTTTTGCCTCCTTATTTTCCCATCTAATTGTTTGGAAAGCATACATTCTGTTTTTTATTATTTTAGAAGTCATCCACTAATTTTTAAAATTTAAAGTTAACATGCATAACTTGACCATATGTTTTTCTAACAAACTCTAGAGGTGATTTCTGTTTCTATTCTCTTCTTCAACAAGTCAGGAATGATTTAACTTCTGAGCTTCTCTTCCATCTTTTATGATATTGTCATCTGTTATATGGGGTCCATCCTGATTTTAGTTCTATACACTCAATTAGCTGTTATTATTATCTGTACCAGTCAGTAACTATTTAGACTCAACAGTGCCTTTTACTGATTTCTTTGGCCACTATTGTGTTTGGGGATCTTCATCTTTCCTTTTGGAGTCAATATCCTTCTTGCTGAACTATACCTTTCAGTAATTTTTGTCAGCAAGACTCTGTGGGCACTCAACTCCTAGTCATTTTATGTCTGAAATTATCTTTACTTAGCTTTTACCTTTGAATGGTAATTTAGCTAGAATGGTAATTTAGCTAGAATTTAGATTTCTGTGATGACAATTGCTTTCCCCTGAGTATTTAAAAGGTATTATTCATGGTCCCTGGCATCTCTTATTGCTTCTTAGAAATCCACTGTCGGTTTAATTATTATTCCTTTGTAGCTCATCTGTTTTGTTCTCCTCTAAGATAAGTTTTTTTCTCTTTACCTTTGATATTCTGCAGTTTTACTACCATGTGTCTAGTGCTTCATAATACTACCCTAGATTCAATCTACTTATACAATTTGAAGACATGTTTTTCCTCTCTTCTGGAAAAATGGCAGACATTATCTCTTGAATATTGTCTCTACATCTCTCTCTTTTATCTTCTGTTTCTAGAACTCTGTTTAGACACATACTAGCCTTTCCCGTTCTACCCTTGTGTCTTTTATGCTTCACACTTTATCTTTCTGAACTACATTTTAAGTGAGTTCCTTAGTTCTATATTCTAATTCACTAATCTTTTCTTCAACTGTATGTAACTTTCTATTAAGCCCACCTTTTGAGACTTTTGGACACCTTTTGACACTTCCATGCTTTTTATTTTATTTGTATAATTTCTGTTTGAGTTTTTGGGGAGAGGTTAATCT
Source organism: Mesoplodon mirus (assembly GCF_964341445.2). Taxonomy (NCBI): domain Eukaryota; kingdom Metazoa; phylum Chordata; class Mammalia; order Artiodactyla; family Ziphiidae; genus Mesoplodon; species Mesoplodon mirus. The sequence continues at coordinate 8,568,011 of NC_138986.1, read as the reverse complement.
ATATTTTCCCTCCACACTCTTTCCTTATGTTTTAAATATATTTAGACTCTCTTCAGATTGTATTATTTTCTCCAGTTTTAGATGTGAAAATATCCTATTTATATTTGCTAACTCCTCCTTTTGGTAATTTGTTTCCTAATGTGATTTGGATTCTTAATTCAGTTTTAGAAAGGGTTGTTTTCCATGAGATGATATTGTTTACTGGAATCATTCCTAAGGAGCAGTTTGGTATTTTCCAAAAGCTTCTGGTAAAGCAGCTAGAGGCATCTTTAACCAGATGCCTCATCTGACATCTCATTAACCAGAATGGAGTCACATGCATATATGTCTATTCCAGGGCCAATCAATTGCAAAAAGGAAAGAATACCTTTAGATTAATCAAGTCCACCCCAGTCAAACTGAGGGGGGGTTCATCATCCTCTTAGAAACATGGGCTTAGTGGGAGGAGTGGATTTCTGAACAAAATCAGGGTTCTACCAGAAAGGAAGAAATGGGATATGTACACTTAAACTGTAACACTCCCAGAGATTTCAAATTTGCAAAGACTTGCTTAAGAGCTAAGAATCCAGTGGAGAAATTCCTCAAGGGTTGTGGAAGGAGAAGAGAGAGAAAGAACAATTAAAAACAAAAACAAACATGGTCAGGGCAAATTTTGGTGAGACTTATTTTGGTGGATTATCATTTATTACCTTCTCCAGAAATGCCTCACACTTCTGTGAAAGGCAAATTTGGTTTTTGTTGCCAGGTATGGAGTAGCTCTAACATTCCACTACGTGCTTTTCTTTTGTCTTTTTTCCTTCTATTCACAAGAGAAAAAAGATGGGAATAAAAGCAATTCAACAAGGAAAATGTAAATAAAATGATCTCTAAATTTCAGCTGATAAAGCAAAAATTTAGTACTAACAATAATTTTAATTAATCTGTGAGTATACTACAATCCTCTGAAGGGATCAAAGGCATCTGAAGAAGGTAAAGCTAGATTCACATTACTGATGCAGGGCTGTGTTTGGCCCCTGGTCACACACATAGTAGTTAAGTAACATGATAGGGAACAGAGTGCCTGGCTCCTGGTTCTAACCCCATCACCAGGCACACAGCTTTGGCATCAGCTCTCCTGTGATTTGTCAATCAAAGCTAGGACAGCAGTAACAGAAGCAACTGGGTGGGACCAAAGCTCTATGAAGTTTTGCTAAGACTGGTCTACTTCCCTCTGTTTAATCAATTTTTGATGAGTGCCTGCTATGCATCAGGAACTATATACTAAGCGTTGACATGTTAGGGAATAAACAAAATCTCTACCTTCATTGGAGCTTATTGGAGCTAAAAACATTGTATCAGGCTTTATATATATATTTAAATCTATGGGTACTTGAATTCTTCATTATTCACGGAGATATTTGCCACTATGTTGAAAAGTAAAAGCAACGCTGATCATAGTAGTAGGTGCTTAAATCCCTCAAATTCAACGTTCTAGATACCGGGTTCTCCATTTGCTTGTGCAACTTCTTCCTGCCCTTTGCTCATTCGTTTATCCAAGTGATGTTAGATAAGGTGGTAGAGAAGACATCTCTGCAAAAGCGACAATTAAGCCGAGAACCGAAGACTTAGAGGAGGAATAGTGGTATTGGTAGGAGAGAGGGGAGGGGGCAGCTGAGACAAGAAGAATGTTCCAGAGAAAGGGAACAGCATACGCAAAGAACCTGAGACAGGAAGATCTGACTACGTTGAGGAACCACTATCGCCTTCGTACATGAAGCCATCATGTACCCCAGCCTCCACGTCCCTCACTCCCTCTAGGGTCCCCACCTTCCTCTTGGGAAGGCTGGCTTTCTCCCTGGCCTTTTGCTTGCTTGTGCCCTCTTTTTACTACTTCTCCCTCGCATCCTTTCTCTTGTCCCTTCACCTCACATCTTTTCTATCTTCTTATTTCATCCTTGAACTTGAAGTCTGCCTGGAATTTGGTTGTTTTCTGGCTATAATCTTAACTGTTCAAACTTTGCAATCTATTGAGTCTGTGAACATGCTTGAAATCATTGCTAGTTTTCCTATAAACCAATTTTTGAACACGATACTGTAAACTTTTAACCATCTCATAGGCACACCCTATGAAAGAATCAACCTCTGTTCAAGGTCAGTTGGCAAGGTGGGCTTCACACATACTATCATTTAATTCCAGCCCCAACTCGTCGAGAAGGCGTTCTCATGAGGAAACCAAGGCTGCAAGGACTTTGCTAAAATCCAAAAGCTAATACATAGGAGAGCTGACACGGAAACCCAGGTCTTCTGACTCCAAATCACTCCTTTGCCTTTTGTACAGACTATACCATTGCCCTGAATAAACACCGCAGTTTTAATTTTAATAACTACAGAACACCTTATACAAAGCTTACATTGAATAGGATTCAAAGTCCCAGTTGATTTTTGAGACTTGAACTCTTTTTATTTATTTAGCTCACTTACCCTTCCAGGTGGTTCAGACAGAACAGATATAACAACTCAATTTTATCCCCACCCAACAGAACTAGGGTCATTTCTATTTGTTCAAAGAGCTTTTTGTTCAGTTGCTTTTCTGGATTTTCTAGATTAGGATTTGGCAAACTTTTTCTGTAAAGGACCAGGTAGTAAATGTTTTTGACTTTGTGCCACCGCTCAACTCTGCCACTGTAGAGTGGAAGCAGCCACAGACTAGGTGTAAGTAAATGAGTGGGGCTGTGTTTCAATAAAACTTTATTTACAAAAACAGGCAGCTGAGTGGATTTGACCCCCAAGCGGTAGTTTGCTGATCCTTGTTTAAGATTAATGATCTAGATAAGTAATAAATATTCTAATATTTACTCCTCATAGCAGTTAGGATTGGTTTCAACGATGAGTAACAGAGACCCCAAATAACAGTGACCTAAACAAGAAGGATGTTTCTCTCTCATAAAATGCCCAGAGTGGGTCCCGTGGCCTTGAGGCTCACCACTCACCATCCCTAGAGTGTGGCCTCATTATTAGGTCTGAGATGGCAACATCCACTTCTAGACGGTAGGATGGAAGAAAGGGGAGGTGGGAGAAGGGCACACTGTGACTGACTCTTAAGCACAGTTCCCAGAAACTATCACATGACACTGCTTCTTTCATGCCATTGGCCAGACTTAGTCACATGGCCACTGGTTTGGCTGCAAGAAAGTCTGGGAAATGAGATGTTTATTCTGGATGGCCATGTGCGTGACTCGAAATTTTACTACTATGAGAGAAAAGGAAAGTGGATATTGGGACAGTTCCTCCTTGTCACATACCACTTATTTTATTTTGTAGCTGGATTTCATTTGTGCTACTATTTATGACATTGAATAGTGCACAGCCTTATCTTATTTGATTTAATAGGAATGCTGCTAATGTTTCATTTTAAAGCATGATTATAGATTTCTGGTAGAGATCCCTTATCACCTTAAGGAAATTTTCTTCCTTTTCTTTTTAGCTTATTTTTTTATCAGGATTGAATAAACTTTCTGATAAGACAAGCGTGGTTATCACACCTCTTTCTGTAGTTCACAAGGACAACCTTAAGGCCATCTGAACTGAAAAGGATGGGGTTCCCCATGTATGTGAGCTGGGACTTCTTGGTCCTCCAGGGACAGCTGGCCATGCTGTCAGCGAATCCACCCTAGTGATTCCCCCCAGGACAAGCCAAAGGTGCTTTAAATGGAATCACCACGGTGGGTCTCTGAAAACAGTCCCTGTTCTGTCAGACTTGTTTGGGGCTGGGGTATGATGATGATTTATATCCTCCTGCGTGACAAACTAGCCCGCTGGCGCCACTGGGATCCCGTCTGTATAGGCTCCTCTCAGCAGATGTTGGGAGAATTTACTGCTTGTGTAAGCGTGAAACCTGACTCCATGCTCCTGGTTGAAATCAGAGTCTCCTAGTCCCCGTGCTTAAGGACTGCCAAGATCCCAGTGGAGAGTCTTCGGGAAATCACCTTTGGGAATGGCCCCTTCCTCTCTGACTTAGCCGACTTTCCCTGCCTCTAGATTTGACCTGGTCCCATTTCACCTGCCTTCTCCTCCCTACTTTGAAGAGCTCTGGCTTTGTTTTTTTCTGGACTGATAGTACCTACTTGTCCCTTCCTAAAAAAAGTGCTGCCCTTGGTCTGGTCTTGATGCAGGCCTTTCCTGGGTGAGGGGGTCCTGTGTCTGGTACTCCAGACCAGCTCTGTCCTGTGGGCTGCTCACATCCAGGTGAAATATCCCCTCTGCTCCTAGGCTGCATTAAAGCACAGATCACCATCAGCCCAAGCTTCACAAGCCACCCCACACGCGTATCCACCACGTCTCTTCCCCTTTAACGTGACGCCCTGCAATGTTCGTGATGGAGCCTGTCCCATGAGCCTGCATCCTGGGATGGAGGCGCTGGGGCTGAGTAGTAGCTGACACACGGTGGACTTGCAGCAGGGGCGAGAACTCAACTTTTGTGGTCCTGAGCCATTGACATTTTTGAATGGTTTGTTAGCCACAGCATAACCTAGCCTATCCTGACTGATGCAGAACGTTAAACAAATTTTTTATCGTGTGACTTCTCAGAGCCTCTAAAAGACTGGTGTGCGGCGTGAACCTCTAAGATGGGGACGAGGCATACTGCTTTTCTCGGTCTCAGTGCCTAATGCCCTCTCAACTGAAACATCAGTTGGGACTTGGATTGCTGTTCCCAAGAAGCCAAAGGCGTACATGGTTGTTCATGTTTCTCTAATTAGATTGAAAGCCCCCCGGTGTACACCCAGGCACCAGCATAGCATGTGGCACAGGGTTAAGTTCAACAAAATCTTGTTGATAATAAAAAACATTAATCCATTCCTACCGCCTCCATGCCCATCCTTGAGAATGATTCAGTTATTTGCAATAGCAGTTTCTTGCTTTGGGATTCAAGTTAGCCCTTTACGCCTCCAGCGTAAGTCAAATAAGGGCCTGTCCGTCCTGTCCCTACCGCTGAGCTCTACAGCGCTCCCTGCCGGGCAGTGCTCAAAAGGCAAAGAGCAGGGCGAGGATCTGACTCCAGGAGAGCCGAGGAAGGTGAATGAACAGGATGCCAGTGCTGAATCCAGGCGGGAATCCCTGTGCAGCACAGAGGCACGTCTAAGGCCTGTGCTAAAAGGAAACACTTCCCAGAGCTACAGCTCTTAGAACGCTTTTTTTTTTGAGATACGCGGGCCTCTCACCGTTGCAGCCTCTCCCATTGCAGAGCACAGGCTCTGGACGCGCAGGCCCAGCGGCCATGGCTCACGGGCCCAGCCGCTCCGCGGCATGTGGGATCCTCCCGGACCGGGGCACGAACCCGTGTCCCCTGCATCGGCAGGCGGACTCTTAACCACTGCGCCACCAGGGAAGCCCTAGAACGCTTTTTGAAGCTCTTCAAAATAGGATAATGACAATAGCTTCTTAAAAGATGTCATTGTTGGGGGAAATGATGCCGCCACAGGACTTTTTTCTGCAAAGGTAATTGAAGGCCAGATCCCTGGGCTCAGAAGCGAAGGGAGCCGTGCTGGCGGAAACGGGAAACGTGTTGGCCTCCGGCTAATGCTCCTGCCGGCGCCTCAGGGGACCCGTCAGGCTGGGGCCTGTGGGTTCTGCTCCCTCTGAGCTTTGAAGGAAGTGGCCCCTGAGTAACGGCCGCACAGCCCGCTCTGCAGCGAGTGGGAGGACAGGAAAAGCCAAACCACAGAGTGGGCTTCTCAGCGCCAGCGCCGAGGCCTCTGTCCTTTCACTTGAGGGGCCTTGGGAAGCCCAGCGGGGGAGGAAGGGAAGGCTGGGCGTTAACCTGAAGGTCCCGTCATGGTTTCTGTGGGAAACCACGGGTTTTCCAGGCCTTCAGAACCCAGAGCCCATCCCACGTGGCCGCCCACCCTCCCACCCTCCTGGCCGAATGCAGGTCTCTACCATTGGCCTGTTTCACTGGGGAAGTGGACATCTGACCCCTTCCCACTGAAAAGGGAAAGCACTTCTTAAGTGGGATTTTGATTTGCGAGAGATTAAGGCAAACAACGAAATAAAACTAGGGCTGCCTGGATCCAGGCATTTTTTCCTCACTGCGCCTGGCACTGCCATAGACGTTTTCCCCTCATTCTCTCTCCGAACCTGCCCACCACACTCCGGGGGTTCTGTTACCCCCCACATTCTGCAGAGGAAAAACCAGAGCTTCCCGTGGCAGAAAGAGGCTGAACTCAGGTCCAGCTTCTGCCCTTGACCATGGCGGTGCCATTTTGAAATATTCCGGCTGAACAGAGATTTCGTGGGAACGAAACACTCCTACTAGGTCAGCACTTCTCCTTTTATCCAGGGAGGTTTTGTCGAGCTCCTGCTTTGTGGGGTCCAGGATGACTAAGGCTCACCCCGTCCAGGAGGTGCCTGTGACCTAGTGCAATTGTAGGAAGACAGGGAACTCCTGGTGGAAGAGACAGTAAGGATAAAGGCCCAGAAACGGGAGTCGCAGGTGTTTTGGAAACTGTAAGTGTCCCACGCACAAACGGGGCCGGGGGTGGGCAGGAGATGCTCATCAGACCGGAGAGGAGAGTGCCCTCAATGCCACCCAAAGGTGCTGGGCTTCCTGCAGGAGGCGTGTGATGTGATGGGCGGGTTCATCCAGCTGCTGTCTGACGCTGAGGGTTGGAAGGGACGGGAGAGAGTGGGGGTGCGGAGGCTTGCTGGGATCAGAGTGTAAAAACAAGGGTCTGGAAGGTGAGATGCGGCTGGGCAGGCAGGGAGACCAGGCAGGGGTTAGTTTCACGGTTTTGAGCACTGAATGGATGTGGGGGGAAAGAAGGGAAGGAGGACATGTTGGCTCCTGCCTGAGCCACACTGTTCAGTCCCTCCCTAAAGAGGGCCCTCTGTCTTGACCTTGTGCGTACATATCCCCTAAGTGAGTTTTCGGGAGAGGCATGATCTAAGTGGAGGACGAAGGGTTTCGTGTTCCTCTATTATGTCATTTGCTCGTTCCTATTATTTGTCTCTCTGGTTTAACTTTGCAAGTAGAGCTCGCCCCGGTGAGAACTGTGGTGGAGGAAGTCCGAAGTCGTTGGGGAGACAGTGGGATTCAACCGGCAAAGACAACATCACCCTCCGTTTCGTCTTTCCCCTATTCCTGGCCTTGCTCTGGGTTATACAGTGCAGCACTCTGGGCTTGTAGTTTGGCAGAAAATAAAAATATTTGGCACTTAGTAAAAAAATAAACAGAGACCTGCAATGAGGAAATATTAACCCAGGACAACTCAAAGATAAAATCTCTTCTAGGACCTTTGAATCACCAAGAATTCAGTGATGTTATTAGTGAACACATGGGCTCTAAAATGCGGGGGCGGGGGGGGAAGCAAACTTAGAAAACCTCTTTAGACTCCCTTGGTAAAATGGGTTACAGCCTCCTGTGAGCAACTGTTTATAATTTTTCCTTAAATTTTGCTTTGCAGTTTTTTCACTAGTATATCAAGAAAGCCTATTCTAAATTAACTAATGACACATCTGTCAGACCTATGAGGCCCCCATGTAGCAGTCCAAAGCACAGGCTCGGGAGTGGGGCAAGCCCCAGTTCACATCCCGACTTCACTGCTTACCTGTGCTGTGATTCTAGGCAAGCAGGTCACCCAAGTATTGGGTGCCCCATCTTCAAAATACCAGCGACGGGTTGCTATGTGGATCAAATTATGTAAATAATAGAAAAACGTTAGCACAGTGCCTGGCACAGAATCAGAACAGAATGTTAGCTCTTATTGTATCAATCGATCCACGGTGACCAAACTCATGGACAGTGGTGTCTGGGCACTGGAAGGCATGTAGAAGTTTTCATGGCCCAGCAGAGATTTCTCTCTGGAGAAGGAGTTTCTCTGTTTTAGTGCCTCTCTGGAGGCAGAGGTGGGCAGCGAGTGTTCACTGCATCAACGAAACAGAGATTGGACTGAGGTCAGTGCAGCACAGAACTGGACACCTGGCAGGGTCCATTCACTTCATGCTTTACCAGAACGCACGAGAGACACCAAGCCTGTAAGACACGTCAATAACCTGTACCTCCCCCTTCCCCCTCTGCCCCCATTTCGTCTCAACTCTGGGCCTGTCCCACCCTGTGCACCACAGGAGGTGGTCCCTTGTTGATGCCAGGCTACGTAACTGCCCACATCCGCCAGTGGGAAGGTGGCCTGGCCGGGGACTGGTCATGGGGGATTCCCCTCTGCACCCAGGGCTATGGGGCTCCCACACTGAGAAAGGAAGAGTCCCTCCTCCCTCTCTCCTTGCTTGAAGAGTTAGTCTAATAATCTCCATCAAAAGGAAGAAATAGTCTCAAGGGTCTGTTTTTCTTTCTTTTTAAAAACATAACCCTCATTCCTCATTACTGTTGCCAGAGACTCAAGAAAGAGAGAGGGAGACAGGGGGACAGCCCTCAGCGCCGACCCAGCCCTGGGGCCCTTGCCTGGTCCACGCTCTGGGATTGGGGCGTCCACCCTCCAATCAGCTTTCCCTCATCCTTACATTCAGAAGTTCCTGTAAAAAGTAGACCTGGGGCTTCCCTGGTGGCGCAGTGGTTGAGAGTCTGCCTGCCGATGCAGGGGACATGGGTTCGTGCCCCGGTCTGGGAAGATCCCACATGCCGCGGAGCCTGCGCGTCTGGAGCCTGTGCTCCGCAACGGGAGAGGCCACAACAGTGAGAGGCCCGCGTACCACAAAAAAAGACCTGGAATAAGGGAATCCATGACTTAAAAAACAAACAAACCCCCCCCAAACCAAAAATCTTACAGGAATTCAAAGTACTTAAACCCTCCACACACTACTCTAAAAATTCATTCCATTTTTATTTTTAAATCAATATTTAAGGAAGATAACTAATATCTGTTGAGCACCAAGGATTTGGCGCATTAACATTACAGCTTTACTAAGAGTCTACAAGGGCTCTTGATTAGGTCATCTTGCAGGTCAGGGAACATGTGCCCAGGAGGACGGAGCCCAGAAATGACCTGAGAAGGATTGAAACTGTCTCCAAAGCTCACACTCACTTCAGAACTCCGCGCTGCCTCCCACCAAACCTAACAGCCTCACCCAAGGGAGTCAATCCAGCACTGCGTGGTCAGCCCTCATCTCCCGAGAAAAGAGGACAGGAGAAAGCGAATTACGTTGGATGATGACCTCCTAGTACCAGACTGGAAGGTGACAGGGCTCCTGCGGGCGTCGTCAGCCCCAAGAACACCACTGCAAAGTGGTAGAAAAGAAAATATGCTATTTTTACTGTACTAGTTGTATGCTTTACAAAAAAGGGTTTTGATATTCCAATTAACACTGAAAAACAAAATTTTTAAAGGATAGGATTTTTAGTAAAGTGGACTTCGTTTGGATTTATTGTAACTAGCACGGTATAGCAAAATTTTATTTCTGTGAAATGATAAAATTGGAATCTACTGGTAGCAAATTTATGCATATGTATCTCCATCTGGCATTACAACCTGTGATGGTGCAAAACTCTGCTAGGCAACGTGCAGAAATGTAAGCTTAGTGCCTAGTGGAGAATTGCACATTCTGCTTGCTGAATCATATCACAGTGCAGGCCCCCTGTTAGCTGTGCCACAGGGCCAAGGTTGCTAAGTGTGTCTGAACATCACTCGAAGTGTCCGCAGTTCCTCTTCCACCTCCGCTTTGTTCCTGCAGTAACGGGATATGTTAATATGTTTTCTTTTCCACAATGCCACCATCCAAAGCCATCTGTTCTAATTTCTATGGCTTTATATCTTCTTCAGGTAGATGGTAGAGCCTGTCTTCTTTCTTTTTCCTGACAAACTTGTCTTGGCTGTTCTTGCACATTGAAGAATTTAAGAACCAGTTCTACTAAAAAATTTTCTGGGGATTTTTGATTAGTAAAACAATTATACAGTAATTTGGGGGAGAAATGATAGCTTCACTATTGAATCTTTCCATCAGTAAATATGGTACAACCCTCCACTATTCAAGTCTTTGTTTATTTCAAATTGCAGACAATTTGAAATGACAGAAAAATAGAAAGAAAATAAACTTTTGGATAACTAGAGGGATTTTGAAAAGATCTTTGGAGTAACTTCTCTCTCTATTTGGGGGTTGCCATTGGAGAAGTTAATTGCCAATTTAATCAAAACTTTCCTATAAGGATCTTGAGTATTTTTCTTTTCTTTTTTAAATAGGAAAGCATTATCATGTGTTTATTCTTTATTGACACATACAATTTCATTATTTTAACTATTTTTAGAAACTATTAACTAATTAGTCCCTGTACAAAGTTTTAATCAACACATCCCTCTTTCTTCCAAGCTCAGATTCATTTCAGTTAACAAACGTTAGAGTATTTGTTGTTTTAATGCAGCTAACACCTTTGATTTTTTTAAAAAAATGTTTATTTATTTATTTTCTTATTAGTCATCCATTTTACACACATCAGTGTATACATGTCAATCCCAATCTCCCAATTCATCCCACCTCCACCAGCCCCACCACTTTCCCCCCTTGGTGTCCATACATCTGTTCTCCGCATCTGTGTCTCAGTTTCTGCTCTGCTTTATTACTATATTTTAATGATTTTGTTTGCTATTGCAAACTAGATATCTTCTTATTTTTACATTTAACAACTTCTGTTTATTTCCAACTTTTAAATTTCTTTTTACTTTTTCTGCTCATTTGGATGAAACTTTTGCTTTTCTGTATCTTTGAGTTAAACGATTGATTGATGTATTGTGACTGTTATTTTCTAATAATTGCACTTAAGATGTAAACTAGTATATACCACGGGCTAGTTTCAAATTCTATATCTAATAGTGAAACAAGAAATCCCATTTTACAATAGTAAATTTATCTTAGTAATATGGTTGGAAGTATTACTACAGTTATATTTAAAGAGTTTGAAAACAAAGACAACATGTGTACATGCAGTTATCCGCAGCTGAACAGACATTGAGAGAGACGTTGCACAATGAGCCAGGGTGGTATTTTCCAATTGTGCAGCGACGCCAGTTGTGAGAATCCCGTTTGTTTCTGTGCGCACTACCGTTACATCACCTACATATTACGTAATTACAACTTGATCTATTCGGGGGTGAAAACAAGATTGTCGTTTCTCCTTTGATGGTATTTTCTTTGAATTATTGTTTCATCATCCATTAGGCTATCATGATTCGATTTCGTCAGAAATAAGAAACCGGGGGCTTCCCTGGTGGCGCAGTGGTTGGGAGTCCGCCTGCCGATGCAGGGGGCACGGGTTCGTGCCCCGGTCCGGGAAGATCCCACGTGCCGCGGAGTGGCTGGGCCCGTGAGCCATGGCCGCGGAGCCTGCGTGTCCGGAGCCTGTGCTGCGCAACGGGAGAGGCCGCAGCAGGGAGAGGCCCGCGTACCGCAAAAAAAAAAAACCAAACAAAAACAAACAAGAAATCAGAAACCAAATAGATTGTATTTCACTGAAATTTTAAGAAATACTGCCCAAATTGGAACCATTTTGCTATAATAGAAAATCAAAATGTTAATTTTTAAAGGTAAAGAACTCTTCTCTTTATACTCATCTTGTTTTTGTTATAAGCACTTAACGTAGTTATTAAACATTAAAAAATAAGCTATATTGAATTTATTACTTTTTTACCCATCATACACCATAATTGGTTACAATAGTAGAAAATAGTTTTTGAAATAACTGAAATTTATTCCTGTCTTAGACATGAGAACTGGATAGGTTTTTAGGTGCTAATCAAAATTCTCAAAACTTAAATTCAATATTTGGAAAGGCAAAAAATTTTGGAATTCCATGAATTAAAAATATGTATACTTAAAAATACATTTAAACATTTTCAAAGTACAACAGAAAAACATCTCATGAACCAGTTCTCCAACACTGGGAAGATATTACAGTTATATTTTTAAACTTTATTTACCTATCCAGCTATTTATTTATTTATAAAGTTGTGCTTTTCTTTTACTCATTACATACAACTTGAAGTGACATAATTATAAAGAGATTCAACTTGGTTAACTACTAGAATTCTGAAAAGATTTTTGGAGTAGCTTCCTTATTTGGGCATATAAACTTGCCAATTTCTGATTCCATGCCTGGCCAAGGGGAGACGCCCTCTACAAGCCTGTCGTTAAGCGATCTACACAGGCACAAGATCAGCATGGACAGGAGTTCTTTTAGGCTGATCCTAGCCTCCTCCTTCCCCTGACCTTTTCCCACTCCGTGTCTGACCTTTAATGAGTCTTTCCTGGCCCACAGGAGCTCCCGCCTGGTCCCCATTGAGCTGTCCTGCATAACGGTTTGGGCTCTGGGGCCCGTCTGCTTGGGTTTAAATGTCAGCGTCTCCATTTAACATTAGTGGGACACTGGGCAAGTCTTCTACCCTCTCCTAATGTCCTCATCTCTAAGGTGACTGTAATAATAGCACCCGTGCTGGATTTAGTTACTGGTACCAATCCTCATGCTCCTATAGTAGTATTACACATCCACACTCCTGACCTAGCCTCCCGGTGGGCAGAGTGTCTGTCCCTGACCCTTGACTTTGGGCTTCGCCATTGGACCTGTTTGTTAGTGTACACGAGGCAAGCAAAGGCCTGAAGCATGCTTGTGAGGTTGGATGTGCCCCCTTGCACCTCTGCATCACAATTAGAAGCACAAACCCTGAGTGTCCCAGAAGAATAAGAGACACTGGGGAACGCATGAACTTAACCTGTGGTGGGCACCCAGGCCCAGCTGAGCCCAGCTGCATCAGTCAGATGCTAGATGACCTACAGCTGTATGAGCAAGAAGTAAATGCTTGTTTTTGTAAGCTACTGTATTTTGAGATGATCTGTGTCATTTTTGTGACATTAGCTGACTAACATAGTACCTGATGTGTAGGGTGATTGTAAAGATAAAATTAGGTATTGTACGTAAGGGCTTCAGCGTTCATCACACAGAAGTGCTCGCGAGTGTTGGGTTTGGGTTCTGTTTCCAACCCTCCATGTCACGCCCTGGCTCCCTAAATCGGTGGGCTGAGTTTTTCAGTTTGGGACTGTCTTGTGAAAGGCACCCAGATGCCTTGTAGTGGTCACAAACCCAGGTCGATTCCTCACATAGAGCCTCACAGTCAGAGACGGAGACTATATCATAGAATCCTCTGTGGAAACAATCATTTCAGAGTTTCTGACAGTTAAAATGAGAACACTGCTCATATCAGAAACACTTAGAAAGATTTTGTACATAATTTTCCTTTCTACCATCTTTTCCCTCACCAGTGTTCACCTGAACAGTCAGGATAATCTCCTCTTCCTGTGGATGGAGATCCCTTTTTCAATGAAGCAAGGATCCCAAGAAAAAAATGATCTAAGACCAAGTAAGTAAAATGAAACTTTAACGTCAGCTTTCCATTTCCTAAAAGGGCCAAAAATGAGCCAGAGTTTATTTTTCAACAAGGCTAATAATTCACCTAAGTCATCTTTCACTTGACAAATGGTCACTGTGAGGTAGTATTCTAGCTCTGTGACTTGAGCAGGTCTGAAGGTGCAGTCATGGGCCACACACATTCACAGAGCTGGGGAAGGTGACCGAACATATCAAGATGTGCAAAGTGATTAAAAATGGCGCCTGGGCCATAGTAAGGGCCAGTAAATGACAGATGATAATTATATTTGGCATAGGCTAAGTGGAGATGCCATGGGGCGAGGGGGGTCATCCCTTCAGAAGTAGCCAGCAGGGAAGGTGAGAGCAGGGGCAGCCATGGGAGTTGGGGAACAAGCCATAACTAGAACCTTTATATATTTTATTAAATGAAAAGCGTTTCATGAATAATTATGAATAAACACAAATCCTGGGGTGTCTGTTTCTATTTTATCTATTTGGATCGCACTGAAGATGCTCTTTTTGCCAGTTGGTCAAATTATTTTGTTTCAACAACAAGAAGAGCCTATCAATTCAGTAGCATTGTAATAGTCACAATTTTTCAAGATCCCTAATTCATAACGTGAGCTTGGATTCAAGCTGTACTCAAACTTTAGTGTAACTGTGACTACATCAAATAATGATTGAGGAGAGTTCAAATTTACTGAACTAATTGCATTTGTGATTTTAAAAATTTTACTCCAATTTGGTATGTTATTTCATGTTATATTTATGCTAAAACTAGTTAATATTTTACTTAGCTCTTTAATAACTTTTAATAGAAAAATATTTTGAATAAAAAGGATGCTGATATATGTCTCACGGTAAATCACTAATTAGATGATCTCCCCTGGTTACCAATGATCTATTTCTGGACCCAATTCCCATATCTCAGAGTTCATATTATTTATGTATAGGATGTCCACATAATTCATTGTCAAAATGGGCTGCTTTTAAGAGTGAAAGGGGGGGCTTCCCTGGTGGCGCAGTGGTTGAGAGTCCGCCTGCCGATGCAGGGACACGGGTTCGTGCCCCGGTCCGGGAAGATCCCACATGCCGTGCAGCAGCTGGGCCCGTGAGCCATGGCCGCTGGGCCTGCGCATCCAGAGCCTGTGATCCGCAACGGGAGAGGCCACAACAGTGAAAGGTCCGCGTACCGCAAAAAAAAAAAAAGAGTGATAGCGGGGTACTACTAGTAATATCATCAGGACAAAACCAGGAGTGAGCTGGGTGCCTGGGCCACAAGGATAATGGCTACCCCACTACGGCCACACTTGACAGAGTTGGCCACTCTCTTCTCCTTGATGCATTTCCTCCCTTTTGCATTTTCTTTACTTAGTTCCAAAACACCACACTCTCTTGGATTTCTTCCGATTTCACAAGTCTCTCATTCTTGACATCCTTGGATGGTTCTTCATCTTCTCCCCAACCTTTTAATGTTGATACATCCTGGGGCTCAGTCCTTGGTCCCCTTTTCTCTTTTTTTGGTGATCTTACCCAATCTCACGCCGTTAACTATAATCTGTATGTCGATGTGATGGCTTTAAAAACATAACCAGTAAATAAATCCTTTTGTATACCTTTCCTCAGGAGGTGAAGCTTAATTTCACTCCCTTTGAGTGTGACCTGAACTTCCTGACTGGCTTCTACTGAATAGATTATGGTAGAAGTAATCAAATGTCATCTCTGAGATGAGATCGCGAAAAGCCTGTGGCTTCCATCTGGGGTAATCGCTCACTCCCCTGGCTCACTCATCTGGAGGTGAGACAGATGTCAGGTTCTGAGGCACCCTTCTTTCTGCCCTTGCTTCCTCCCTGACCCTAGGCTATTTTCAGCAAAGCAGCCAGTGTAATTCCTTTTAACCTTTAGTGAGATCATATTCCTGCTCTGCTACAATCCCTTCAGTGGCTCCCATCTCACTCAGCAAAGGAGGAAAAGCCAGGCCCTCCCTCCTATGAGCCCACAGGCCCTGTCTGATCTGGCACCTGTTACCTGCCGGCAGCATCTCCCAACCTCCCACCTTCGCTCTTTCTGTTCCTGCCCCGCTGGCCGCCTTGCTGTCCTTCAACATGCCAGGCACACGCCAGCCTCCAGGCCTTTGCTCTTGCTGTTTTCTATGCCGGGAATGCTCTCCCTCCTGATACCCACTCGGCTCTTTCATTTCCTTCAGGTTTGCTCAAAACTCTCTTTTGGGCTTCCCTGGTGGCGCAGTGGTTGAGAGTCCGCCTGCCGATGCAGGGGACACGGTTTCATGCCCCGGTCTGGGAAGATCCCACATGCCGCGGAGCGGCTGGACCCGTGAGCCCTGGCCGCTGAGCCTGCGCGTCCGGACCCTGTGCTCCGCAACGGGAGAGGCTACGACCGTGAAAGGCCCGTGTACCGCAAAACAAAACAAAACAAAACAAAACAAAACAAAAAAAACCTCTCTTTTGCAACAAGGACTGTATTGACCATTCTGTTCACTATTGCCACTGACCCCTCCTTCGTTATGAGTTGCCAACTCCTTTTACCCAATCCCATATTTCCCCCATGGCACACACCACTTTCCAACATACTAGATCATTTACTATGTTTCTCATCTATTTTCTGTCTCCCCTCGCCAGAATATAAGCTCCATAAGAGCAGGACTTTTTGTGTTTTATCCCAAGTGCCTAGAATACTGCCTAATATACAGAGATGCTCAGCAAAAACTGTGTTGATTTAACTAATGAAGGGTTACATGATGAGCACCATCATCTGGTGGCAGATACTTCGAGGCCAAGAACCCAAGAAATGATCATGTTCATGGCTATTACACGCCAGACCAAATGGCAAATATCAGTTTATACATCTCCATTAGTCTGCTTACTTGCTGACCTTGGGCCTTTGTGGCTTCTTCCAGAGCAACAGAGCAGTGAAGAGTGCAGGCTCTGAAACCCAAGTGCCTGGGTCCTGGGCCCAGCTCCACCACCCGGGGGCTCGGTGACCTTGGGTAACTGCACAGCTTCCGTGCCTGGTTGCCTATCAATCGAACAGAAAAGTAACCTTTGAATGTTGAAGCATCCTAGGGCTCAGTTCCCTTCTCTTTTTTCTTGACACTCACTATTTTAGTGATGTTATTGAGTCTCATGGCTTTAAACCTAATATGTATGTTGATATGATGGTTTAAACAATATGTTCATGAATCCTTTGGCATACCTTCCCCCAAAAGGTGAAGTTTAATTTTTCCCCTATTGAGTGCAGGCTGGACTTGTTGCCTTGCTTCTAAGAACAGCCTATGGCACAAGTGATAGGATGTCATTTCCCACCTGACAGGAATTTTTCGAGAACGAAGTGAGTTACTAGAAGTGAAGGATTTAGCACAGTGGCTGGCAAAAGTAAGCACGTATTGTTGTGTTTGCAATATTCAGCAGGTTTGCTCCTAAAACTTCTCTTTCCAAATGGGCTGCTTTGGATAAGTCTTGATGAAGAAATGTTCCCAAGGTGTGGGTAATAAATAGGTTTCTGTTACTTTAGTCAGTAGGAATAGGCAATCTAAATTCTTCCAAATCCTGTTGTCTGATAGTGTGGCCTTTGTAAGATGAGTGCCAGGACAGGCTATGTCAACTTGTGAACGAGAGCACATAGTGAAATCTACACTGAATTCACATTTCAGCGCAAAACGATGAAAGCTATTTATTGAAATTCACAGAAAATGTGGGAAATGCACTTATATAACTTTTATTTTAAAAAAAAGAATGTTGAGGCTGTGTCCATTTTATTCTAAAGTGTGATATTTGGAAAAGAAATAAGACCTTTTGCAGAGCAAAATAAATGTTGTTAACTATCGGTAAATGTTGCTAAATATGTCAAGTAAAGGCCTTAAGCGTGTAAGTTCCTTAAATACGTTGACACATTGATGTTAATGTTAAAATACATTAACTCCATAAGAGGGGGCAGCCTGAGCCAGCCTCATGAACATGTGACCTGTGCTGTCTCAGACGTCCCCACGCTCAGAAGGCCCTGTGCTAGGTTTCATTTTCTGCTCTTTGTACAAGACACCCCATATGTTCACTTCACCCAGGGCTCTGCAGCCAGCCCTGCGGGTGGTTAGTATCAACTGTGAACTGCTACTGCCTTAAGGGTAAAAGGATATTTCAAAACCATCCGGGATTGTTTTGAAAGACACTTAACTTCTTTGTGTCTCACACTATTTATAGTAAAATGCAACCGAAAACACTTCCCTTTGGCTGTGGAGGCAAAGGTTGTGTTCTTGTCAATAG
The DNA here is from genome assembly GCF_964341445.2 of Mesoplodon mirus. Classification (NCBI taxonomy): domain Eukaryota; kingdom Metazoa; phylum Chordata; class Mammalia; order Artiodactyla; family Ziphiidae; genus Mesoplodon; species Mesoplodon mirus. The sequence continues at coordinate 8,550,395 of NC_138986.1, read as the reverse complement.
GCTGCTGAGACTATCATAGATTTTCACTCACTGATGCTAATCACACAAATAACCAGGCAGCTCATGGTTCTGCAAGGCTTTAAAAATTAGATATCAAATCCTGTAAAAATACAGCAAAATTTCTTTAAAATAGTTCATTATGCATAGTTGAATATGATACCAAGTACATCCTAAAGACATACAGAATATGCTACTCTAAATCAGATAAATTGAATATACTTCCAAACACATAGGAGTTTCACTCTTTGATTAAAACACACACACACACACACACACACACACACAGAAACTAAACTCAAGAGTTAGTCATCATTTCTTCCCTTTTGTCCATCACAGCTGATGGATTTTTTTTTTTTTTTTTTTTTCCTGTACGCGGGCCTCTCACTGTTGTGGCCTCTCCCGTTGTGGAGCACAGGCTCCGGACGCGCAGGCTCCACGGCATGTGGGATCTTCCCAGACCAGGGCACGAACCCGTGTCCCCTGCATCGGCAGGCGGACTCTCAACCACTGTGCCACCAGGGAAGCCCACAGCTGATGGATTTTAACCTTTCTTACCACATTATAAAGAGCCTGAGAGCTTGGACTCAAACACTACCAGACACAGCAGAATGCCTCGGGCAGAGCAGACCCTCGGCAATGCCCGTAACGATTAGCTAATGAATTATTAACAATTAACTTTCAGGCTAGTGAGGCCCACTGAGATTTCTTCTCTTTTCTTCTCTCTTTGGGCCAAAGGTGGGGCCTCAGAATCCTTCCTGGAAAAAGCACTTCAGAAAGTGACTCCTCTTCACAGCGAATGCTTAACATGTGTGCCAGGCCAGCCTAAGCTCTGTGCACGTCTCCACTCTTGTCATCCTCACCCCAAGCCACTCTATGAGGTAGGTACTATTCCTATCCCCATTTTATAGATGAGGAAACTGAGGCATAGAGAGCAGTGCAGTTCGAGTGTAGGCTTTGACTGAGCACTGAGCCGCGTCCCTAAGCCTGGGTTACAGCTGGCCACAGGAAGAGGGGTACAGCCTCCCAGGTGGCAGGAGTAGTGTGGACAGAAGCCCAGGGTCCATTAGAGGGGATGAAGGTGGGTCAGAGGGCTGGGCCATGGGAGTGTGTGGACGTGTAACACGCCTACTTAGACAGTGTTGTCACCCTGACTCTCCTTTGGGAAGAGGAAGAGGGTTCCTGTATCATCCTTTCTAAGCAGTACGTGAAGGCTCAGTCCTGGGCCCTGCTGGAGCCCTGCAGCCGGGGAGGCCACGTGGCCGGGTCTGGCGAGGTCTCTGGGATGCCACCACCTGGCGCCTGCAGCCGACCCACAGTGTCCCCTTGGTGTGCGGCGGAGCCCTTGTGGCTGACTGTCCCTTTCAACAGATGCCCCAACACCCCGCGTTCATCTTCGGGTTTCATTCCAGACTGCGGGTGAGCACGAGCCTTTTGAGGAAGGATTCAGGGTGTTTGGTTGAATGAAAGCAAGGGATGATTCAGCACGGCCTGCAGAGCGCTCTGTGCGGACCAGGCAGGAAGGGGCCAGTTCACTTGCTCGGGATGTGCTGAGCAGGATTTCCCCAGCTGCTGTTTGTGTCTCGGGGGATTTCTCAGGGCTCTGAAAACAACACATCCCTGGCGGGGAGGAATATGGGGGGAGGATGCCAGATGTGTTTTGAATTCTTTGAAATCTCTAAGCATCTAAAAGAATTAATCACGGTGGGTAGGTGTGAGAAGCTTTTTAAAACGGGGCATGTTTTCCCCCAAAGCTTAAAATAGAACTTTTCAAGGAAATTAAATGAAAGTATAAAAAAATTTGTCAATGCTCTTCTTCCTATAAAACAGAAGTACAATGCCCTCATGCCCCCCACCCATCCCTCTTCCATGCAAAAGAGGGCCTTTCCCTCCACTGCTGTGGCGACTACCCCGTGTCTTTCCTTAACTCTTTTCTATGGCTCTGGCCTGCACTTTGCATGAAGACCCTGCTGCTGACCATGGACTTCAGAACTTTCCCCCAGGGGCCCACCATTGTCCTGATGAATCAGTCCCACAAGTCTCCAGTGTCTGTGTTTACCGTCTCCACCCCAGCTTTTCTTTGACAGTATAGAATTTGTGGAAGGCTGTCACACATTCCCCAGGCCTGTTTCTTTCTGAAACATACATGGAATCCTATTTGATGTGCACGTGCCTCTGGGGAGTGTGACAAGTCAGAGAGCTTCCCTACAGTATCAGAGTGCTACACCTGGAGAAACAGGGTGCACGTGTAAGGCTTGCTCCTGCCACTTCCTCTTGGTGGACTTGGGGCAAGCACTCAGCCTCTCTGAGCTTTACCTTCCTCGTCAGTGAAATGGGTTGTGAGGATTAAGCAAGCTGACGTGTGTGATGTGCCTGGCAGGTGCTCAGTTCCGAAAGTGCACGGAGTGGGCTGGGTATTCCTCGGGCACCCAGGCCTGGTGACACGCTCTAGTCTAATGCTCTCTGAATTTTGTTGTGGCAATAAAGGACTCAGAAGCTGGCAGGCACAGCTCATTTCCAGAAGACAAACCCTGACCAGATCCCGAGGTGACTTTCTTCCATGTAGTCACTGCCCTGGGATTCTAACTGGAGCTCAGGTTCGTTCGTGGTCGGCGGTGGGTGTGGGGATCACACCCCTGGTGCCCTGTGTCCTGTCCTCAGGGCCACTGTGTCCCTCATTCAGAATCAGACATCCTCTTGCAGCCAAAGCCAACTGGTGGCCTGGCCAGATGGCTCCTGTCTCTGCTCCTTGTTTGAGCTGCTACCTTGGAAACTGCATGAGGCCAGAGGCCGCCCTCCTCAGGAGAAGCTGTTTTTCATTCCCTTTAACTTCCGTGTTCCCTCTGGGAGGAGGAGAGGAACCACCCAAACCAAGGGAGACGAGTGTGGGGCAGGGTGCTGCCCACTGGGTGGCTTACCCGCACTGGTCCACGTCAACTTCCTCACTCCGCTGGGGGGATTCTTCACCCACTGCCAGATGCTTGGGCACCCACCTCCCCCTTCCTGGAGGAGATAAAGGGAGTTACTTTGTTGGCAGGTGACCCTTGGTCCCGTTTCTCATTTGGGTGTAGCTAATATATCAGATACTGTAAGGGGGAAAGGGAGGAGGGAGAGGGCTCCATGTGAGGAGTGGGGTAGAGGCAGCCTGGTCTTCCTCCTTCCCTCTCTGCCCACAGCAGTTCAAGGCAGAGGAGTATACATGCACGTGTCCGTTCTGGGGAGAGGGAAAGAAATCAAGAAACATTACTAGTACGTAGCTGTTCTACAAGCCAGAAAATTACTATTGCACTTCTTTTGACATAGCCTCCCCTGATCTAATGCAAATGGTGAAGAAGTATAACTGCATATTTTCCAAAGAGAAAAGTGATTATCATGGTCATTAACATTAACTCAGTTACTGAGTTTCTAAATTTCTGATTTCAAATTTGTTGCTGTGAACACATTACACACTGTTTAGCAACCCCAAAGGTCAAGTTCCCATAAGACTTCTTTTTAAATGATGGATCTCCTATACTCTTATTGTCCAGTTTTCTACCTGCTACATGTGTGATGTTGCCCGAAGCATGCAGCCTCTCGGGCCTCACTTGTCAAATGAAGGCGAGCTTTCCTTGCAGTGCTGTCAGGCAGTGGGGACCTGGAAAAGAAAATGCCTTTTAACAGAGAGGAAGACAGTGACAGTCTTGAGACTCACCTCTGCTTGGCGATGACCAGCCAGCCCCTGAAGAGGAGGAGGTGTCTCTCCTTGGTCTTGGGGCCCTGGGTCAGCACCACGGAGCTGGGGGAGGATAGGCTCACCCTGCTGGTTGGGCAGGTCCAGCTGCAGATCCAGCTGTTGGAGGGATGCTGCCGATGCCAGGCTTTTCCTGGGCGGGGTGGGGGAAGAGTAGGAATCAGTCTCTAGGGAAGAGTGATCGCTAGGCAGACAGTATGTGAGGAGTCACAGCTCAAAACAGCAAGTCACCGCGCGTTTGGCTTAACCGGGGTGGAAATTAGGAGGGAAAACGGCGAAGAGGCTAACCGCAGGTTGTTTTTTTAAACCTGAATTTACAATAAAACACAATAAACCAAGAAATGTTGGTCCTGCATCAGTGAATAGCTCATAAAAGCTTATAATGTAACTGTTAAGAATTTCTGTGAGCTTTTTAACCTAAGGCAGTGATTCCCAAACATTTTCGTGTCACAGTACACGCCATAAACTCCACCAGGAGGTGAACAGAGGCTGCAAGGGCTGGCTGGCCCCCCAGGTGCAGCCACGCCCGGAGCCGAGGGGAGCCGTGCAGTGGCGTCGCTGTCACTCATTTGTGGCACGCGGGTGGGAAGCTCTGACTTCCTCAATTAGGAAAAGTATTCCCTAAAGTTGGAAAGGTTTAGTCTGCAGTGAAATCTAAATGAACGACTCTAACGGTCTTCCCGCACAGAGTGATTTAGCAGCGGTGCCGAGTAAACACCAGCTGCAAGGCGGCGCAGACTGTCGAAATTCATGAGCCTCTTCTCCTTGTGATTTTTACAAAGCTGGGACCACTCAGTCTCCGTTGCTGGTTCCCAGCTTGTTCACTTCCCGGTCACTCACCCAGTTTCTGGAAGAGATGGACGACCTCATTGTGCGTGCGTGCGCGCATGCGCGGAAGGAAGGAAGGCGAGGTGGGCCACCCTGCTCTGTGGCCTGAAATGAGCCTGCAAAGGTGGCTGCCTGCTTCGCCTGTTTTCCGGCCGCTTTAACTTTTGCTCCCATTCCTTCCATCCTAAAGGCGACTCTACTAACTCTTGGAGGCAGATCTTTTATACGGGAACTTTCTCTTTAATTCAGATGTGGTGTTTGAAAACAGCTGTGTTGGGGCTTAAGGACACCTTTCTGTTATTTAAAGCAAACATGAAAATGTTCGGTTCTCAATATTTTCTAGAAATCAGTGGTGGGGCACGAATCTTTGACTGAGCTCCCTGATGAGAAGTTCCCGCTCGTTAGTACCACTCTGCCTCCTGACCTTTCCACCCACCACACACCTCCCACTGCCTTCGCTTAGTTAACTCTCAGCGCGAGCTGGTGTCCAGAAATGATACGGCCGCAAGTAACGCCCCGGGGGTGGTGAAGCTGAGCATTTCCAGCTCTTGCTGACGGCTCATTAACTATGTAGGGAGGGAACCAGGGTAGAGAAATGGGGACTCAAACCCTAGGAACCGGGACTAGAACTCCCTACACTGTCTAGTAACAGGTACACACCACTATATATAAAAGAAACAGCAAGGATTTACTGTATAGCACAGGGAACTCTATTTGGTACCTTGTAATAACCTGTAATGGAAAAGAATCCGAACCTGTACACCTGAAACGAACACAGTCTTGTAAATCAAGTCTGGTTAAATTAAAAAAAAAAAAAACACCAACCCACATTGTTTAAAAATAAATAAATAAATGTCTTTTGGTTTTCTTTGCGTTTATTTGGAAATGCCTCATTATTTATATATATCTGAGGGATAAAAACTCACTAGTAGAAAGCACAGCTTTGTCTGGTGACACCCATCAGAGCCTGCTTCACTACCTGACCCAGAGGTTTCACCCTCAAATGCCTGAGGTGCCGCCAGGCAGGAAAGGTGAATGGTTGAGGTGAGTGATAGGGAGCTCGGGGACTGTGGAAAATGGCAGAAGTCATGCTGTGTCCAAAGGGGTGGCCCATAAGCACCACGCAGGAACGTGCGCCCAGTGTTGCTGCCAATTTTTTAAAAAGCCAGAAAGCCAAAATTTTATTCAATGTCAACTAATTCTAAGCATTTATTTAAACACAATAGGACAATGCTCTGACCTCTGGCCTGATTCGTCTTAGTCACCTGCAGATTTAGAGCACATGAAAACATTCAGATGATATAGAGCCTCTGATGATTTGAGCAAAATATTTGAATATTTTAAATATGATGTTACAAACCATATTGCGAGTAACAGATCTAAATCTGTCAGATAATTATTCATTTGAGCTTTAAAAACTATGGACTCATAGATAATCTGTGACCAGCAAAAGGCAGTAGGTAAGGTTTCTTTTTTGAGAATGCTGCTCTGCCAAGTGCTTTTCCAACTTTGACCCTGGTCTAGACACTGTTTTATTTTCTTTCACCTCTCCTGTCACTGCTCTTCTCCTTAACCGCCCCCTCCCTCTTTTTTTTTTTTTTTTTTTTTTTGCATTTCTTTGAGATCCTGGAGGACTGTACACTCACCAGGGCTTTAGTTTTCCTACACACAGAGACCTAGTCTGAGCAACGTCTTGAAAAAAAAAAAAAGCACCTCGTGTTAACCATATTTCACAACAAAGGCGCCCTCAGGGCTCTCACCCCAGGGGAAATTTTCAAAATGCACTGAAATAGGAAACCAGTGATGTAGCAAATACATGGTGAATGGAAAGTTGCCCTTTGCCTTTCCATGTGGTGATGAGTTTCCAGCCTTGAGTGCGGCTGAATGGCGGCTTCTCACAGTGAAAGTGCTGGCTGCCCGCACTTTTTGAGACCTGATCTGCTGCCCTAGAGCCTGACCTGACCTGAGAACTGATCTAGTGTATTGAGGGCCCCCGCTGCATTCAGAGTCAGCTCTTGGCCTGAGCGAGCTTGGGAGCATGTCTGAAGTGGGGGAAGAAAGAGCAGTCAGCTTCTAATGGAAGCGGAGTGAGCATGCTCAAAGGGGCCACTCACTGGAAGGGGAGGGTACCAGTTTACTCTCGTCCTACCCTCTGATCTGAAGTCCCTTCATTTGTCTCTGGTTTGACATAAGGAGCGGACAGTGATGAAACATTTGGGGGTTCTCTGAGTGACTGGTGACTCTGCAAAAGGAAGAAAGTGCTGTTCAACTAGTTTCAGCAGTAGGAAGCCTGAGCTTGAGACCATGCTTTCCAGAGGGCTGGGGTTTAGAGGCAGCATAGATGTGGGTCCTCTATTCCACACGACCCCCGGGGTTTCCTGCATTAGGAGCTGCTCTGAGTGAAGTCATGGGCATACCTCTCTCTCTCCAGCCACATCGTTTCAATGCGGTTTCTCCCGAAGTCTGGGTGTAAGCTTTGTCTCCCCGACACTAGGGTTCCTGGCAGCTCATCTCTGCTCCTTCCCTTTTTCTTACCATTTATTTTCAGAGTTGACTCCTACCAGTGGCACGAGTTAGCCTTTCTTTCTATGGGGCTAGCATTTATTCAGTGCCTGCTATGTGCCAGGTTCACCGCTTTACTCTCATTCTTTTTCAATCCTCACAACATTCCTATATAATTAGACTCATTTTACAGATGAGGAAACTGAGACTCAGTGGTGTAACCTGCAGATCGCATAGTTACCAGGTGCCAGGGCTGTGAGCTGGAGTCGGGACATTTCCTTCTCCACGTGTCCAATTCCACCTCTGAAGTATTTCTCATTCACCCCTTTTCCTTTTCATCTTAGCTGCCATTGCTGAAGTTCCAAGCTCTGGTGGCACGTTGCCTGCATGACTCAATAGTTTCTCACAATTTCCTTGCCTCAGATCTTAATTCCCCCAACTCTCTGAACCCCTCCATCCTCCACATAACTATCTGCAGATTTTTTTTTTTTAATATATAAGCTTGAACCACTCCCAGACTTAAAATCCCACAGAGATGCCACTGCCTTTGAGATTCTCAGGGCTCTTGTGGTTAGCCCTGACCCTTCTGTTGTTTGCTGAGATGCCCCCTCCACATTTCAACCCAGGGACCACTTGTCGTCTGGATTGGGTGACTTCTGCAAGCCTCTGTCACCTAATTTCCTGCTCCTCTATCTTCTCTGTTGTAATGCAGATTCATTTCTACACCCCCAACATAGTGCCTGGATGTGGAAAATGCACCATGTGCAAATGAATGAATGAAGCAAAGATGAGTTGACCACATGTGAACTTTTACGTGTCTTGCTTAGTTTGCTTTCCACTGAGGTCATCTGGCATTATCTTGTCCTTTACTGGCTTATCTCCCGTACCCAGTTTGTAGCCGGGGTGGGGGTGGGGGGCAAGTCGTGGAGTGATGGGAGAAGGCAGCGGGTTGTGGAACCACAGGGAAGCCTGATTCCTTCCGGGGCTCTGCTCTTGAGGAGACACAGGTGGGTGAAGAAAGACAGCACTAAGCACTGTTACAGAGCAGCCTGGCCAGGCTCGTCACACACAGTCTCTCCAGTCTCCCAGAGGCTCTCCGAGGCCAGCAAAATCTTTTATAATAAAAACAACCCTTTGCTTAGCACCTATGTGTACCAGCCAGGGTTCTAGGAGAACCTGATCCAACAAAGTAGAAATTTCTTCTCTCTCACGTGGAATTATATGGAGGGTCCTTTTCTTTCCTTTTCCTTTCTAAAATTGCATAATAAATAAAAAGTAAGTGTATTAATTATGATACCCTATAACAAATGACAGTTACTATTTATTCTCTCTACTGGCAATCTGGCTTCTGTTTTTTTTTTTTTTTTTTTTTTGGCGGTATGCGGGCCTCTTACTGCTGTGGCCTCTCCCGTTGCGGAGCACAGGCTCCGGACGCGCAGGCTCAGCAGCCATGGCTCACGGGCCCAGCCGCTCAGCGGCATGTGGGATCCTCCCGGACCGAGGCACGAACCCGTGTGCCCTACATCGGCAGGCGGACTCTCAACCACTGCGCCACCAGGGAAGCCCAGTCTGGCTTTCTTTTTTTTATGTTGAAATATTGTTTGGTGGTAATAGTGAAATGCCCTTTTCCCCCCTGTGATGTTATCACCAGTTCTCCAATATTTTCTCTAAAACTAATACATGGCTTTCAGAAGGTTTAGAGTTAAGAGTACTCTTCACCTGCATTATCTCACTTGATTTTAATTCTCATCTACCTTGTGAATCGGACGGGAATCCTTGCGCCCTATTGACAGATGGGCAACCCAAGGCTCAGACACGTGAGGAACAGAGATAAATGTCGACGGAGAAGGAGGTAAAGCCAGGTCTCCAGACTCTAAATCTTGTGTGAGCTTCGGCCTTTCCAGTTATGTTTATTTTGTTGATCTCTCCATAGACTATCATCTAGAGAGCCTCCCGCTTGCGTGAGGATGGTGGATGGAACATACTGTGAGCTGAGGTGTTGGTTGCGGGCCCCGTGCAGACACCCACGGAGGGCGGCCTGGCGGCGGCCGCACATACACACATGGGGCAGGAAGCAGGACCGCGCGCGCGCCACGTTCGCTGGTCCAGGGCGGGCCTGCGGCAGGCTGCGGCTCAGCCTCGCTCTCGGGCGGCGGTGGGCTCTGCGCCGCCGGGTCTCACCACCCCAGAGCTTCTCTTGGTGTGAGTGTAAAGAGACTTGGGTGGCCCGGCAGAGGCAGAGGCGCGGCTTCCAGCTCAGGTGTACCTGTGCTGGAGCTGTATGTAGGTCGGTGTAGTCTCAGCTGGCTTTGAAGCACTTTGTATCCTACACGAGAATTTCCTAAACAGGAGTCCAAGGGTGGCTTCATGGGGGGAGGAGACATAATTAAAAAAAAATTCATATTCTCAAAGGACTTCATGTCCCTTGATTGTTTAGGATTCACTATTCCATAGGAATTTCATGAATATATAAATGATGTACTACATCCAAACTGGAGGGGTCCTGTGTTGTCCCCAAGTTGTGGTGAGATCATATATTGTGCTCAGGAAGTCAGATGGCATCTCCCGCTGCCCTTGAGATGCGTGGTGGCGTTCAGGACGCTGCCCTGCAGGACGTGCTATTCTGTACTTGCAGTGAACCCACCCAGCCTGGCCGACCCTGGCTCATCTATCAGAGTCCAATTCATTTCCCCTCCACCCTCAAGCAGCTCTGACGCCCTGGGGCACACCTGGGCGCTTCCTCTGAGCCTCCCAGCACCTTGCTGTGGCTCTAACGCCTATCTGGTTGTCCTGTGGTTCCTTGTTCACCTGTCCCTACGCTGGGGACAACTGGAGAGCAGGGCCTTTGTTGTATCCACCTTTGCATCCCCACCATCCAGCTCTGTGTCAGGTACACAGAAGGTGCTCAGTAAATCTGTGTTTGATTGACAGCCTGGAAGTTAGGTTAGGCTATTAAGAGCTGACATGAGACCAATTCGGAGTTAAATCAGGTCAAAAGATGTGGCTAGCCTGATTCACACAGGACTCGTGAAATGTCATATGAAAATTGTGACTTGCATTTGAATGGTGTGGTCACCTTGACAAGTAGGGTGGAAATATCAGCCACTTACTGAGCACCTCCTGTATGCCAGGCACTCTACCGCATTCCCTTCTGAGAGGATATATAACTTCTGTTTGATTTGGCCAAGCTCATATAAAGTTTGAGGTCTGGAGCTGGTCCCACAGCCAGAGCACCCAGTGTGCTCGTGCTTCGATGGTCTCACAGGTACCTGCATCTCCTAAAGCTAAACATCTGGTCACAAGGATCAATTGGCAAGATAGTCAGTTTTCTTTTATACGTCACTGGAAGGAGAGTAATTTGATTGAATGAATCAGATCATTTGTTGATCACAGACAGCAGCACTTGAAAGCATTGGGTAAACCGGGCACTAACGCGGAAGCAAAGGTATGAAATCCGTCTGCATTAGCAGAAGTCAGACACACTTTACTTTCATATCGTTAACCATGCAGTGGTTTTACTCAAGACCGACCACCATTTGACTCTTCTCTAAACCAGATTTTCAGTCCTGATTTTTCTCATCCTTCCCTGCTGTGGATATTAGCTTATGACAGATAGAGTCCTTATATTCTTTGAAACCTTTATATTGAGTTTTAACCACTAAAGATGATGGTCAAGATCATGGCACGTGGATTCAGGTATTTGGCTGCCGGCTAGCAAATTTCAACCATCTCCAACTACACCCTCAAAGGGGTGACCTCACCCCTTTGCTGACCTCATCTATCCTGTCATGTACGGGCACCTTCTTCCACGTGGAGGGATGAGGAGTGGCCTTCCCAGGCAACAAATGCAGTGTGGGATGCCGTGTCCCCCGGGCACGCTTGCTCTCCTGTACGCCAAGTGCGTTACCTACGTTTTCAGTCAACTTTCCCTCACGTTTGGAGAGCCTGAGAAAGTCGTCTTCATCTGCCTGATGAAGAAAATGAGCTCCGGTAACTTTCCCAGAGGATCTGCCATCACCCGTCCTGTCTCCTCCTGCACCCGCGTGCTGTGGCTGAGGGTTGCTGACGCAGCTTAATGACCCTCAAGCGAGCCCCCTCACTGTCCTGCTCTGTTCCCGGCCCCTTCTCCACACCCTCCTCTCCCCTCCTCGGATCCTGATCACACCACACCCGGCTCTATTGCCAGGGCCACTTTCTGGGTACCAGCACCTCCTGTGGGTGATGCTGAGTCAGTGGAGATGGGGGCTGTGTCTGCAATGTCCCGTCAGGCCTTTTCTGAACTCCCATCTCCCCCCATCCTTTCACACAAGTCATGATATCAAACCTACGACACCCATCAGGATGACAGCTGTATGACCTTCATTCTCAAATGACAGGAGATAGTGAGGGAAGATCCTGTCTGCCATCAAGTGCTGTGGCTTCCTTCGAAATGCTTCCAGCACATGTGTAAAAGCAGAAACTACCTGTCTGCAGGAGCTGAGCTTTCACATTTAGGAAGGCGGCCTGCCGGCTCCGAGGGAGGAAGCACTCTACAGGGAACCCGTGGGCTCACGCAGCAGCCCGGCCTCCAGCACGAGTTGGGGACGCTCTCCATGTGTCTGAGTGGACACGAGTTCTGTGTGTCCACGGTGTCCTGGAATGGGGGCCTTGTGCCCAAGTGTGGGGTCTGGGGGTAAGGGAGGGACCACCGCGTAATCACAGGGGTGGCCTCCTTTCGCAGAGCGCGCTCTGGCTTTGCCACATACTGTCCACTGCCTGGAGCGGCCTCTGTTTGGTCATCCTCCCATGATCCTTGCCATGCTGCTTTAGGTCCCTCTAACCCCACTTTGTGCAAAGACTTTTAGGTAAGCCTGGAGACTTTGGCATCACTCACATCTGAACTGGGGTCCCAGTCCTTGTCATCTTGTGACAAGTTAACCAACCGCTCCCAGTCCTGCTGGGATAATAACTGGGTCCACTTCCCAAGGCGAGTTGGAGGGTAAACGATGCAGTGTGGCGATGCGGGGGCGGCAGCGTATGGGAAATGCCCGAGAACGGGCAGCTGCTGCACACCTTTTTTCTGCCCCTTACTTCCTGGGGTGAGTGGGAGCCCAGGGAGGGACATGGACACTCATCCAATTCGGACCAATTCAGCAAAGAAAAGATTAAATTTAAACATCAGTCTTAGACCTACTTTTCACTTTTGTGAACTGTTTCTTTCCTGCTCTTTGGCTCTTTTTGGAGCGTAGCCACGTGATGCCAAAATGCCCGGGTGAACCAGTGAGCAGCCTGATGTTCTGCCCCGGGGGCGGCCGGTGCCTGGGGGTAAGCTGAGGCTTCCTCCGTCCGGTTCACCTTCGCAGCACGACCTGTCCTCCTGCAGGATGGAAGGTGCCCCAGAGACACAGACCCTTGAGTGATGGGCGATGAAATGAGAAGGGACCCATGTGGCACCTCCGCTCGGAGAGGCTCCCTGCCTGGCTCCATGGGTTCCCTGCAGGGGCGGGGGGGGGGTGTCTTCACCTACCTGGTGGCTGGCCACACCTTGCTTAAAACCTTGCCCAGTCCGGCCGCTGGTGCTGAGGGGCAGTGCTGGGCCAGGCTCCTGAGCTGCGGAAACAAAGCAGAGCGGGGCTGTCTTGGTCTGTCCCTTTGCAGGGAAAGCATCATTCTCAGGAAATGCCAAGTCCCTTGGGAGGAGGGAAAGCAAGGGGAGGCTCGCACGTCCACACCCGGACCGTTGGGTGGACCTGGCCTTAGCGCCCTCTCATGTGGCACAGCAGGGAAAGGGGGCTTCTCACCAGCACCCCTACACACACACCAACCCCTCTGTGCAGCTGGGTCAGGTCCCTGAGTCCCTGCCTAGGCTCTGCCCACGATGTGCTCTCCAGACCCCTCCTGCCCATTCGGTATAGTCAGGAGCCTTGATTTCTGGGCCCATTTTAGCGGCTCTAATGCTGAACTGAAGTTGTACTTGCAGCCCCTTTCGTGTGTGGAAATTCGACAATAAGTAGCACTTTGGCTTTATTTGTGCAAAATACTGATCGCCAGTGTTTTCCCAGCTGTGCCCGGCTGAGTGTGCTTTAATGAGCTTTGTTTTGCATTTTACTGAGAAAGGCCACAGACCTCTGGCGTATGTTCTGCTGTAATGGGCGGGGGGTGGGGGTGGGGAATCTATTCCGCTCCACTGTGCTTTGTCGACATCCCACATGCTCTTTTTACTCCCACTTTGCAGGCAGTAAGGAACCCCTGGCAGGGAATGGGGCAATTGCCGGTTCCCAGACGAGGCAGCTACTGCAGGAGTGGAGGGGACTGAGCGTCTTCCTGGCACCCAGTGAGCCAGGCCTTCCCAGTCTGTGGTCCTCGTAATTTAGTGATCTGGTTCTTTCTAGGCGTATCATGAGATCTCACTGCAAGCAGAAATCCCTAAATATCGGACCCTCTGATAATCAAATGCAAAAACTCATTCCAAGGTCAAACAGAAATAAAGTTCATTGTCAACAATCATGTTGACCTTGCAGGATAAAGGGTGACGAGGAGGGGGTATGGTTTCTAGCCTCAGGTGAACTTACAGGGAAAATGAGGAGTCAGGATAGATATGAACAAAAGGAGGCAGATGGCAACATCGAGGGGAATGGTCCCCAGGCAGGATGTGCTGGTGGGCTGGGTCATCTCTCCCTACAGCACCAGGTGCCCGGTCCATGAAGAACCCGTGTGATTGAACTGGAAAAAGGACAGAGGAAGTGGCTTCTAACCAGCCTGGTACTGGGAGTGAAGAATGAACCTCTCTCCTCTAAGTCACCCTGTCTGTGTCCCAGCTATGCCTAAATGCTACCCTTGTAGAGTCATTCCTTTCCGAAAGGTTTCCTGCCCCTGATAAAAGACAAATAACATTGCAAGATGCTCTTATTCATTTATGCCTCCAGGCTATGACTTTTCCCTGTCCCACAAGCAGGTTTTCATCAGAGGGGAAAGGAGGTGGATTTGAAGATGCAGGAAATGCGCTCTGAAACTGAGTAGGTCCGACTTCACATCTTTGTATGGTCCGTTCAGCTCTGAGGTTCAGGTGAGGGTTTTTGGAAGATGCACCAAAATCTCATCATTCTTTTCCTGCTGCCCTTTCCAAAAAGGCAAACCAGTAGCGGAGGGAAATCCAGCTTTGTTAAGGAAGCTGTGAGCGTGAGAACGCGCTCACGCTGGGCCTGGCGGGACCTGGAGAGGCCCGTGGGCAGCCTCTGAGCTGTCCTGGGCACACTCCATGCCACTGCTGGGCCAGCCATCGCCCCCTGTGGGCGGGTCTCCCTTCGGAGTCATCAGCCAGCTAGAGATCGCATTCTTTGTTTCACTCGGCTGAGCTCCCTGGCTGCAGAGGCGGTGGTGGTGTGGCTTCCAGCTGTGTCTGGAGGAGCACGGGTTGGCTCAGTGCACCAGCGGGCCAGGTGCTGGCCGGGCCCTGGGCGTCTGCGTGGAGGCGGCCTCACGCCTGTTTTCCACCCCAGCCTTTCTCCACCTGGCTTCATGACAGTCAATCCTGCTGGGATCCCACAAGGCCTCAGAGAGCCCGAAATATCCTGTAACTCGTGCCCTGGGCTGGCACGTAGGGTGAAATGAACAGGAGAGAGGGATGCTTGAGCCTGGGAGGCCTGGGCTGGAGCGTTCCCACCTGCCCTGACTCACCCTGTGAGCCCAGCCAAACTGTGAACCTTCCGAATGGAGCCTCAGCCTCCTCATCTGTAAAATGGGCATGCCCCAGGGTTTCTCCTGCTTTTCCTTGCCCCCATCAGGAATAGGATATTCGTTTAGGTCAGTTTTCTAAGCCTCATTTCTTGTGACGTGAAATACATTATTTTCTTATGAAAGGAAATGAAAATATCAGAGACCAGGTAGGAGATTCGGGGAGGTGTGGGTGAAGAGTTACTGTTCCTTTCTTTGCCCTCAAAATATTCCTACAACTTTGCTCTTTAAAATGTAAAGTATTCTTGTCTCAGGAACAGTATTTGGGTAAGTCTATTCTCTAAGACCTTCATCAGATAATCTGAGAAGGTGATGACCTGACTGCCTTGAACATGGCTTAGTTGTGTCCCCCATTGGATAATACATCCCCAAGGCAGGAACCGTGTCCTCTTATTCCATTTTCTCTCCCCAGAGACTACCAGCTCAGGGCCAGGCATGTATAAGTGCAAGAAGTTGTGGTTTAGTGAGCTGAATAGTTGGACTGTAAGCCCCCGAGGGCAGGGGCATGTCTGCCCCCCTCACTGTCTTCCCAGCACAGGGCTGACGGCAGAGTGGGCGACCAGCAATTTAACCTCTAATGAGTTTACTCACCAAACGCTAAACGCACAAAGCCAACCACAAGTGAAAAAATTTAGATACATACTGCTAGAGAGAGTGGAAGGGACCCAGACCCAGATAATGTACAGTATCTACATAAGACATAACTGTAGTGGCTTTCACGTGTCATACTTTGACTACAGTGTTGGAGAAAATGGGAGTTTTTCTGTTTATGGTGGAGATTAAGGAGCCATCCATTCATTCTCACATACCTGCAAAACACCTGGCCCTTCCCTAGTCATTCCAGTCAACACCTGTGGAGCTCCATGCAGGATCCTGCACTGGCTACTGGCAGGGGACAAAGGAGGTGTGTCCTGTCCTCAGGGAACTATATAAAAAGGCAAGTACCTGACAAGCAGCAGTGGGGAAAGTGCCTGACTGTGGAAAGGCCAGTGGGAGCTGCTCAGCAGAGGAGGAGTTTGTTGAACTAGAGCAGTCAGGGCAGACTTCCTGGAGGAGGTGGCTTATGAGCTAGAACTAGAAATACCAGCAGGATTGGGGCAGACCAGGCCATGCTCAGGCCCAGGGAATAGATTAACAATCTGGCTGGAGAATGAAATGGAGGAACAAGCTGCTAGGTAGGCGATTTCACGTGGACTGTATCCCACATTCAGGAGGCGACCGCACGAGCTAGGCTGGGTGGATACATTTTAGCTAATCCTGGAAGAAATCGTGGTATCAAAACCAATATATGTGCCACTACCTTCAGACCCAGCTTCTTCCTCGTGTGTCCCCGGGCCCGCCCTCCTGCTCTCTCGTCCCACACCTCAGCACCACTGCCCTTTCTAAACAGGTGGTGGGCGGAGAAGGAGGTGCAGCGGAATGTCCTTGTGGTGACCTTTAAAACCTGAGGGTTTCTTCATGTTTCTAAAAACACCTCTGCCTCCACCCCCAAACGGAAATCTCTATTCCAGGTCTCCATCTGGAAGCTAAATCACCACAGCCCTGGAGGCTGGGCGCCTCCTTCTGGTCAGAGTTGGTAACTACAGTACCTAAATGGCCATTTTCCAGACTTCTCTAGGGAAAGACCCCGGTGGAAGTTGCCCTTGCTGAAGCCTTCCTGCATGTCATGAACCTTCCTAGGGGATTATGTAGACTGTCTCGTGGTTTTCTTCATAGAAACCCTATGAGGTTGGTACTGTTATTATCCCCATTTTAACCAAGAGGACAACAGAACACTGAGAATTCAGAATGTGCCTGAGTTTATATAACCAGGAATCAACCAAGTTGTGCCTGCTGACACAGAGCTGACTCTTAACAATAGAATGCAGGACTTACAGTTCTTATTGATACAGATTTGTACCATGGTGATGCTAGTTATTTAAGGACATAATGTAAAAACTCCATTGTTTTTTGTTTGTTTGTTTGTTTGTTTTGCGGTACGCGGGCCTCTCACTGCTGTGGCCTCTCTCGTTGTGGAGCACAGGCTCCGGACGCACAGGCTCAGCGGCCATGGCTCACGGGCCCAGCCGCTCCGCGGCATGTGGGATCTTCCCGCACCGGGGCACGAGTCCGTGTCCCCTGCATCGGCAGGCGGACTCTCAACCACTGTGCCACCAGGGAAGCCCCAACTCCATTGTTTTGAAGGGTGCAAATCGTGCAACTCAACAAACTTTAAATACCTACTATTTGCAAGCCCCTGGTGATGCTACATCATGAAGGACAATATTATAATAACAAAGTGACAATAACCCACAGTGTGGTATCAGTAATAAAACAAGTATTCAAATAACCACAATACAGAGAGAATGTTCTAGAAGAATGCTATGAATGCTATGGGAACACAGGGAGGAAACATGACTTCTGGCATGGAGCTGGGACTGTTGGAAGATCTGATGGAACTTGCTGGAAGCGTGGCCTTTGAGCTGGGCTGATGTTGGAGTCGATGATGCCGATGTGGCAGGTGTTGGGAGGAGGCATGTGTTGGTGGAGTGAGCAGTCCTAGCAAAGGCAGGAGAGCAGAGGGTGTTCGGGAGGCCAGTGGATGAGTGAGACTGCTTGGAGCTTAAGTGAGAGAAAGTAAGTAAGAATGGAAAGTAAGGATGGGCCAGATCACTAAGGGGTTAAGGGTTTCAAATGATATTAGAAACATGGAAAGTTTGGGATCAGGAAAGTGATGGAAGCAATAAATATTTTTGTTAGTACAACAAAGCTGTGAGCAAAACCAGTTTTAGGGAGAGGCAGAATGTACCTAACTAGCAGGTAACATTTGCAAAGACCCTCAAAAAGTGCTATAAATAGAACATCTACCTACCTGCCTGTGCTGACTGGCACACCTGTCTCCCAGTCTCCCCCACCAACCTGACTCCGTGGCTGGCATTTCCACCTGGTGTACTTGGTGAGACAAAGGCCTCTCAAGAAGGCCCCAACTAAGTTGCACGTAGTTGCTTTGGAGGGTCGAAAAGACAGGCGCCACGAGCACATTCATATGATAATAACAAAAGTATCAGCTAAGAGGAATTCAGCACTAACTCTGTGCGGGGCATGTTCTGGGTGTGGTACAGAGCCTAGTGCATCCTCCCCATAACCCTTTGCTGTAGGTACTATTATCCTCCCTGTGGTATCCGAGGAGGAAACCGCAACCCGGAGGGTCCACGCAGCCAGTAGGTGGAAGAGCTGGAGTTCATTCTCCCGCCTCCTCTGGGTGTAACTACCACTTAGCAGAAGCCTTGGCTCTAACTCTGGACCAGCAGGGGAAGCAGGGCCGAGGTGAACGGCACAAGCAGCCACATTAGGAAAGGATGTGGATGGAAAATCCAGAGTAGGATGGCTCTCTGAAGGGAGAGAATGTCCTGCAGAGAGCAGAGGGGAGCCCGGATGGTCTGGTCTTGGGCGAACTTCTGGTGAGTGTGGTCAGACCCGGCCTGTCAGTGAACTTGTGTGTACAGTGTGCGTGCAGCGTGTGGGTGTGTAAACTTAGGTCAAGGTCACAAACCTCCGGACTGTGAGCTCCAGAGGGCAGCTGTGTTGGTCCTTGCTGGGTCCTCGGTGCGTTGCTCCAATCAACAGGTCTTGGATTTAAATTTGATTTGGTCTAGTTCAATTTGAAATTATATTTTTCTTAAAAACTTAGCTGGCAGAGACACATTTTTTCCCCCTCCTAAAGGTCTCATTGTATTAGTCCAGTTAATGGACAGCAGATCTGTAAGTAAACATTTTGGGCGTCCAGTGAGCTTGCGTTCACGTCAATGTGCACCAGGACAATGGCCTCATGAACACATTAGTGAGCAGCTCTAAGAGGGCATTTCCACCTGACAAGTGTTTCCTTAGGTGAGATAATGTGCAGGATGCATTCTAAGTCCAGGCAGGGTGGCTGGTCATCTGAACGGTGTGACGTACGGGGAATTAGGAAGGGCTCTGGCAAGACCCATCACCCACTCTGGCTTCTGTCTGTGCTCGGAATTCCCACGTGAAAGATGTATTTCTCCTCCTAATCACCTTGCCAGCTAACTCATTAAGGCATAATCACACCTGGAGCCTTTCGTGAGGTCAATTTTTTTGTTTGTTTTTTTTTGTGTGGTACGCGGGCCTCTCACTGTTGTGGCCTCTCCCATTGCGGAGCACAGGCTCTGGACGCGCAGGCTCAGCGGCCATGGCTCACGGGCCCAGCCGCTCCGCGGCATGTGGGATCCTTCTGGACCGGGGCACGAACCCGCGTCCCCTGCATCGGCAGGCGGACTCTCAACCACTGTGCCACCAGGGAAGCCCATGAGGCCAGTTTTTAGCAATGCCACTGGCTGGGGAGGACATGGACTCTCTGGGCAGAGCCTGGGCTGCACGGGGGCAGGGGTGGTGGTCCCACTATTGGGGAAGGGAAATTTCCCCCTTGCCCCTCTTCAGTTCTTGTGGCTGGATGATAATAAAATTGACACAAGACAGATTAGCAGGAGGAAAAAAAAACACATTTTAATTCATGGGCATGGAGGTCCCATAGAAATGAGAGCAGTCAGCTTTTATACTTTTTAGACAAAGAAACAGTAAATTTGTAAGGAACTGACAGGACAAAGAAACGTAGGTTTGGGTGTCCAATTAGTGGAGAATCTAAACAGAGTTTGGGCTTGGGGTACTAAATTAAAGAAGTAATGGGGTTTGTTTATATATATATAAACAAACCTATATGTATTTATAGGCTTCTCAGCCTATATATATATATAGGCTTCTCAGCCCTGAATTCCTTAGCTTTGGTGATAAGGATGTCCTTCTATATCTGCATGCAGGGAGAGCACCTTTCACATAAGAGATCTATTTCTTGCTTTCAGGGACACAGAAAGGACGGTCAGAGCACCCCTCTTGCATTGGCCGTTTCTTAAGTAACTTCAATTTCAAAATAACCAATATGCCATTGAGGCACACTTTGGGGCGGCCTGCCCTGGGCCCCAACACCAGCATATGGGATGGTCCCTGTGAGTGGCCTCCCTGCCTGACATGGGATGCCACGACAGTAGCTTAGGAATCTCACACTGCATTGTTTATGAACACTTTTATGTATATTATCTTAGCTTATTTATACAACTGAGAGGCAAATGTTTTAAGACATTTAACATACAAAAACAACAATAACAGTGAAAACAAAGCAAAACAAAAACTCCCTGAAATTCAGAGAGGTCGCTTGGTTTTCCTGAGGTTACACAGCTGTAAGTAGTAGGATGGCCGTAGGCAGTCACCTACCTGCTATGATTTAATGGGTTCTTCTAAATTTTCCATATTAAATACTACATTCCATTAGAACATGATCCAGCAATTCCACTCCTAGGTGTCCACACAACAGAAATGAAAATACATGTCCACACAAAAACTTGTATATGCATGTTCATAGCAGCATTATTGACAATCACTCAAAAATGGAAACAACCCAAATGTCCACCAGCTGGTGAGTGGATACACACAATGAGGTCTATCCCTACAATGAAATATTATTCAGCCATAAAAAGGAACAAAGTACCGATGCTAGCTGCAACAAGCGTGGAAAACATTATGCTAAGTGAAAGAAGCCAGTCACGGAAGGTCACATATTAGGGGCTTCCCTGGTGGCGCAGTGGTTGAGAATCTGCCTGCTAACGCAGGGGACACGGGTTCGAGCCCTGGTCTGGGAGGATCCCACATGCCGCGGAGCAACTATGCCCGTGAGCCACAACTACTGAGCCTGTGCGTCTGGAGCCTGTGCTCCGCAACAAGAGAGGCCGCGATAGTGAGAGGCCCGTGCACCGTGATGAAGAGTGGCCCCCGCTTGCCACAACTAGAGAAAGCCCTCGCACAGAAACGAAGACCCAACACAGCAAAAATAAATGAATAAACTCCTACCCCCAACATCTAAAAAAAAAAAAAAAAGGTCACATATTACATGATTCCATTTATATGAAATGTCCAGAATAGGCAAATCTATAGAGGCAGAAAGTAGATAAGTGGTTGCCAGGAGGTGGGGAAAATGGGGGAGTTACTCCTAATGGGTCTGGGGATTCTGTTTGGGGTGATGGAAATATCCTGGAATTAGTGGTGATGGTGGTTGAACAACTTCGTATGCGAATGATAACTCAATTAAAAAATATCTGTTTTAAAACTATGTCCCTCATTGAATTCTTTATTCTCTGCCACATTGCCTGTATTTCTACCCATCAGAGAAGCTCCTCTTTAAAACGGCAAACACTTAACCACAGCCGTCCGTCAGTGGCGCCTTAGAGAGATTCCTCTAACCTCCCACAAGAGGGTCAACACGGAGAGCACGACTGCTTGGAAAAGGAATCAGGGCACCAGAAAAGTAACTCTGAGGATGGAGGTGTGGATTTGGCTGACGTGGAAACCTCGAGGCAGGCTGGCGCCCGGAAGGCCGGGGTCAGGGCCGCGAGACGGGATGAACAGTCGGGACTCTTACTGCCCGTGTTCCATGGGGGTCCTTCCAGAGGACGTTGGCCGAGATGTTTTGAGCTGCCTCTGCTGAGTCACAAAGTTATCTACAATAGACACTTCTTTTGTTATTTACCGTTAGAAGAGGACCAGGATAGCAGAGCCTAGCCTGTGCCTTGAGAGGTTTATATCCAGCTCTGCCACAGACCAGCCATGACCTTGGACAAGTTACTTCACCTCCATGCCTCCGTCTCTTCTTTGTAAAATGGTAATAACGACAGTATTTTGCCCATAGAGTTATTATGACTATTGTCTGTGTTCTGTAACCGGAGCACTCAGGACAGTGCCCGGCACTTAGTGAGGGCTCTATACGTACTTGAGATTTTATAGACTCTGAACAGTAGGTGCATGTTGTTGAAAAGCTTACTGATGGAAAGAATTCCATTCTGTTTTCTTTCAGATTGCTTCTCATTTCGCATGGAAACAACCCAAATGTCCACCAGCTGGTGAGTGGATACACACAATGAGGTCTATCCCTACAATGAAATATTATTCAGCCATAAAAAGGAACAAAGTACCGATGCTAGCTGCAACAAGCGTGGAAAACATTATGCTAAGTGAAAGAAGCCAGTCACGGAAGGTCACATATTAGGGGCTTCCCTGGTGGCGCAGTGGTTGAGAATCTGCCTGCTAACGCAGGGGACACGGGTTCGAGCCCTGGTCTGGGAGGATCCCACATGCCGCGGAGCAACTATGCCCGTGAGCCACAACTACTGAGCCTGTGCGTCTGGAGCCTGTGCTCCGCAACAAGAGAGGCCGCGATAGTGAGAGGCCCGTGCACCGTGATGAAGAGTGGCCCCCGCTTGCCACAACTAGAGAAAGCCCTCGCACAGAAACGAAGACCCAACACAGCAAAAATAAATGAATAAACTCCTACCCCCAACATCTAAAAAAAAAAAAAAAAGGTCACATATTACATGATTCCATTTATATGAAATGTCCAGAATAGGCAAATCTATAGAGGCAGAAAGTAGATAAGTGGTTGCCAGGAGGTGGGGAAAATGGGGGAGTTACTCCTAATGGGTCTGGGGATTCTGTTTGGGGTGATGGAAATATCCTGGAATTAGTGGTGATGGTGGTTGAACAACTTCGTATGCGAATGATAACTCAATTAAAAAATATCTGTTTTAAAACTATGTCCCTCATTGAATTCTTTATTCTCTGCCACATTGCCTGTATTTCTACCCATCAGAGAAGCTCCTCTTTAAAACGGCAAACACTTAACCACAGCCGTCCGTCAGTGGCGCCTTAGAGAGATTCCTCTAACCTCCCACAAGAGGGTCAACACGGAGAGCACGACTGCTTGGAAAAGGAATCAGGGCACCAGAAAAGTAACTCTGAGGATGGAGGTGTGGATTTGGCTGACGTGGAAACCTCGAGGCAGGCTGGCGCCCGGAAGGCCGGGGTCAGGGCCGCGAGACGGGATGAACAGTCGGGACTCTTACTGCCCGTGTTCCATGGGGGTCCTTCCAGAGGACGTTGGCCGAGATGTTTTGAGCTGCCTCTGCTGAGTCACAAAGTTATCTACAATAGACACTTCTTTTGTTATTTACCGTTAGAAGAGGACCAGGATAGCAGAGCCTAGCCTGTGCCTTGAGAGGTTTATATCCAGCTCTGCCACAGACCAGCCATGACCTTGGACAAGTTACTTCACCTCCATGCCTCCGTCTCTTCTTTGTAAAATGGTAATAACGACAGTATTTTGCCCATAGAGTTATTATGACTATTGTCTGTGTTCTGTAACCGGAGCACTCAGGACAGTGCCCGGCACTTAGTGAGGGCTCTATACGTACTTGAGATTTTATAGACTCTGAACAGTAGGTGCATGTTGTTGAAAAGCTTACTGATGGAAAGAATTCCATTCTGTTTTCTTTCAGATTGCTTCTCATTTCGCATTTCCCCTATATTTGTCTCTCTGTTAAATTTGTTACAAGTTAATAAAAAGGAATGTTATACTTTGAATTATATCTTAATTCTGTGCCCCACTGGAAATAAAGTTTCCAAATGAGAGGCATTTTTGTCATTTTAAATACATTTTAAGGAAATCAGTTGTATAGGTGGAGGGTACAGAGATGTGATTTCGCTGAGCAAGGCTGGGGTTCTCCATAGCCTGTTTCTATGAAGTTACAGTTTTGGAACGAGAAGCTGGTTGACCCTTAGATTTGAACATATGGCTTCTTTTCTAAGACACAGCCCAAGGGGTCTTCCCCTTTCGGATTTGCAGAACGATCCATGTAAAGCACCAGAGCCTGACTCGGAGTTTCCACCAGCAATGCTTGGATTTCAGACAACCACCCAGCCACAGCGATCATTGCGATTTCAGGCCTTCTCTCACGTGGAAGTGATCTTTCAGCGCTGTGGTGTGTGCTAACAAGGAGTCAGGTCCCGGCAGGATTGCCACCATAAATCTGTAGGTGATCGTCACCGACACATGGAAGCAGGGGTCAGGGGGTGGGCAGGATGTCCTCAAACATCAGACTTGGTGATGGAGGTGCTGGATCTGGGTGTCACTGTGGACTGACTCTTCATTCCCCAAATGACTACATACTCAGGGTCACAGTGAGCCAGTTCCTGGAGTCAAGCCGGCTGGGTGGCTACGAGAAGCAGAAGAAGATGGCTGATATCAAGCCCTCGTTGGTGGAATGCTGGCTGATGAAATTACAGGCCCTAGACTACTTTTGCTTTTACAAGATGATTTTAAAAGTTGAATTCTAACCAGTCTTTTTCTTCTTGCAAATGAGTAGTTCGTTACTAGTTCGTAATCAATTTATTGACCTTTCCCCCAAAAAGGCTTGTGCAAGTATCATGGCCCATTTCCCTCACCCACTCTTCCTCACCTGACAGCAAACCTTGTTGATTTCTGCCTCCAAAATATCTCACAAAGCACCCCATCCTCTGGGCCACCATCCAGGCCCGCTGAATCTGGGCCAAGATCAAATCTGGGCCCCTCTGAATTTGGCTGAGGTGGTAAATTTAAACCTCTCATTCCTTCTCCTTCCTTTGCTCCAAGATATATCATTTCACATAAAATACTACAGGGCTGTTTTTAAGAAAGAGATCCACTCCTTAAATGAACTGAAGTTTCATTTAACAAGTGTTAAATTAATTTAAGGTCAACAAACACTGTGGATTTCAATTTAACATCATTTGTAAATGAATTAACAAATCACAGTCATTTAACATCATACGTACTGGGCTGGTGCCCTGTATGCAGAACTATGATCGTTCTCGAGTATAAGCTAACTTCAGAGATTTATGTTCCTGAAAATATGAAGACTTGTTTTTTCTCATCTATGCTAAATGTTTCTTTCTTTTTTTTTTTTTTTGGCGATACACAGGCCTCTCACTGCTGTGGCCTCTCCCGTTGCGGAGCACAGGCTCCGGACGCGCAGGCTCAGCGGCCATGGCTCACGGGCCCAGCCACTCCGCGGCATGTGAGATCCTCCCGGACCGGGGCACGAACCCGTGTCCCCTGCATCGGCAGGCAGACTCTCAACCACTGCGCCACCAGGGAAGCCCTAAATGTTTCTTTTTAAGTGAACTTTAAAAATCACTTTGAGAGCACTGTATCACAATATTCAGTGTGATCTTCCCCCAGTACTTAGAGGAAGAGGGAAAAACAATAAACTAGGAAAGGGCAGAAGACACCAACATATGGCGGAGAGGTTTAGATTTGGGGTTAGGATATGCAATACTAACTCTTAGCCTCCATAAATGTTCCCCTCCTCCCCATATAGCTTTAGTTTGAGATTTCTAATTAAATATTTCTTTAAAAACTTTAAAAAATAAGAAATATATGCTCATTGTAGAAAAATATAAATATGGATAATACATAAATAGTGAAAATGCAAAACTGATAAAAATTCCTACATCTAAGCTAATCATGGTTAACATTCCAGTAGAGATTATTCCAGACCTTCATATGAACATATTCCAGATATCTACATAAACCCATATTGGGTCAACCAATATATACCGTTATGAACAATGGTCTTTAAGTTGGAGGCTATCTTTAGGTCCCTCTGGGCAGCAGATTTGCTCTGCTCGATCCCCTTAGTATTTGAGGGCCCAGCGGACTTCACACTGAAGTCTCCCTGCTCACCATGCTCATTGGAGTGGGGACCACATCACGGCTTTTCCCTGGGGATGCTCTTGGAGACTGGGGGCCAGGCATGCTGGGGCTGCTCCAGGACAGCGAGGAGCATGAGCTTAGAGTCTCATGACCCAACTGGACCTGGGAAGCCAGAACACACACAGGCCGCTCCGGGCTGGGGCGCTGTGAGAAGTGCGTTCCAAGTGGACTGCTCGGGCTCTACGTGCATGCACCTGCCCTCGGTCTCCCTCACTTGCTCTCTCTCGCTCTTTCTCTATCTGCAACTGGCTAGAAAGTAGTGAGTTCTCATTCCTTCCTTCAATCTCTTTGTCTCTTTCCCCCTCAACTTGGTTTGACCTGCCGAGTTCTAAAGAACTTCATGCCACAAGGGTCTATTTTCAGCAAATGTGACTTACAGGCTTATTCCTGAACAAAACAGGTCATCCAGCCCCTCTCACTGCAGAAGTTTCGATCAATTGTTGGACACTCTTACCCAAAAGAGCAATGTGAGCCAGTGAGCGAAAAGCTGTGCACGGTTCCCCTTAGTGTCCAATAGAAAGTGGCTCCCCGAGCAATTGCTTTTTATAGCGCACACAGGTGGCTGTACAAGCCCCCCTCGTGAAGGCAGAGGGCTCGGCTCCCTGCCTTTGCCGAGAGCAAAATTTTCAGAGAGAAGAGAAGCTCTAATAAATGACTTGCTTTCTTCTGGTAACTTGAGAGCCTTAATTTAAAAAATTTGTTTTTTGGTGACTATCAGCTTTTTGACCGACTCAGTTCTAACTGGCAATCAACAGAAAGCATGTATTTCTTAAGAATTTTCTATCAGTAACTGTTGTAGTCGTTCAGGAGATCCTTCAGAATTTTAGATTTAGCTGCAACTTGAAAGATAATCTGGCCCCAACTCCCAATTTTCTAAATAAAGAAACTAAGATTCAAAATCAGTAATTTTTTCAAGATCTCCAAACAGCCTGATTTGGTTTCGGCTTCCAGCATATTACAGCATAGTCTCTGCTACTGGATTTATCATTTGCATTTGGTAAAAAGACAGCATTCCATGCCAAGGTGCACGCTCTAGATGCCTTTAGTTTGCGTGCTGCACGGAAGGACAGGCACGGACCGCAAATAGAAACCACTATGTTCATCTTTGTATAGACTTACACTCATGGTAGTGTCCAAGTACAGAGAATCTGTTAAATATTAAAAAATGAAGCCCCTGTCTTAAGGTCGCATATCAAAAAAATCATGTCTCATTCGTCTCTAACTTTCTTTAAATAATGTGGGAGGAAAAGAGCAATTTCAGGGCAGGAAAAGGGAGACTGAAGTGAACTGGGACAGGTTCTCAGTTCTGAGAGTTAAGGAGCTTCTCTTCCAGACTTTTCTGCAAGGCAGTATTTCTGAGATTATCAATTGAAAGGTGAGGTCATCTGAAATAAATGTAGCCTCTGGCCAATCAGTCTATGCAGGAGTCTATTCTGTGACAGCATTTCCATCCCTTTCTTTGGGGCCTGTCCTGCAGCTTGGGGAGAGCAGCTGTTTTACAACCTGGCTGCCACTGGCTGCCTGGGTCTGGCCGGGCCAATAGTTTTCCACACAGCTCCTGGCCACAGTCAATTCTTGCTTCAGGAATAACCCAAAACAGGACAGAGTTGTTTCTGAAGGATTTTGCAACTGGAATGAGGAGAAGAAACCACCTCTTGGGCATTGGAATTGTGAGAGGAAAGGCTGGGGATGCCTCGAGGGACGACTTACCCCCTTGTGTTCTGGGGAAGAGGAGGGAGTCAGTCTGCAAAGGGGAAAAGCAGAGCGAGGCGGACAGGGGTGACGGAGCAGGAGGTGGAGGGGCCCTCACGGCAGCCACTGGGTCCCATGGGGCCATGTGTTTTCTTTTTTCTTTTTTTTTTTTTTTGCGGTACGCGGGCCTCTCACTGCTGCGGCCTCTCCCATTGCGGAGCACGGGCTCCGGACGCGCAGGCTCAGCGACCATGGCTCACGGGCCCAGCCGCTCCGCGGCATGTGGGATCTTCCCGGACCAGGGCACGAACCCGTGTCCCCTGCATCGGCAGGCGGACTCTCAACCACTGTGCCACCAGGGAAGCCCGGGCCACGTGTTTTCTGATTTTGATTTTTGTGAGTCTCTCCAGAATCCTCCTGGCAAATGTACATCTCTGACTCCTATAAATCAATTCATGGTAAGTGGAGGAGTTAAGGCTGATTTCTATAAAATTACCCCAAATGTTCTCATTTATCTAGTTTGTCTAAGTAATTTTCTGCAAAAGGAGGTCTGGAAGACAAAGCAAATCAAAACCTTTTCTTTGTGAGTTTAAACAAAAAAATGGCATAACCTACAGATGGCCTTGCTTTCTCAGCTTCCTCAGGCACCGTAGCCATTATCCACGCCTCATCTGTGTGTGGTCCTCCGGTCTCTCATCCATCTGTGAACGTTTCTCATCCAAGCCCACAAGGTGGTGGCTCCATCTCTAGTGGCCCCTAGCTGTCTTTAATCTGGTGGTATGAAATAAAAATAGCCGGTACAGTGAAAACTGCATGTCAAGTCTCTAACTGTGATTGATTTTACACATGTATACACACACTTTCACACACACACGCATGCGTGTGCGAAGCCTTCAGCTGAATTATGCTTTGCGGGTGTACCTGTCTCCTCAATGCACTGCGTTTTCCAGGATGCAGATCACGTTGTATTTCTCTCTGTAGCTCTAGGCTCAGCAGGATGCCTGGTATTTTGTAGATATACAGCCTTTTTTTGTTGTTTTTGAAAGAATGGATGGATGTATACTCATGAGGAAATCGAAATTCCAAGTTTATAGGAGCAACACCATAATTTCTGACAATTTAAACATTACCAAACTCGCCTACCCGAAGGGCAGGGTTTGTCTCTCAATGTAAAACTCTGTGAGTAAACTAGATTTGAAGCGACTCTTGGAGCAGGCTTTGCTCTACACACGGATTTTGATTCTTCACCCTGGTCTCTCTGCTTGGCTCCTTTCACAGGGCATACACTGCTGTCAGGGTCCGAGTCACTCACAGTATCCAGGATCAGCCAACTCTCTGAGGGTCACACGGAAGAACAAGTTAGCTCGCGACTCCTTGTGTGCCAACAGGAGATGAGGTTTTCTTTTGCAGCTGAAGAGAAGAGAGAAGGTTTGGGCAGAGAAGTCTGGGTTGAGAGGGGAGACAGGCAGCAGCAGGATGGCTCTGGGGACTGTTCTAGAGAGAGCTCTGCAGGCTGATGCTGGTGGTGGGTCAAAGGAGCTGCTTCTTGAGACCTGCAGCCCAGGTGATGTGGCTTGGGGGCACAGAAGCACAGTCCCCCAAAGAATTTAGGGGGCATTCTCTTCCCTTCTGACCTGGTGCCCAGCCCAGCAGCAGGAAGCACAGGGCACAGGAAGTGGGAGGTCGTGCTGATGTTGCTCTCATGTACTTATGGGCAGAACAGGCTGGGGCGGGGGTGGCGGTGGGATGGGGCTGTCCCGAAGCCTGGGTCCTGATGCCCACAAGCCTCGCTGCTCACTGCAGGCAAGCGAGGCCTTGGGACACTTCCCCTCCACAGAGGATATCATTTTTTGGTTTGTTTTTCAGGAAGGTCAAATAGTCATAGAGATACATCTGATAAAGCCACATCGCCTCACACCATCATGAGATGAGTGTGTTTCAGGTATGATTGACCCCATTTCTCCTTTCCTCCCGTGCCTTCTCCAAGGGTCCCTTCACTCATAATTAACAATGGTGTCTTTCCCTTCCTCCTTTCGTTTATTTTTCCCACCACTCAATTTAGTACTTATTTCTCTCTTGTCTCGCATATTAGTCTGGTTTACTCGTCTAGGTTATATAGGCAGCTCTTTGAGGATGGAGACCTGGTCTCACTTTTCTTTTCAATACCCAAACCATCGACCACATTCTGAGTACACAGCTGATAATCCAGAATTGTCTGTTACCTGAATGAATGGCTGGAAGCAGAGTGATTTTCTACAGGGATGAGCCCAGGAGGCAGTAAAGCAGTGCGCTTCCTTCTATCCAAGCACAGCCACCCGTGGTACCCATACCTCTTTGCTTTTTTCAAACGATGCCTCCTTTTCTCCTTCTACCGTACACTCTGTGTGCTCTGTGAAGATCCTAACTAGTGAGTTTTGGAGAGAGAATCTCTGAGAACTGTCAACTCAGTTTAGCTTAGAAATGTATTTAGAATTCTGTGAACAACTTTTTCTTTTCACATGTCTTTTTCTTGCACGCAGTAGGCAACCAGTGAAAGTTTTTTCAGTAGATGCAGATAAATAGAAAGAAACTGATAAAAAGAGAACACTCCTCTTATTTGAGTAAAAGAATGAATTCATATTATTGGCACCCCTATCACACTTAGCTTGGTTAAACTATATCTTTAGGACCCGCGGGAAGAGAAGGAGGAACAGTTGCCAGCAAGCTCTTTGCTTGGCAAGTGAAGGAGGAAGTGACTCCACGTCAGCCGCATCTTTACTGTGATGGCTCTCTATTTCCCTCTGGTGGCAGATCTGTGCACTGCAATGGATGTTTCTGAGGCTCCAGTGAGGTTAGATTTGAACAGAATGGACTTGAAGGGTTTTGGAGGTTTTTGATTCCAGTGTTTCTCCAGCTGGAGTGTTGTGACAGATTCTGGAAATGCCTCTGAGTTCTCTACAAGATTAAACCTTTGTTTGGATTTCGGTGATAATCTGAAACAGGTGTGTATTCTGGGTTATGTGGATGGCCCCCTTCTAAGCGCTGCCCTGCTGCTCTGTTTTCTCACTTGTGTTTGTGCTCATGGTCAGGCTGGTGCCACGTATTCCTACTTCAATTGCCAAGGGAGGCCCAGTGAGGTTCGGGCTCCCTGTAACAATACAGGTTTTGCACGAAGCCACTACAGTAGAAGCAAGCCCCGTGCAAAAGACTCACACGGTCAATATTGCATTTGGAGGTGAGGGGGGAGGTGAGGCGCAGTGTTGTTTAGAAACGTGACATTCTCTCTCATGTCGGTTTTGCCGGTTGAGTCCCGTTGACTTGTGGTGTTGCTACTATTTATTTTTTAAATGTTTTAAACAGGTACTTTAGTGATACCTAAGAGCTATAAGCCTAAATGGTTCACACCTTACTTTATCATTGTGTAAATTTATGTGTTACTCCAGAAAATGAAGTAATCCAACTGTGGGGTGGAGGGAGAAAATTTTCCCTTTAAAAGTCGTCCAAATGATGCAATGTGGGTCCCAGGTGAGTGACGTCATTCTCCCAGCATCAAGCAGTAGTCGGGGGCGGAACCGGAAATGCCCAGAAGGGATGAGGCTTTCAGACCCACAGCCCTGTGTGCTCCCCACCACCCACCTGCACTATCTGGATTTTTTTTTTTTTTTTTGTGGTACGCGGGCCTCTCACTGCTGTGGCCTCTCCCATTGAGGAGCACAGGCTCCGGACGCGCAGGCTCAGCGGCCATGGCTCACGGGCCCAGCCTCTCCGCGGCATGTGGGATCTTCCCGGACCGGGGCCCGAACCCGCGTCCCCTGCATCGGCAGGCGGACTCTCAACCACTGCACCAGGGAAGCCCGCTTCACTTTGTCAGTGGAGACCTGATCTGTAATCATTTAAAAATAATAGGCGGGCTTCCCTGGTGGCGCAGTGGTTGAGAGTCTGCCTGCCGATGCAGGGCACACGGGTTCGGGCCCCGGTCCGGGAAGATCCCACATGCCGTGGAGCGGCTGGGCCCGTGAGCCATGGCCGCTGAGCCTGCGCGTCCGGAGCCTGTGCTCCGCAAGGGGAGAGGCCACAACAGTGAGAGGCCCACATACAGCCAAAAAAAAAAAAAAAAAGCTATAAAAATAATAGGCATTGGGGTATGTTCCTCCTTTTCATGTTGATTCAAGTCAAAGCGTATTTCCCATTGTTCATAACACTTTTCTTAGTACTTTTTAAAAGTATAACATGTGATTCTTGCCCAAGAACAGTTTAAAATTAAATTTTGGGGGAAGACATATGTGGGATTTTAAAATATTTAATGATAGTGCCGCAAAGTAAGACAGTCAAGGAGCGACACTGTCCCCTTGGTCCAGCCTGCCAGGTGGCCCTTGACACTGCTTTCCTTCCTTGCATCCCCACAGTAACATTTTGTAAAGTCTCCTGGGAAGTCGAGAAGGAAACCCCCAACTCCCTCGGTACCTCAGGTGCATCTGCCGAGGGCTCTGGAGCCTCACTCTTGTCATCCGGAAGTGGCCCGGGAGCGGTCCTCAGGTCCACCCGTGGGAAGACGGCAGGATGGCCTACAGGGGGAGTTCAGTCTCCGCTGAACCCGCTGCTCCCGAGGTCTGATCGCGTTCTAGGCTCCTTGGGAAGAACCCAGGCCCCTGCAGCCGGGGTCTCCTTCTGTCAGCAGTGTCTCTGCTATCGCATGGCCCAGTCTGCCAGGCTAAGAAAGCAGCAGCCTCCCGCCAAGGTGGGCCCATGGCCTTTGTCGCCAGGGTCTGCACGTGCGCTAACGTGTTGGCGCAGGTGTGCCTGTGCGTGCACAAGTGCGGGCTCGTGGGAGGCGTGGCCGGGGTCCGGCCCTCCTGGGGAGAGGATGGGTTTTTCAGCCTGTGAGGAAGGGTCCATCGGGGACCCCGAGTCCCGACTTCGGTATTCCTGACTCCAGAGGTTATGTGACTCTAACCCAAATCCCCAAACACAGGCTTGTGGTGTTTCCTAATCCCAGGCTGATTAGCTCGAAAGCCAGTGAGTGACCTTTGAAAGTGCGGCTCTATCTCTCCAGGACCTACAGACACAGGTCCTGTATCTACAACATAAGGAAGTATGTAAGCAGAGGTTCCAGAGTCTGTGAAAACTAGGGCAGTCCCCGCTCCTTTCATGTGTAAACTAGCCACTGTTCCTCACACAGGGGCATTTTATGAGTTCTCACCTCTCTGCGGCTAGTCTAGGGTAGCCTTCCTCCTGGGTGCTCGCTGGATGCTGTCAGATCTTGTTCTCTGTCAGACTGGCCTGGCTCCTTCCTGGGGTACCTGTCACTTCTGCTGATGTCCCATTAGCCCAGACGCTACATGGCCAAGCCCAGCTTCAAGCGGGTGGGAAGTAGACCCCACTTGGCAGGGCAGGAAGAAACTGCAAACTCACAG
Source organism: Mesoplodon mirus (assembly GCF_964341445.2). Lineage (NCBI taxonomy): Eukaryota > Metazoa > Chordata > Mammalia > Artiodactyla > Ziphiidae > Mesoplodon > Mesoplodon mirus. The sequence continues at coordinate 8,517,910 of NC_138986.1, read as the reverse complement.
CCCAAAGGGGTGTGGGTCCAGGGATTGAGGCTTTGGGGGGAATCTCGCCCACATCCAAAGAGCAAGGATGAAGACACTGGCCCCATCTTCACAGGACTCAGAGTCTGGGTGGGGGGCAGGCAGGGAGATATACAGTTCCCACGACCCAGTGTCAGAATGGAGCAAACCCAACAGTGGCCCACAGTGGGCTCCATGCGGTGGGTGGAAGCCCAGCAGGCAGCACCGGGAAGGAGACTCTACAAGGCGGAGCCAATGGCAAGAGAGAGGGGCTGGGTCTGCAGCCCCGGCAGCTGCACAGTGAGGTGTCTGGGATGGGGGGCTGGCTGCAGGGGATCCTGGTGGGTAGCAAGGAGGAGAGGTGGAAGATGAGGCCACCAGCTACAGCTAACTGACATCATTACAGATAGGGTGGTACCATATTATTATTTTTAGTCAGTCTCACATTCTTGCTCAGGTGACTCTTGAAATTTTAAATACTTATAATAACTCCAGCAAGTTTACTGGAAAGTTGTGCAGTTGGCATTTACTGGTGCAAGTGACACAGTAGGATGGAAAAGATGTGGATGAATTTATATCACTAGCCTAAGGATGAGTTTTTAATCCTTTTTCAATTTCAGATGCATGTTAGTATTTCTGTGGGAGTTACCTTTCTTATGCCAATTATATGGTCAAAGGGAAAACACATTTAAAATTTTGTAGCCGAGGAGGTTGCAACTTCAGCTTTTTGGATTAAATTCGGCACAAGAACTCTGCCAACATTAGGGGCTGGAATTGCTGGAGATGTGTTTATTATGGCTCGCAGCCACTTTAGCAGAAATGGAATTTTGTTTGAGGTTGTAAAGAAAAAAATGCTGCGGGATTTATGGAAGCACAAGTTGCCTGGGTATCTCTGGAAAGGGTGTGTAATGGGTGCTCCGGTGATGAGGGGCACCAGGCAGCAGCTTTGCTTTGCTCTGCACTTAATGACACAAGCCTGTGAAAAGTTCCCCCCTCTCTTCCACCCCCTTTCACTCTCTGCTGCTCCACTGTCTTCAATGTCCCTCTCTGTTCCTTTTCCTCTCTTCTTCCTTGCTTTACCCTAAAAGAGGAAGTAGCCGTTTCTGCCCCCTTGGGAGTCCCGTCCATAAACTTTAAACAGAAATGGACAAGATCTGCCTTGCGGTTCAGTTCAGGAAACATTATGGGCTACTTTTCCAGAGAGGCAGGCAGGATTTTTCCGCAGGTGGTAAAAAGAAAATGCAAGGAGGTGGATCAAAAACTAGAGTTCTTCATATGATCTTTGAAATGAGAGTTTTTAATACAATCTTATTTTTGTGTTCCCCTCCCGCCCGAGTCCCCAGCAGGTATTCTGGGCTTTGTCACAGAGCGAGTGAGAGAGGGAGAAAGAAGCTGAGGCAGGGTAGTTTCCTCATTCTTAAGCTTCTGTTTGAGAGGGACAAAGAGGAGGGAGAGAGAGGTGCAGAGAGAGACAGGTGCAGAGAGAGATTTACAGAATATCTACTTGACTGCACAAAGGTTCTAGTACAAGGATGTTCACTGCAGCATTGTTTATAACAGTGAAATGCTGGAAACAACTTATAGATCCACTAATAAGACACTAGTTTAAAATTATCGTGGGGTGTGACAGCTTCCCAGCCCCCAGAATTTCTGACTCCGTCTGGGACGGGGCCCGAGAACCTGCATTTTTAACAAGCTTTCAGGTGGGCTGATGCGACTGACCTGGAACCACCCTTATATCACTCTGAGAACCATTGTTCTAAATAAGGAAAAAGGTGCTTCAAAGTTAGAAGTAATAATCTTTCCAACTTTTCCATATTTTCTAGAATGAGTGCTCCTTTAAAATATCCTATGCAAAATATTATAAAAGAATTCTGGAATTTTTATGAGACCAGTTTTTTCTTAAACTGAATAACACATCTGCATGAATAAATATTATTTACATACTACCTCCCAATACCTGTAAATTGAATTTCAGATCAAATTCATTCTCTACTCTGTGTCCTAGCACTTGCCAGCTGACGTTTGTGTATGTTGACGATCACTATGTGCATTGTGTGATATTTTGCAGTTCGAGTTGATAAATTCTTGGCCCAAAGCCATGGCTCAAAAAGTCACAGTACTGCTGATATTATACATGAAAGGATCTCAGTGAACCAGAGGGGTGCACACCCCTGTTTGAAGAGTTTTTAAACATTTTCTTCTCTTCCCTCTGTTTTTTTTTTACACTCACAGCCACTGAATCGTGGTGTGTTTCGGTGTCTGCACTTGCCTTCAGGAGTTCTTGTCCACCTGTCAGGTCAGTGGGGCTGCTATACTGGTCAGTGCCCAGGATCTGCTCACATCCTCTGGGACCCTCTCCCTCCATGTCTGTGGGCTCCCCAACCTTTTTTATTATTTATTTATTTTTTGCAGTACGTGGGCCTCTCACTGTTGTGGCCTCTCGTTGCGGAGCACAGCCTCCGGACGCGCAGGCTCAGCGGCCATGGCTCATGGGCCCAGCTGCTCTGCGGCATGTGGGATCTTCCCGGACCGGGGCACGAACCCGTGTCCCCTGCATCGGCAGGCGGACTCTCAACCAGTGCGCCACCAGGGAAGCCCATATTATTTTTATTATATTACACAACTGGTATTTGTTTATATTTACCTACATATTTCCAGAGTCCTTTGCTCACCTTCTGTCTTTGCATCTCAGACCTTTATTCTAAGCTCATTCTTTTAGAAGTTCCTGTAGTAAAGGTTTATAGGTAGTAGGTACTCTCAAATTTTATTTATCTGAAAAACCCTTTATTTTATTTGATTCTTAAAAGATAATTTTGCTGGACACACAATTCTACATCTGAGGTTATTTTCTCTCAAAATCTGAAGATATTATTCCACCATCTTTAACCTCCTGTTGTTGAGAAGATTGCTGTTCAACTTAGTCCTTTTGTAGGTGTTCTCTCATTTATTTCTGGCTGCTTTTAATCATCTCATTACATTCTGTGTTTTCAACATCACAACAATGTACTTAGGTGTGTATTTTTTTGTATTTATCCAGGTTGGTGTTTGATATGCTTCATACATTGATTGGTTTATATCTTTCATTAATTTTAGCCATTATTTCTTTGAATATTGCTTCTTCTCTATTCCGTTTTTTTTTTCTGAGACTCTTTTTTCCATATCTCTTTTTAAAATATATTTCCCTCTCTTTGTATCTATGTGCTGCAATTTTAGTAATTTCTTCTGACCAGTCTTCCAGTTCTCTAATTGTCCCTTCTGCCATGTCTAATCTGCTATTTAACTATTCACTCAGTTTTTATTATTCATGGTAGTATTTTTCATTTATGACTTATTTTGGCAATTGTTCAAACCATTATTTATTTTTGATTCTGTTTTTATTTAATCATATCATGTATAATTATTTTATTTCTTTATTTCTTTAACACAGACTTTATTGAAGCATAATACTAACACAGAAAAGTACACAAATTATAAATGTATAAGTCAATAAATGTTCACAAAGTGAGCACATTTATATAGTCAGGACTAGATCAAGAAACAGCCCATTACCCCAGAAGCCCTCATGTCCCCCTTCTAATCAAGGGTAACCAATATCCTGACTTCTTACAACACCATAGGTGAGTTCTATGTATCTTTGAAATTTAATAAATGGAATCATTTAGTAAATACTTTTTGTGTGTCTAGCTTCTTTTGCCCAGCATTATATTTGTGAGATGAATTCAGTGTAAGCATGTAATTTAAGTTTTTTTAAATTAAATTAAATTTATTTTTTTATACAGCAGGTTCTTATTAGTCATCCATTTTATACACATCATGTACATGTCAATTCCAATCTCCCAATTCATCACACGCCCACCCCCACCCCCCGCTGCTTCCCCCCCTTGGTGACCATACGTTTGTTCTCTACATCTGTGTCTCAATTTCTGCCCTGCAAACCAGTTCATCTGTACCATTTTTCTAGGGTCCACATATATACGTTAATATACGATACTTGTTTTTCTCTTTCTGACTTACTTCACTCTGTATGACACTCTCTAGATCCATCCACGTCTCTACAAATGACCCAATTTCGTTCCTTTTTATGGCTGAGTAGTATTCCATTGTATATATGTACCACACCTTCTTTATCCATTTGTCTGTCAATGGGCATTTAGGTTGCTTCCATGACCTGGCTATTGTAAATAGTGCTGCAATGAACATTCGGGTGCATGTGTCTTTTTAAATTATGGTTTTCTCTGGGTATATGCCCAGTAGTGGGATTGCTGGGTCATATGGTAATTCTATTTTTAGTTTTTTAAGGAACCTCCATACTGTTCTCCTTAGTGGTTGTATCCATTTACATTCCCACCGACAGTGCAAGAGGGTTCCCTTTTCTCCACACCCTCTCCAGCATTTGTTGCTTGTAGATTTTCTGATGATGCCCATTCTAACTGGTGTGAGGTGATACCTCATTGTAGTTTTGATTTGCATTTCTCTAATAATTAGTGTTGCTGAGCAGCTTTTCATGTGCTTCTTGGCCATCTGTATGTCTTCTTTGGAGAAATGTCTATTTATGTTCTCCTGCCCATCTTTGGATTGGATTGTTTGTTTTTTTAATATTGAGCTGTGTGAGCTGTTTATATATTTTGGAAATTAATCCTTTGTCCGTTGATTTGTTTGCAAATATTTTCTCCCATTCTGAGGGTTGTCTTTTCGTCTGGTTTGTAGTTTCCTTTGCAGTGCAAAAGCTTTTAAGTTTCATTAGGTCCCATTTGTTTATTTTTGTTTTTATTTCCATTACTCTAAGAGGTGGCTCAAAAAAGATCTTGCTGTGATTTATGTCAGAGGGTGTTCTTCCTATGTTTTCCTCTAAGAGTTTTATAGTGTCCAGTCTTACATTTAGGTCTCTAATCCATTTTGAGTTTATTTTTGTGTATGGTGTTAGGGAGTGTTCTAATTTCATTCTTTTACATGTAGCTGTCCAGTTTTCCCAGCACCACTTATTAAACCGACTGTCTTTTCTCCATTGTATATCCTTGCCTCCTTTGTCATAGATTAGTTGACCGTAGGTGCGTGGGTTTATCTCTGGGCCTTCTATCCTGTACCATTGATCTAGAGTTCTGTTTTTGTGCCAGTACCATATTGTCTTGATTACTGTAGCTTTGTAGTATAGGCTGAAGTCAGGGAGTCTGATTCCTCCAGCTCCATTTTTTTCCCTCAAGACTGCTTTGGCTATTTGGGGTCTTTTGTGTCTCCATACAAATTTTAAGATTTTTTGTTCTAGTTCCATAAAAAATGCCATTGGTAATTTGATAGGGATTGCATTGAATCTGTAGATTGCTTTGGGCAGTATAGTCATTTTCACAATATTGATTCTTCCAATCCAAGAACATGGTACATCTCTCCATCTGTTTTATATCATCTTTAATTTCTTTCATCAGTGTCTTATAGTTTTCTGCATACAGGTCTTTTGTGTCCCTAGGTAGGTTTATTCCTAGGTATGTTATTCTTTTTGTTGCAATGGTAAGTGGGAGTGTTTCCTTAATTTCTCGTTCAGATTTTTCATCATTAGTGTATAGGAATGCAAGAGATTTCTGTGCATTAATTTTGTATCCTGCAACTTTACCAAATTCATTGATTAGCTCTAGTAGTTTTCTGGTGGCATCTTTAGGATTCTCTGTGTATAGCATCATGTCATCTGGAAACAGTGACAGTTTCACTTCTTCTTTTCCAATTTGTATTCTTATTTCTTTTTGTTCTCTGATTGCCGTGGCTAGGACTTCCAAAACTATGTTGAATAATAGTGGTGAGAGTGGACATCCTTGTCTTGTTCCTGATCTTAGGGGAAATGCTTTCAGTTTTTCACCATTCACAATGATGTTTGCTGTGGGTTTGTCATATATGGCCTTTATTATGTTGAAGTAGGTTCCCTCTATGCCCACTTTCTGGAGAGTTTTTTAATCATAAATGGGTGTTGAATCTTTTGTCAAAGCTTTTTCTGCATCTATTGAGATGATCACATGGTTTTTCTTCTTCAATTTGTTAATATGGTGTATCACATTGATTGATTTGCATATATTGAAGAATCCTTGCATCCCTGGGATAAATCTTTCTTGATCATGGTGTATGATCCTTTTAATGTGTTGTTGGATTCTGTTTGCTAGTATTTTGTTGAGGATTTTTGCATGTATATTCATCAGTGATATTGGTCTGTAATTTTCTTTTTTTGTAGTACGTTTGTCTGGTTTTGGTATCAGGGTGATGGTGGCCTCATAGAATGAGTTTGGGAGTGTTCCTGCCTCTGCAATGTTTTGGAAGAGTTTGAGAAGGATGGGTGTTAGCTCTTCTCTAAATGTTTGATAGAATTCACCTGTGAAGCCATCTGGTCCTGGACTTTTGTTTGTTGGAAGATTTTTAATCACAGTTTCAATTTCATTACTTGTGATTGGTCTGTTCATATTTTCTATTTCTTCCTGGTTCAGTCTTGGAAGGTTATACCTTTCTAAGAATTTGTCCATTTCTTCCAGGTTGTCCATTTTATTGGCATAGAGTTGCTTGTAGTAGTCCCTTAGGATGTTTTGTATTTCTATGGTGTGTGTTGTAATGTCTCCTTTTTCATTTCTAAATTTATTGATTTGAGACCTCTCCCTGTTTTTCTTGATGAGTCTGGTTAATGGTTTATCAAATTTGTTTATCTTCTCAAAGAACCAGCTTTTAGTTTTATTGATCTTTGCTATTGTTTTCTTTGTTTCTATTTCATTTTTTTCTGCTCTGATCTTTATGATTTCCTTCCTTCTGGTAACTTTGGGTTTTGTTTGTTCTTCTTTCTCCAGCTCCTTTAGGGTAAGGTTAGATTGTTTATTTGAGATTTTTCTTGTTTCTTGAGGTAGGCTTGTATAGCTATAAACTTCCCTCTTAGAACTGCTTTTGCTGCATCCCATAGGTTTTGGATTGTCGTTTTTTCATTGTCATTTGTCTCTAGGTATTTTTTGATTTCCTGTTTGATTTCTTCAGTGATTGCTTGGTTATTTAGTAACGTATTGTTTAGCCTCCATGTGTTTGTGCTTTTTACGTTTTTTTTCCCTGTAATTGATTTCTAATCTCATAACGTTGTGGTCAGAAAAGATGCTTGTTATGATTTCAATTTTCTTAAATTTACTGAGGCTTGATTTGTGACCCAAGATGTGATCTGTTCTGGAGAATGTTCCATGCACAGTTGAGAAGAAAGTGTAATCTGTTGTTTTTGGATTGAATGTCTTATAAATATCAATTAAATCTATCTGGTCTGTTGTGTCATTTAAAGCTTGTGTTTCCTTATTAATTTTTATTTTGGATGATCTGTCCATTGGTGTACATGAGGTGTTAAATTCCCCCACTATTATTGTGTCACTGTCGATTTCCTCTTTTATAGCTGTTAGCAGTTGCCTTGTGTATTGAGGTGCATGCACCTATGTTGGGTGCATATATATTTATAATTGTTATTTCTTCTTCTTGGATTGATCCCTTGATCATTATGTAGTGTCCTTCCTTGTCTCTTGTAACATTCTTTATTTTAAAGTCTATTTTATCTGATATGAGTATTGCTACTCCAGCTTTCTTTTGATTTCCATTTGCATGGAATATCTTTTTCCATCCCCTCACTTTCAGTCTGTATGTATCCCTAGGTCTGAAGTGGGTCTCTTGTAGACAGCATATATATGGGTCTTGTTTTTGTATCCATTCAGCAAGCCTGTGTCTTTTGGTTGGAGCATTTAATCCATTCACGCTTAAGGTAATTATCAATAAGTATGTTCCTATGACCATTTTCTTAATTGTTTTGGGTTTGTTTTTGTAGGTCCTTTTCTTCTCTTGTGTTTCCCACTTAGAGAATTTCCTTTAGCGTTTGTTGTAGAGCTGGTTTGGTGGTGCTGAATTCTCTAAGCTTTTGCTTGTCTGCAAAGCTTTTGATTTCTCCATCGAATGAATGAGATCCTTGCAGGTAGAGTAATCTTGGTTGTAGGTTTTTCCCTTTCATCACTTTAAGTATATCATGCCACTCCCTTCTGGCTTGTAGAGTTTCTGCTGAGAAATCAGCTGTTAACCTTATGGGAGTTCCCTTGTATGTTATTTGTCATTTTTCCCTTGCTGCTTTCAATAATTTTTCTTTGTCTTTAATTTCTGCCAATTTGATTACTATGTGTCTTGGTGTGTTTCTCCTTGGGTTTATCCTGTATGGGACTCTCTGTTCTTCCTGGACTTGGGTGGCTATTTCCTTTCCCATGTTAGGGAAGTTTTCGACTCTAATCTCTTCAAATATTTTCTCGGGTCCTTTCTCTCTCTTTTCTTCTGGGACCCTTATAATGCGAATGTTGTTGCGTTTAATGTTGTCCCAGGGGTCTCTTAGGCTGTCTTCATTTCTTTTCATTCTTTTTTCTTTATTCTGTTCTGCAGTAGTGAATTCCACCATTCTGTCTTCCAGGTCACTTATTGGTTCTTCTACCTCAGTTATTCTGATATTGATTCCTTCTAGTATATTTTTCATTTCAATTATTGTATTGTTCATCTCTGTTTGTTTGTTCTTCAATTCTTCTAGGTCTTTGTTAAACATTTCTTGCATCTTCTCGATCTTTGCCTCCATTCTTTTTCCAAGGTCCTGGATCATCTTCACTATCATTATTCTGAATTCTTTTTCTGGAAGGTTGCCTATCTCCACTTCATTTAGTTGTTTTTCTGGGGTTTTATCTTGTTCCTTCATCTGGTACATAGACCTCTGCCTTTTCATCTTGTCTATCTTCCTATGAATGTGTTTTTTTCCCAAAGGCTGCAGGATTGTAGTTCTTCTTGCTTCTTCTGTCTGCCCTCTGCCATTTTATATTTTGAATCTAATAATTCTAATATCTAAAGTATTTGTGAACCAAAGTCTTTTTTCTCTCTGCACTTCTTATGGTGTTTGTTTCTTTGGAGATTTATGATCTCATATTTGATTGATCGTAAACTGTGGGTCTAGAAGTGGGATGTGTTCAGCAGATGACTCCAGGGGACTTACTTCTGAAAAACCAGGGCTAAACAGGCTTTCTACTGATTTGTGTTTTTTATGAAAAAGGAGAAAATAAACCCAGAGATACAATCTTGAATGGATGATTCTCTCTTGAATGGATGATTCACTCTTGAATGAATGAATAGAACACAGGTCTGGTAGCGGCATCCACATCCAAGGGGTATCTTAGCCAAGGCAGATGTAGATAGTGAGAGCAGTGGGCCCTCGATCCACTTGCCAGAGGATGTGTTTGCCAAGGTGATGCTCCTCCCTCAGGTGAGAAGCCCTGGCAGTCTCTCTTCCTGGAGAACCTTTAACAGTTCTCCAGTTGGTTGGCTCAGCAGTTTCAAGTTTTCCTTGTGATCTCTGAAACTTTGCATATTTTCTTTTTTGCTAAAAGTTAAAATAAGGCATCTTGCTTTTTTTTTTTTTTTTTTTTTTTTGCTGTACGCGGGCCTCTCACTGTTGTGGCCTCTCCCGTTGCGGAGCACAGGCTCCGGACGCACAGGCTCAGCGGCCATGGCTCACGGGCCCAGCCGCTCCGCGGCATATGGGATCCTCCCAGACCGGGGCACGAACCCGTATCCCCTGCATCGGCAGGCGGACTCTCAACCACTGCGCCACCAGGGAGGCCCAGGCATCTTGCTTTTAAGAATACATTCTAATGACATTTTCATGTTAGGCTCTGCAAACCAAGCTAGCAAAGGCCTAAAGAGAATCTCCAGCTTGATTAATTAACCTAATTAACCTCTTCAGGAGTTTGCTAACTATCATAATATGCAAAGCGACCACAATTTGATTGCTACATTTGAACCTCTGTTTGATATAAAGTTAATTAAACCATGCAGATAAATCACATTAAAGTGAATGATACATGATTGGATCTTGTACTTTGTTGCTACCAAAATATCTTTTTTCTGAAAGATAATTCCATACACTGTGTCTTACTCATGTTTGTGCCTCCAGTGTTTATCATAGTGCTTGACACATTGTAGGTACTCCATGAAAGTTTGTTGAAGAAATGAATTATTTAAAAATGATTCTCTAGGGCCTAGTGTGTTCTCCACATTCTTCATGGTTTTATGGGATATCAGATAAGAAGGGGAGCTTGCCATGAAGTCAGGAACAAGAACACATGATGATAAACTGTGTGATGCAGACTATACGTGCTAAGAAATTTGCAGGGAGAAATTCTTTGAGGAGCTAGTCAGGAAGGGCTTCCAGGAGGACGTGGCATAAGATTTGAATCTAAGCTGCAAAAAACATTTGTTGAAGTGATGGTTAGATGAAGGGAAAATGGGTTGGGACTTCTAGGTTCAAGGAGGAACATGAGAGGGCACAGAGGAGGGGTGGCTTAGGTGGGTGGCCTAGTGGAGCACCGAAGGGGGAAACCCTGCATCATTTCCATCCATGGGATGCTATACAGGCCCCGCCACATGCAGTGATGCTGCAAATGGAATCCATCCTGGAAGGGCCCACTCATAGAATTTAGGAGCTGCAATATATGTCATATTTATGAGCACACAAGAAGGATACTTGCCATGAAAGCAAACCAGAAGATTATAATCTAGTTTAAAAACATGCCCAAGGACACAGGATAGTGAGATACACTGACAGAGGCAATGACATAAATAAGAAGGGGAGGCAGTGGAGGGTAGAACGTCATGTTTGGTGACCCTGTAGAGTAGGCATTCTGGGGCCTGTTCAGGTGGCATGTCGTCCCAGCAACATGGCCTCAGCTGGAACAAAGGTGAGTGGGCTTGGAGGAAAGATTCAAAGAGAAACAAATCATTGGTCAGTGAACCTGGGGATTTGCATGAAATCAGGGATGCTGCTACCGTATCAACCCGTGGTAGCTGGCCTCCAGGTCGGCCCTCCATGATCTACACGTCCTGGTATTCATGCCTTTGTGTAGTCCCCTCCAACGTTAAATCAAAGTTGGTCTGTGCCACCAACAGGATATGTTGCAAGTGACTGTGGGTGACTTCCAAGGCTGGTGGTTAAAGGATTGCTACTTCTGCCTTGGACTTCTGCATTGCCTGCTCCATGGAATACCAACTGCAGACACTCAGCTCTCTGGGAGGCCCAGTCGGAGAGGAGCTGAGGTCCCCATCCAATAGCCAGCATGGACTTGCCAGCCACATGAGTGAGGCTCCTCGGAAGTGCATCCTCCAGCCCAGTCCAACCTTCAGATGACGGCAGCCCCAGCAGACATTCTGACTGCAACTCACAAGAGACCTCCAGCAGCCCCACCAAGGTGCTTCCAAATTCCTGACCCACAGACACTATGAAGAATAGTCTATGAGTATTGCTTTCAGCCACTAATATTTGGAATAATTGGAACACAATCCTTCTGGAAAATAAGCGAAAACACAAAAAACCAAGCCTGTCTCATCTCTGGGTAACCGTTCAATCATGGACATGAGGCGGGGTCAGAGAAAGGCAGGTGGAAGGCGGCCAGATGTGCTTTCTTAGCACGATGCCTGGGCCAACGTCTGAAACTGCCAACTGCAACTTGAAGACCGACCTTCCTGAGCTCTTGTTCCATTCCAATTGATTAACGCCTCCCCCAGCCCCAACTGGGCTCTTTTAATTCCACAGGATTACAGTGGATGCACTTGATGTCCCCTTATGGAAAGCACACATAGGGTTAAAGCCTCCTTGGGGAAAAAAGAGAACAAGGGAAGGGCAGAGAGAGGTAATACTGAGAACAATTCCTGTAAGCTTCAAGGGCTGACATCGCAGCCCTCTGGGTTGTAATTCGTTTCTCTCTGACCTGGAGTGTGAGCTGGGTGAGGTAAGGGCTGCCTGACTCTCAGCCACATGTATATCCCCAGATCCTAACACATCACTTGACACAAAAATATCTGTTCAATGAAGGTTCTAGAAAGGAATAGATTCATGAATGATTTCCCTATAGCCCAAGCCCTAAGCCCATTGACAAGAGGTAGATGATAGAATTGGAGTATCTAGCTGCTTCCATGTACAGTATGTGTGACTTATGGTCCCAGGATACAGGTCTGTGGGCTTGTATATCATGGCAAGAGAAACATTCTCAGAATCCCTAACAGTTACTGTGCTAGACTGGATATCTGACATCTTAATCCTGTATGTTTCACTAATTCCCAGGATATCTGTACAAAAGAGAACTTGCCTTGGCACTGCCTTGCAGGGGGAACAAGTTAGAACTTCTGTGCAAAGAAAGTACGTTTCAGGCAGTGATGGATTTACAGCAGTTTGTTTAAGGAGTACCTTCCAAACCCTGAGAAGACGCATGATGTAATATTCAGGTCTTGGTGATGGTTGGCTCAGAAGGATCTCTCACCATTTAGGTGATAAGGAGGTGTCTCTGATAAATCTGTAGTGGACATGGGGCAGGCCGGGCAAAACATATTTTTATTTGCACTTGCTGCCTTGGTCCTGATGCTTTTATTGAAAATCTGATAGAGAGGGGGCTTTTGGAGATGCATGGTATCGTGGCAAAGACATGCATTTGGGGTCAGACGTGTTGGACTCTCACCCTCACAGGTCACTAGTGTGGGTGGACAAGGCATGTGACCTCTCGGGGCCTTGGTTTTCTCTCTGTAAAATCAGAGTGATGCCTCTGAGGTTTTTGTGGGACGTGGAACAAAATGGTTACCACTCAAGAAAATTTGATGAAGCGTTATTTTATTTCATTGCTGGTTAGAAGCAACCAGCTTTTTTCTCCCATGTCAAGGTGGAATCTACCTCCCTATATCGATTTGCTCTTTTCTTTTCCCTTTCCCCTCTGTTGATGGAAACCTAGAGACTGATGTTTTCCTCCAGGTCTGTTGTGCCTGAATTAATGCTCTCCTCCCATCACTCCAAGCACTATGGGTATGCCGTCTCTTTCATTCTACTTCTATGTAGAGTCTTTAAAAAGTTTTGTGCACATCACCACTGTGTAATGGGTATTGTACAATGTCCTTCTGTTGTCACGGCACAGAGACACATTCAAATATGGTGCTTAAAAAGGAATTCAAGGGGGCTTCCCTGGTGGCACAGTGGTTGAGAGTCTGCCTGCCGATGCAGGGGACACAGGTTCGTGCCCCGGTCCGGGAGGATCCCACATGCCGCGGAGCGGCTGGGCCCGTGAGCCATGGCCGCTGAGCCTGCGCATCTGGAACCTGCGCGTCCGGAGCCTGTGCTCTGCAACGGGGGAGGCCACAACAGTGAGAGGCCCGCGTACCACAAAAAAAAAAAAAATGGAATTCAAGAGCCAAGAGCCAGACTGAAGCCTGAACAATATTTGATGTCAGATGACAGTATGAGACATGCACTGTAGTTGGTACTGGATGGCCATCCGAACTAGGTTTCTATTTCTCCACATGAAACAGGAAAACAGCATTTTAATCTATTTTGCTACATAGGAATGCCATGACAACGTGTATGGAGAGTGCTGAACTCTCTGAATGTATGGTTATTTAAAAATTAACTAGAACCAGAGATAGCGTGCCTGGACACAGACTGATTTGTAAAGCTAGGAATAAGCCATAGAAATAACTTGGAGGCAGGCTAGTAAAGGATTGCAATTAAATAGCTGATGATCTGCCTGGTCCAAAGATGACATTGCTCTGTTTTGTTCTGACAAACAAAATAGAAGCAACAACCCCGAGCTTAAGAAATTATGTGAAAAAATAATAAAGTCTATCAGGACAAGTGCAACAATAGAGTAGACAAAGAAATGACCAGAAGGAAGGACACTTCAGAGAGCTTATATTTTTGAGATGATGACATTCAGAACAGATGACCATAGCTCTTAGGTCAGGTGTTTTGAGATCTTTTAAAAGGTTTTAAAAACCTTTACAATTTCTCTTAGGACTTTTAAGATTAAACACACTCTTAAGTTTGTAATCAAATCACAATCCAGAGTCATAAATGTTAGGTATTTCATTTACTATCGAACAGCCCACGGCCAGTTGTTCTGATCTAGTTATCAAAACTCTAAAGTTGGAGGTGATTTTGCATTGTACTTTACTCTGAGATGTGCAAAGCAGAAAGTGGCTCTAATAATGAACACGCTGGGGAGGTAGGTGAATGCACATGTATTTCACGAGGAAGGAAGGAAACTACCCTCGATGAGCCTTCCCTGTGAGCTTCTGCACGCTATGCCATGTACTCATTTTCTTAAAACTAAACTGAAGAGTGAAATCCTGAAATTACAAAAGTCTTAATGGAGAGTCGATGACCAGGGTAAGAACAGTGTGACTTCTTGTGTTGCCAATTCTCTTTCTCTGTTCCCTCTCCTCCAGTTTGTCAGAAAACCATCCTACCTGTACCTTCAAGCTGTACCAAGAGTCTCATTAGTTATCATCCCCTCCATGGCTATCCTTCCAGTCCAAGCACCATCTTCCCTCACCTTGATTATCAAGCCTGCTTACTGGCCTTTCTGCTTCCACATAAACCTTGTCATGTCACTCTTCTGATCAGAGTCCTCCAATGCACTCCCCTGCCCCACCATTGTGGGATAAAAGCCTAAATCCTAATGTAGCCTGCATTGTCCTTACTACAATGTCCCCCGTCTTTTAAAACTTATCTCCTGCTAACATTCAATCACTGCTGTTTTTAGTGTTTTAGATCCCCAGTGCCCACAGCAGTGTCAGGCACGGAGTAGATACACAATAAATATTGGTTGAGTGAGCAAATGAATGGCAACTGATCTATCAGTATTTCCTGGAATTTACTGTGTGCTTGGTACTGTGATGGCCTTTTTGGGTGGCAGACAGGACATAAAGGTAGATCTTGATTCTCATCCTCCTGAGGACAGGGGGAAGGTACTGGTTAGAACTCATGGGTTGCGAGGTAGAAATCCCACTCCAACTTAGCCAAAGAAAACTTTTGTCTCCCAGAAGCCATCTTCAGGAAGGGCAGAGCTGGGGCTGGAGCCCAGGACTTGCCCACGTGCGCGATTCTTTCTCCCTGATTGGTTGTTCTCCATGTTTTGGCTTCAGTGTCTCTGGATGGTACCCTCGAGGCTGGAGCCAGACACACAGGCCCCTCTTGGCTACTGTATCAATTTCTTGTGACTGTTGTAACAATTACCAGTGTGTGGGCTTAAAACAACCAAAACTTATTCTCTCAGCTCTGGAGGCCAAAGGCCTGAAATTCTTTCCACTGGACTGAAATCAAGATGCTGGCAGGACTGTGCTCCCTGCAGAAGCTCTAGGGGAGAATCTGGTCCTTGCCTCTAACAGCTGCTCATGGCTGCTTGTGTGCCTTGGCTTGTGGCTGCATCACTCCCATCTCTACCTCTGTGCACACACTGTGGCCTCTTCTATACATCTCAGATCTCCTTCTCCTTCTTTTTTTTTTGTTTTTTTTTTTTTGTTTTTTTTGCTGTACGCGGGCCTCTCACTGCTGTGGCCTCTCCCGTTGCGGAGCACAGGCTCCGGACACACAGGCTCCGCGGCCATGGCTCGCGGGCCCAGCCGCTCCGCGGCATGTGGGATCCTCCGGGATCGGGGCACGAACCCGTGTCCCCTGCATCGGCAGGCGGACTCTCAACCACTGCGCCACCAGGGAAGCCCCCTCCTTCTCCTTCTTATAAGGACACATGTGATAGTATTTAGGGCCCACCAGATAATCCAGGATAACCTCTCCATCTCAAGATGCTTCACTTAATCACATCTGCAAAGACTTTTTCCCCTGCTCTGTATAAGGTAACATTCACGGGTTCCAGGGATTAAGACATGGACATCTTTGGCGGGGGGTGGGGGGGGCATATTTCAGCTTACCTCAGCTACCATCCTTTAGCATCCATGAATGACCGGAGGAAAAAAACTTTTTCACCAGCTCCAACGAGAAAAGTCCTGACTCTGACTGACCCTGCTTGGGCCACTGGCGATCCTTGGACCAACTGGGTAGGAAAGAGGGTGGCTGGGAGGGGACAGGCCCCACCGGAGCCGCTTGGTTGCAGTAGAGGAGGGGCTATTATTCCCGGAATAAGAGCAGGGAGGGGGGGTTGCTGGGCAGACCAAGGCCATAGCTCCATTAAATGGCGGTGAGGAAACACTGCAAAACTGGGGAGTAATTAAACATTAAAATGGTTACAAACTGCAAGAAGAGTTCCGGGAGCTCATAGACCTTGCAGGATGAACGAAGAACTGGGACCCAGGGGAATGTTTTCCCGAAAGGAAGGCCATAGAATTCTGCCTTTCCTGCGTGCTCACTGGGCAAGCGGCGCCTGCCAAGGCTTAACGGCGCGGATGTGGTGTTTCCGTTCAGAAAAGAGATGCTGTGTTTCTACTTCGTCAGTCGGGAATTCGTCTTGCAATCTTTTCCTCTGTGCAGAAGGACACAAGTCTGGTCAAGTTGGGGCCTGTCACGACGGAGGGCTGACTCGACCTTAGGCTGTGAGCTGCAGTCCGATGAGGTCTGCGAGGACGCTGCTGGGCGACGGCGGCACCTGCGCCCAGAGCGCGGACCTGCCCGGGCGCAGGCGTCCTGGTCGCCTCCGGGAGCTCTCCCAGTCCGCTCCGGCGGGCGGCGAGGCTTCCAAGGCGGGGAGCCGACCACAGATAGGTGGGAATCGGGAGGGAGCCCTAGGCCGTGTTAGCATCCTAGAGACCGGAGGAAGCGAGGCCAGGCGAGTGCTTGGCCTTGAGAGCTCCGCGCTTACAGAACGCCGCCTTTGAAGCCAGTTCAGGCGCTCCGCAGAAACCACAGCCGGGAGCAGCAGTATCTGAGGACCTTAAACCCCCCTTTCCCGGGCGCGGGGTGTGGGAAGACCGGGGAGGGCTGCAGGAACGACCGCAACAGGCTGGTAGAGGTGAAGGTGCCTGGCTCGGGTCCCCAGCGTTGAAGCCAGAGGTATTTATTTAAAGTGACAGAGGGCATGCCTGGGCTTGGCAAGGATTGGACGTGATGGGCCATTCCCGCAGCCGGAAAGCCGGAGAGGTTAGACAGCGGGAGCGCCCGCCCGCACAGCAATCACCGCGTTTCTAGACCCGCCCAGCGGTTTTCCCGGGCGCTTGGGCACCCTGAGCCGCGACCCTGAGCCGCGGCCCTGCGCCCCGCCCGCCTCGGGCCATCACCCCGCCACCCTCGCCACCCCCTCAGCTCGCACGCCGGCAGGGGGCGCCCGCGCGCGGCTAAAAGGCGCGGCCGGCGGCCGGCGGCCTCAGTGCGGAGCGCGGCGGCCGCAGCGTGGGCAGGGAGCGAGCGGCGCGGGGCCTGGGCGCGCGGGCGCGGCGCAGAGCGCTCCGACGCACACCGACGGCGAGGACCCGACAGCGGCCCCTCTGCGCTCCCAGGCTCCAGCCCAGTGCCCACCCGGCAGCCGCCCGGCCCAGCCCGCCGCGCACGCCGGGCTCCCGATGGCGTCCGAGGTCGGGGCGTCCCCGCGGGCTCGGCTCCCGCTGCCCTGGGCGGCGCTGCTGCTCCTGGCCGCGCTGCTGCCAGTCGTCTCCTCGGCGAGGGCTCCAGGTATGCGCAGTCCCGGCCTCGGCCGCCCGGCTCTCCGCGCCTCCTCACCGCTTCCCTGTCCGCCTTCCGTGCGCCGCTCACCCGCCTGTCGCTCGGGGGACCGCCGGCCTGCTCTGTACTGGCTGCATGTCCTGTCACTAACCTGTGCGTCCTCATCGCTCGCGGGTCGGGGCGGCTGGGGACGCGGGTCCGGGCGTTCGGAGCCTCGCGCGCTGGAGGCGGGCCCGGGGACACGGTTGGCGGCAGGGGACCTCTGCGCAAAGCGGTTTCATCTTTGCCGTCGAACGCCTGGAGTCGGGAGACTCAGCAGTCTAACATTCCGGGAACATTCCGGCAAAGAAAAGAAGGGGGGAAAAAAGAAAAGGAAGGCGACCTCTCGGCGCTGCGGTGGGGGGAGGGGTGACGCTTTCCTTTGCCCAGAATTTCCCCGTGGGCACCTTCTTTCCTCCAGTTCACGTGCCCCGAGGCAGGGATGCCTGGTGAAGGACGGCACTCGGGAGACCAGAGGGAGGCAGAGAGGCAGGACTGTTCTAGAAGGGCACGGGGAAAGCTGAGGGCCGCTGCGGGGCGGTCGGGTACCTCGGTGCCCAAGGAGAAGCCGCGCTCTTACTTTGCATCTCGGTGGGAAGTTTGGAGCTGGGAAGGGGACATCTGTCTTGAGAGGAGGGAGAGGGGAGAGGGAGGGTCAGTTCGGGAGAAGCTCACCATTCCCCGAAGGATGAGGCTGGAGACGGGGTGGATGATTTCTTTGGGGTCCGAAATGTGAGCAACGCTTTTCAGAAAATGCAAGCGCGCTGTTTTCAGATTTCTTGTACGTTTCCCGCAGAGCGAGACAAATTTTTCATCCCTAAGCCGTTGGTGGCCCTTGTTTCCACCTCCTGTGCAGGCATTTTCACACTTGACACTGCGTGGCTTTTATTTATGTCATCGGTTTGTAGGAATCCAAGAAGTCGACATTTTTGTTGATACTGCTCACTCGCAGCTGGCTTATAAAAATTCAGATGCGATTCTAAGGAGGGCTACTTGCTTTATGATGCTATTTAGTGTCTCGATTGCCCTCCTACTACAAGGGAAAGGGGAAAAGTTGGGGGTCACATTGCCTTCTGAGTCTTTTTGGTGGGTGCATCATGCATAACGCTTGTCTCAGGATTATGCCAAGCGCTGGGATGCTAAATGCCACTTTTTCATAAAACGAGGGTCCAGCTGTAGGTTGTTTTCGTCTCTGTTAGCTACTTCTAGGAAAGCATTCACTGAATATTTGTATAGTACTTATCAAGAATAAAACTATTTTAAAGACTTTCAACTTCCCCACCGACAACCCGTGGCTTTTCTTTTTTTTCTAAATTAAAATTCTCTGAATTTGAAAGAGTTTTTGTATCAAAAACAGACTGAAAGTGGAACCAGTGCCACACTGGCATTTTACAGCCTTGAACCTGTTAGGTTCCACTGCCACCTGCCCGATGGGTTTACATTTGAGTGGGTCTGAAGTCTGGGTGGCTTGTGATCGCTCCCGGAATCCTGCTGTCTTCTGCGTGCTGCTCCTTGGCTCGCCTTCTGCTCTGTAAATCACTGAGCTGTGGAATGTGGGAGCTGGAACGCTTGCTGGCACTTCTCTCTACTGTGTTGACGTGGGATTTGCAATAAAATGATGACCAGACTAGAAGCAGACAAAGGAGGACAAACACATTTTGAAATGCATTTCTACTGCATTTAAATGATAGAAGGAAAGGAAGCGACGTCACCTGCAGAGAGCTCCATGTGCTGGGGAAGAAATCAGGGGGCACGTAATTTATTCATCTGCTTCTCTGGAAGGCTTCCTGCCTGTCTTGCTGTAACAGCTACAGTCACTGCTCCAGACTTGTACTCTGGTACTTACAGCAGGGCTGTGGACCCACTGCTTCCTCTCTCACTGAATGAATGCGTGGGCTTAGCAAGCTGCTCGGGTCAGGCCCTCTCCTATCCCTCAGACCTTTGGTATCAGAATCCCTGTCATGAAATCACCCAGAGCCACCTTCCTAGTGGCTGATCCATCAGAGCTCAGAGGAGCTTTCCTTAAAACAGAGGTGATTTGCAGGGCAGGCTGAAGATCGAAATAAACCCTTCAACTTGGTGGTCAATTAAAATGTCAAACAAAATAAGCAAGTGATGCATGCTCCCCCCCCATCCCTACAATAAAATACTACGCAACAGTTAAAATTGTGACTGCACTTGCAAGTCTGATAAGATACGTTTTTCTAAAAACACGTGAGGACACACATACTCTCATACATTTATAATGGTTATCTTAGGATGGTTTTGGGTGATTTAAAAGCTTTTTTCTTTAAAGCTTGAGGAACCTTTCAGGGAATCTGCAAGGTCAAAGCGATTTTCAAAGTAATACTAAGATACTATTTGCCTTTTTCACAGTGTTGACGTCTGTAGTGAGGGTACAAAAGGTTAGTGAGAAAACGTCAACTGCGGGCGCTGTAGTGTGACTCTTAGCATTGGTGCCGTCGTGAGCTGGTAGCCACTGCATTTTTCAGGCTTTTGAAGTTAAGAAAGGATATGCCAGTTTCAATGAAGAATGCCCTTGGTGCAACGGTAAAAATTATTAATTAACCAAATCTCTACCCTTGTATGCATGTCTTTTTAATATTCCGTGTGAGGAAAAGGGAAAGGCACGTAAAGCACTTCTGCTGAGTGCCCGAGTTCATCAGGAATCCTGCAGAAAAGCAGTTGTGTGATAGTTTGAGTTGTGAGCTGAATTAGCTGCTTTTTTTTCATGGAACGCCACCTTTACCGGAAAGAATGGCTGCAGACAGACCAGTTATTTTGACTTGAGTATTTGGCAGACATCTCAAAAAATGAACAAAGGCGGTCTGCCACTTCTGGTAAAATAACTGCTAGTGTCTTGCCAGTGAGAAAATTGAGCTCTCAAGTGAAAATTAGAATTTTGCCATGTCACCTCCAACGTCCTAAGCTTGAAAGCTTCCCAATACTTAGAAACTTTTCTAACAAGATAGGTGGTGGTATAAAAGAATGTGGTTTTGAAATACCGTGTTGTAAAATGTGTCAACATTTAGATGCTCTGCATAAGCAAGTGAACTGGTAAATCCAAGTGACCGATGCACAGTGTTACAAAATCTTGCCTGGCTAAAAGGTCCATCAAAGTGCAAAATAGCCCAGTGGATTTTTAATGTAACAAAATGTGAAAAATTCTTTTTATGGTTTCAGATTGTACATTGCAACTAACCTTTAAGAAACTGCTACTTGATGAGTTTTGGTGTAGTATCAAAGATTTTCCAAAATTATCTGTAAGGCTATTAAAATACCTTTCCCATATCTGTATGAGGTCAGATTGTCTTCAGGTACTTCAGCCAAAACAACATACTGCAATAGGTTGAAGGCATAATTGGATAGGAGATCCCGCTGCCTTCTATGAAAGAGATTTGCCAAAATGCCAAAAAATGCCATTCTTCTCATTTTCTTTGTGTTTTGGAAAACAGTTATTTTTCATAAAATACAGTTTGTTGTGTCAGTTTGTAATGGTTTACTATTGCTATTTTAACATGAATTAATAAGTACGTAGTTTAACCTCTTCCTAGATTTAATTTCTGGTCAGTAGATATGGATAGATAAAATCCACAAAAACATAAACTCTGTGAGATCCTCATTAATTTAAGAGTAGATAGGAATCTGAGAAAAGGAAGTTTGATAACCACTGCCGTATAGAAAGGATGTAGGTTCAACATCAAGGCGCCTGGGTTTGAGTCTCAGCACTGCCATTCACCTGCTGTGTGGCTTCGGGCCAGTTAGTCAATCCCCACTGGACCAAGCAAATGGAAAGATTCCTTCCACCTCTAGAAGCCCTCACAGATTTTCCTGTGACCCAACCTACATGTAGCTCTGTAGGGTTCCCCTCCTATTTCTGTCCTCTTTGAGAGGAGGGGGTGAATACACCCTTTCCTTTTATCTTGTACATTGGAGCCCCTCCGCCCCCAGATGAAAGAACTGTTTTATTTGTCAACTGAGCACACAATTCATTAGTAGGAATTAGAGGTTGTAATAGAATTGCAGAGTGATAATTTATGTCCTTGGAAAGTTATCACTGGTCAGTTCCAGAGCATCATCTTACCAAGACCATTCATAGCTCTATTTAAGACACAAAGGCCTGTTCCCTGAAAACCGGCCCTGTTGCGGGTGAGGGGTGGAGGGGTGTATTAGTTTCCTGTTGCTGTTATAACAAATGACCACAAACTTAGTGGCTTAAAATAACACAAATGTATTATCTTATAGTTCTGGAGGTTAGAAGTCTGCAATGGGTCTCACTGGCCTAACATCAAAGGTTTTGTTCCTCCTGGGGCTCTAGGGAGAATCCGGTTCTCGACTTTTTCAGCTTCTAGAGGTGCCCGTGATCCTCACCTGGTGACCTCTCCAGCAATGGCATCATTGCACTTCCACCCATGCCTCACCTTCTCTGACTCTGACATTCCTTCTCCCTCTTTCACTTAGAAGCCCCCTTGTGATTACATCGGACCACCTCCCATCTCTGGATCGTTAACTGAATCACATGTGCAAAGTCTATTTTGCTGTGTGAGATCACACATTCACAGGTTCTGGGGTTAGGACATGCACATCTTTGGGAGCCATTATTTTGCTACTGCAAGGGGTGAAGGTGTGGGTAAAGGGAGCCTAGATGCAAGCCTTTCAGGAAAGGCCCCATCATGATTTGCTGATTAAGGAGCAGAGAGCGCTCTTCATTGGTCCCTATGGAATTTAGGAATTTCTTGAGTTCTAATAAAACTTCTATTCAGAAGCTTTTATTTCAGTTAGAAAATATGGACGTGAGTATTTACATGTATAAAGATAAAGGAGAGAAAAGAATATATATGTATGTGTATTCACGTGTTTAACCATAGAATATTTATGTTAGGATACATCTGACTCAATTGAAACCTTGGCTGCCTTTGGGGAGAACTGGGTAGCTAAGGGCAGGGAATGGATATTATTTCATTATTTTAAATAATTTTTTAAAATATTTATTTATTTATTTGGTTGCACTGGGTCTTAGATGCGTCAGGCGGGCTCCTTAGTTGCAGCATGCGAACTCTTAGTTGCGGCACGCACTTGGGATCTAGTTCCCTGACCAGGGATGGAACTTGGGCCCCCTGCATTGGGAGCGCAGAGTCTTAACCACTGTGCCACCAGGGTAGTCCCTGTTGCATTATTTTAGTAGACATATTTTAGAGCATTTGGAATCAGGGAGATATTGGTTAAACACATGGCGAACATCCTTTTTCCCTAAGACATTATCCTTGTCTTAGTTACAAAGAAGACGAATTTAATTTAATTTGGGGGAATTGTGTCATTAGTATCATCTTATCAAGGAAAATTCTCCAGTATGGATCAGATGATTAAAATTTAGAAATTTTGAATAAGGAATTTTTGTGCCCCTGAGTATTAGGTGATGCCACGTAGAAGATACGGAAGACACAATTTTCTCCCAGTTCCTTCCTTTTTCGGCTCCTGGCCCGGCAGGCGACAGCACTTGCGGTCCACGGCCCTTAGAGGGCGCTCGGGGCCTTCCCGCCGCGTTGCCCAGTTGCCGCCGCCCACTGGCTCCTCGCGTTCCAGCCCCCGTCGCCGGGGCTTTACAGAGACAAGAAACTTAGGACACACGTTCATTTACCTGCTTTGGTTTTCCCTTAGTGTTTGCCTTTTTTTTTTTTTTTTTCAATTTTGCTACTCATTGGCGTTTCCTTCAGATATTAAGCTGGGAAGGACAAATCACTCACTGAGCGTGGACATGCCTGCAAGTTAGCAATTTTCAGTTGCTCATTGGTGAGAAAGAATTTGAAGCCTAAACCTAAAGCTGGGGTCCGCGGCGCTTTAGCTGCTGGGGTACCCCTGTTATATCTGCAGGTTCTGGCCAAAGCTGCAGCAGCTGGAGGATGGGTGAGCACCAGGGACCCTGAGGGGAGGTACCTGCCTCCTGGGCACTGGAAGTCACTTTTGAGTGAGTTCTGGTGAAACTGTCTCTCTCAGTATCTTCCCTCCATGCTCACTGAATTCATTTTGTAACCAGAGAGAGTAATGCAAATCCTAAGACAGGTTTAGAAGTGCATGGAAATAACTGGGGAGCTGCTCATTCTTCTCCTGTGGCCTCCTGTATGTGGAGGCCATGATAAAATTATAACATCATCATAATCCTTCAAGTACAGTCTAATTAATCCTATGTTCATCTTTATGAGTTCTTAGGTGTGCACTGACTTTCTTTTTAATATGAACTGGCAGTTAAAGGTGCCGCAGTTTACCATTTCCCTGTATGTCGTTTCATTTAATTTTCACCGCAGCCTTGTGAAGTTGGTAACATCCTCATCTTACCCCGAGGGGACTGGATTCAAGAAAGGTTAACTGGTTTTCCCAGAGTCGGACATCTAGTTAAGTGGTTGTCCTGGGATTTGGACTCCAGTCTTCTGGATTGAGATCCCATGTTCTTCCTACAGACGCCCCGGCTCCCGCTGGCTTGGACGTTTCCTGTGTTCCCCTTGGTCTCTTCGTTAGGCCGGTACAACCGTTTCCGATTTGCTCTGGATGCCCTTCCAAATCTGTGCTTTGGTCACATTGCTGTTGAGAAATGATCCTGTCATACACGGAAGCATGTTAAACTCTGGGAGGGCTTAACTTCAGATGGGGTTTTAGTGAACCCTATTCCCTGTTACGAAATCGATTGGGCATTTGGATATAAGCAAGATCCTTACTGTGGCAAGTGCCCTTTACTTAGTGGGCCCTGGAGGCCAGTGCTCTGTGTCTAGTTTGTTACATGAACCCTTCAACCTTTAACACAGGGGTTCTCTGTGGATGTTGGATCCGTATGATGGAATTCATAACCCTGAACCGCTGGCCTTGGATTTTCACCAGAAGGCTCCCAGAATTCAAGTTTGATTACAGCAGAGGGTTAAATCAAGGAACAATGCTGAGAAACAGGAGCAGCTCATCTGTGGGGTTGACAGACCTCCACCCGGTGAGACTGTACTACTAAGGGCGTGAAAGTGTTTCAGACTTCTCAGACGAGATGTGTCATTTAAATGCTGGGATTTGTCTTTTAGGAATTATTCTCTGGTGTCACATCTCTTCATTCACTCCAGTAGTCCTGACCCAGCCGCTCATTTGCACTGTGACCTTAGGCAGGTCATGACTCTTCAGGCCTCAGTTTTCTCATCTGCAAAATTACGGGATTGGACTAGAGATCTGGAGAAGGGCCCCTTCCAGCTCTCACTTTGTGGGAGTTTCCATTGGAAGGTGTCCATTCATTCATTCATTCATTCAGCAAGCACAGGAATGCCAAGTCCAGTAAACACAGTCCGTCTATGACAGCACAGGCGTGGGGAGGGGAGGGTACAGACAGTGTGATGCGTGTTAGGACTGGAAGGTCCAGGACAGCTGTATTGTGTCGTCGCAGGCAGATGGTTGGCCGAGGCCAGCAGACACGGATCGGGGATGCACCTGTGTTGCTCTTGCGAGAAGGGTGGACGGTGGGTCCCTGCACCCTAGTGCTGTGGCTGGAACCACTTAGCATTGCAGTAAACAATCCGAGCAGGTGTGCAGCCACGGCTCCTGATTTTAGACGACACCACATTTGTCTGCATCTCCCACTGAAAGTCACCCGCAGCTGGACCACCCAGCGTGGGGCAGGGCCAAAGAGGCGGGAGACCTGCTTGGTCACATGTGGCCTCCTGGGAGCTCAGAGGAACAACCCGAGCCAGGCCAGGCCAGGTGAGGGCGGCCCCAGCCAGGCGGGCCCTGCTGGCTGGGATCTGAAGAACCAGACCTGTTGGCACCGATGGGTACTTTGGGTCGACAGAGGGGAAAGCTGCCGGCACCATCTCACGAGGGCAGCGCCACCTCATCCTCACAGTGTTTTATAAAACAAAATCCTCTACAGCGAAGGCTCAGGCTCTCCGGGCTAGCGATGGCCCAGCTGTGTGGTCGTCACACTGATGCTTCCACGTAGAAAGTGGAGAGCGTGGGTGAACCTGTCACACGGAGGCCAGGGGGGCTTACTGTACTTATTGTAGGTCAGTGTAAAGACAGCTTTACAGGAGCATTGCCCCAGGCAGAAGGGTCAGGACTTCGGACGACATTATGTGTGTAAAAGGTCATTTGTTTTAATGGTTTTTAAAAGTTTTTATTTTCAGAGAGTTGTAGATTCCCTTGCATCACCCAGTTTCTCCCGAAGGTCACATCTTGCATGACCGCAGTGCACTGCCCTGGTCCGGGAGCTGACACCGGTGCAAGTCATCAACTTTATTCAGAGCTCACCAGTTTCATGTGCTTTTGTGTGTGTGTTTCTGTGTAATTTCATCACACGTGTGTATAGATTGTGCAAGCACCACGGTCAAGATACAGAACATTCCATTAGAAGGACCCCTCCTGCTCTTCTTTTATAGCCATGCCCACCTCCCTTCTTCCCCTCCTCCTTGGCAACCACTAATCTGTGCTCCATCTTTGTAATGTTGTCATTCCAAGAATGTCATATCAGGGACTTCCCTGGTGGTCCAGTGGTTAAGACTCTGAGCTTCCACTGCAGGGGGCAAGGGGGCTCCAATCCCTGGTCAGGGAGCTAGGGCCAAAAAAAAAAAAAAAAGTCATGTCATGTCAATGGAATTGTGTAGATAACCTTTTGAGGTTGGTAAAAGCCTATTTTTTTTTTTTTTTTTTTTTTTGCTGTACGCGGGCCTCTCACTGCTGTGGCCTCTCCCGTTGCGGAGCACAGGCTCCGGACACACAGGCTCCGCGGCCATGGCTCGCGGGCCCAGCCGCTCCGCGGCATGTGGGATCTTCCGGGATCGGGGCACGAACCCGTGTCCCCTGCATCGGCAGGCGGACTCTCAACCACTGCGCCACCAGGGAAGCCGGTAAAAGCCTATTTTTAAAAAGTATATATTTTTGCCCGTTCTGCGTGAGATCACTACAGTTAGTTTGCAAGTATTTTGTGTGTACTGAGATATTATGGTGAGTAATTTGGCATGGCAGGGAAGTACTACGCCCACCCTGGTCCAAGCCACCTTACCTGGATTATTGCGATAAACTTCTCTCTGGTCCCCCTGCTCCTGCCCTCTTCCCCTACAGTCTTGTTTCTAAAACAGCATCCCAGTGATTCTCATGATGCATGAAGTCACAGAGCCTCCTACCTCTCTCAGATAAAAACCGAAGTCCTAGCAAGTTTCAAGGCTACACATGATCGTCTTCCTCACCAGGCCTTCCCTCACTATCAGCTTCAGCCCCTGGGCCTCCTTGCTGCTTCCCTAATGTGCTAGGCACCTTCCAGCCCCAGTGCCTTTGCACTTGCTGTTCCCGTGGCCTGAACAACTTTCCATAAACATGTATGGGATATCCCTCACCGTCTTCAGGTTCTTTATGCGGTATCATCATCTTGTGAGGCCTCACCTGACCACTCCCCACCATTTAACAGTATAATCTTACCCTTACCCCACAGCACTTCTTATCCCAGTTTTATTTTTCTGCACAACCTCTATCACTACCTGAGAGTGTGCGTATTTCACGTGTGTGGTGGTAGTTGCCTGTCTTTCTCCTCTGGAACAGAAGCTCCGTCTTGTCAGTTTTGTTCACTGAATTCTCCCCATTGCCTGGAACGCTGCCTGAAAATAGTGGGTACTTAGTAAATATTCACTGAATGATTGGATATGCTTTCTTTGGTATTAATGACATATGATATACATTCAGTCTCTTTATGTGTGTTGACCTGAGGCCAGCAGGATATGTGTGGTTGGTGGGCGTGGGGCAGGCCCTTTCATCCCTCTCACTCACCTGTGGAGTCAGCACACAAATTTTGAGGAGTGTTGGCTTGTGTTGGAAGTCCCGTCTGCAGCGGGAGTGAAGAATTTTATTTACACGGTATTCTTGTTTCCTAGGGCTGCCCTAACAAAGGGCCACGAACTGGGTGGCCCTTTAAACAACAGAAATTTATTCTCTCGTCGCTCTGGAGGCTAGAAATCTGAAATCTGCAGGGCAAGGTCATACTCTTTCTGAAGGCTCTAGGGAAGAATCCTTCCTTTCTTAGCTTCTGGTGGTTTCCAGAATCATTGGTGCTTCTTGGTTTGTAGATGTGTCACTCCAATCTCTGTCTCCATTGGCATGTGGCATTCTCCCTGTGTGTCATCTTGTAAGGATATTGGTCACACTGGATTAAGGCCAACCCTAGTCAAGCATGATCTCATCCTAATTTGATTACATCTGCAAAAACCCTGTTCCTAAATCCCGTTCACAGGTACTGGGCATTAGGGCTCAACATTTCTTTCTGGAGGATGCAATTCAACCCACAGCATATGGTATGCCTTCATACCAACACAGTTCCTTTACAGTAGGTGAAAGAATTCACACAACTCCCGGCACTGGGCCGTAGTTGAGAAGTGGGCAGATATGAGTCACTGTGTTGTATTGTGTGGTGAACTGTCAGCCCAGAGCTCCAAACACCTACGCACATTCAGTGAGCCTAATTCATAGATCCAGCCTGGCTAAAGCCTTCGTTCATAAAGTAAGTAATTAAATAGTCAAGTCAGGTCTTCTACGGGCAAGTAACTCTGTTAGGCTCTAAGGTACAGGCTACAGCACAGGCTACAAAGACTTTATAAAGAGGTTGGGATGGATGCAACAATAAATAATGGCATCAGGTGTGATCAGTGTAGCAATACAGGGTCATCTAGAACTTTCTAATCAACTTCCACCTGCCAGATAGAGTGTTAAGTTCTGAATGTTTTTACACTGACGCACATAGAATCATAAGATCAGCAAGAGAAATCACCAGATTTGTCCGAGGACTTGGCCTGGCGGGTGCACTTTGAAGTTGACACAATCTACGTTTTTCTCCTATTTAGTAACAATTGGGATGTGTTGCTGTCTTTCTTTGATCTAGGCTGTATTCTCTAGTGGAGTCTTCTAGGTGGTGTGGTGTGGCAGCCTTGCTCTCCCAGGGTGTCTGAGTCCCTGACATTCTTTGTGTTATGGAAAGCCACCATGTTCTCTTGCTGCTGTAATGCCTCCCTGGCCCTGCTGTTTATAATACTATTTTCTACCCTACCCAACAATTTCTTTCTATTATGTTCTGATAGACTGGGAGGATTGAAGCATCTTCTTACGTTGACTAACTCTCAGAATCCACATACATACCTACAGATATCCAAGCAAACCATAGTCAAAGGGAAGAGAAAAGAGGGGCAGAGAATACTAAGCTCCTTGACTTTCCTGAGACCTGGGCCGATCTTACTTTACGGTTGTCATGACGACATTTTGACTGCAACACCCAGGGAGAGAGAGGTCTGGGAGATGAGGCACAGGCTACTGTCTGAGTAGATTGTGTGTCTCTTGTAGAACATGAGGGGTGTCTGCAATGAGTTCCATAGGGTCTGATGATGCTCTGAAGTTGCAGTGAGCTTTCCTTGCAGGGAGCAATTCAGGAACATTCTGAGGGTTAGAGGGTAGGCTGGGTTAGAGCCTTAAGAGATTAAATGTCCTATTAGAATTCAAGTTGTGGAAAGCAGTGGCCAGGGCTCCACTCATGGGAGAAACCTCTAGCAAAGGCTGTCCTTGAATTCCACTGATGCCATACTTTGTTCTCCGATCCTCCTAGCCTGAAGAGGACCTTCTTTTTTTTTTTTTTTTTTTTTAATTTGCTATTTTATTTATATTTTTCACTCTAATATGTGTCTGGCACAAAATAGGAATTTAGACATTTTTTGAATCAATAAAATTAACAATTAATAAAAGGTATGACACTTTTAAAAAAGTAAGGTATTGAAATGTAAGTTATCCAAGTATAAAAAGTGTTCAAAGGCCCTGTGTATGCATTATCTGTATGTGTGTCTACATACTCATAATTTATTTTTCAAATGCCTTTTTAGGTATTACTCATTAAAAAAAAAATACCCAAACAAGTAGCTGAAAATATTGCCTTTAAAATATCTCAAAACAAAATAAGTGTGGAAAAAATTTCCCTATAGGGGAAAAAAAAAACACCAAAACCTGAGTGCTCCATTTATTTAATGTAAAATTATTGCTGAAAAGCAGCTGTCTAGCATCATTCCCCAGCCCCATCTGATCTAGGTGGAAATTTTTCACTAGTTCTAGCTGATGCGTAAATGTCAATGGTTCTTATTATCATTTTGAGTGGAATGTATTTAACCATTCTTTCCTTCCACAAACATTTGTTTAAAATCCACTATGTGATACCTAGTATATTAAATAAGATTACAATAAGATTATAAGCAATATAGAAATATATAATTTGTCTTATGAAATATATCCCAGTGCCTCCAGTTAATAACTGCAAATGTACTACAATATTGTATCAATTTCTTATGATCAGTATGAGAAAACTGTAAATGTAAACCATTGCATTCAATAGTATACAATATACAGTTCTTGTGATAAATACAGACATCTTAGTAGAATCTGTAAGTGACAATATTTTATCTCAGGTGATGGTTTTCTGGTTTGAATTCAATGGATACCTTATATGTTAAACAATCATGATAAGTGGCCAGAAACTAATATGACTGAAAGACTCTGAACATAGAAGTAACACTTTTTCAATATAGCTATTAGGAAAACACTCTGGAGATTATGCATTTATGTGTATGAGTTTTTCTCATCAAAATTTTCTAAAATTTCATTATGAAAATTTTCAAACATGCTGAAAAATGAATGAATTTTATAGTACACCTATACCCATATTTACATATACCCACTATTAATATTTTACTATATTTGCTTTATTATTTAGCCTTCCATCTACGTATACTTCAATCCTTCCTTTTATTTTTTTTTTATTTTTATTTTTTAATTTAATTTAATTTTATTTTTTTGCTTTAT
This sequence comes from Mesoplodon mirus, assembly GCF_964341445.2. NCBI lineage: Eukaryota > Metazoa > Chordata > Mammalia > Artiodactyla > Ziphiidae > Mesoplodon > Mesoplodon mirus. The sequence goes on along the minus strand of NC_138986.1, from coordinate 8,487,600 downwards.
AACAAATTGAATCAGTTATACATATACATATGTTTCCATATCCCCTCCCTTTTTGCGTCTCCCTCCCACCCTCCCTATCCCACCCCTCCAGGCGGTCACAAAGTACCGAGCTGATCTCCCTGTGCTATGCGGCTGCTTCCCACTAGCTATCTACCTCACGTTTGGTAGTGTATATATGTCCATGCCGCTCTTTCACTTTGTCACAGCTTACCCTTCCCCCTCCCCATATCCTCAAGTCCATTCTCTAGTAGGTCTGTGTCTTTATTCCTGTCTTACCCCTATGTTCTTCATGACATTTTTTTTTCTTAAATTCCATATATATGTGTTAGCATACAGTATTTGTCTTTCTCTTTCTGACTTACTTCGCTCTGTATGACAGACTCTAGGTCTATCCACCTCATTACAAATAGCTCAATTTCATTTCTTTTTATGGCTGAGTAATATTCCATTGTATATATGTGCCACATCTTCTTTATCCATTCATCCGATGATGGACACTTAGGTTGTTTCCATCTCCGGGCTATTGTAAATAGGGCTGCTATGAACATTTTGGTACATGTCTCTTTTTGAATTATGGTTTTCTCAGGGTATATGCCCAGTAGTGGGATTGCTGGGTCATATGGTAGTTCTATTTGTAGTTTTTTAAGGAACCTCCATACCGTTCTCCATAGCGGCTGTACCAATTCACATTCCCACCAGCAGTGCAAGAGTGTTCCCTTTTTTCCACACCCTCTCCAGCATTTATTGTTTCTAGATTTTTTGATGATGGCCATTCTGACTGGTGTGAGATGATATCTCATTGTAGTTTTGATTTGCATTTCTCTAATGAGTAAAGATGTTGAGCATCCTTTCATGTGTTTGTTGGCAGTCTGTATATCTTCTGTGGAGAAATGTCTATTTAGGTCTTCTGCCCATTTTTGGATTGGGTTGTTTGTTTTTTTGTTATTGAGCTGCATGAGCTGCTTATAAATTTTGGAGATTAATCCTTTGTCAGTTGCTTCATTTGCAAATATTTTCTCCCATTCTGAGGGTTGTCTTTTGGTCTTGTTTATGGTTTCCTTTGCTGTGCAAAAGCTTTTAAGTTTCATTAGGTCCCATGTGCTTATTTTTGTCTTTATTTCCATTTCTCTAGGAGGTGGGTCAAAAAGGGTCTTGCTGTGATTTATGTCATAGAGTGTTCTGCCTATGTTTTCCTCTAAGAGTTTGATAGTGTCTGGCCTTACATTTAGGTCTTTAATCCATTTTGAGCTTATTTTTGTGTATGGTGTTAGGGAGTGATCTAATCTCATACTTTTACATGTCCCTATCCAGTTTTCCCAGCACCACTTATTGAAGAGACTGTCCTTTCTCCACTGTACATTCCTGCCTCCTTTATCAAAGATAAGGTGACCATATGTCCGCGGGTTTAACTCTGGGCTTTCTATCCTGTTCCATTGATCTATCTTTCTGTTTTTGTGCCAGTACCATACTGTCTTGATTACTGTAGCTTTGTAGTATAGTCTGAAGTCAGGGAGCCTGATTCCTCCAGCTCCATTTTTCGTTCTCAAGATTGCTTTGGCTATTTGGGGTCTTTTGTGTTTCCATACAAATTGTGAAATTTTTTGTTCTAGTTCTGTGAAAAATGCCAGTGGTAGTTTGATAGGGATTGCATTGAATCTGTAGATTGCTTTGGGTAGTAGAGTCATTTTCACAATGTTGATTCTTCCAATCCAAGAACATGGTACATCTCTCCATCTATTTGTATCATCTTTAATTTCTTTCATCAGTGTCTTATAATTTTCTGCATACAGGTCTTTTGTCTCCTTAGGTAGGTTTATTCCTAGATATTTTATTCTTTTTGTTGCAATGGTAAATGGGAGTGTTTCCTTGATTTCACTTTCAGATTTTTCATCATCAGTATATAGGATGAAGAGGACCTTCTGAGCCCTGATAATGTTTATGGTTAGTAGCCCTCAGCTGATATTTAATGTCGGATGCCCTTGCTCTTCCTTTTGGATGCCAGTATAGTGCTTCCCTCAGGAGACTGAAGACCTTTGCCTTTCTTATATATCTGTGGTTACCTCACTTGTATCCCTGGGCAGTGCCTTGCCTAATAACCCCGCATCACCCAGTTGAGTAACACATTCATAGATGTTTACCCTTGAAGGTGGGGGAAACCTATTGGAACTTGGGTAGAACCATATAGTCATGGAAAGCACTGAAGACCATTTTAGACGCACAGTTGATAGGCAGATTGAAGAGGGGAGATTGGATCAGATTACCCGACTCTCAACTCTCAAGATTTAAAAATTCTAATAAGTATATTATGTAAGTGTATTTCCTGAGATTGAGGGAAATGAGGACCCAAAGCCCACTCCTGCTGTGTGAGGGGGGGGCGCTGGCCAAGAGCCCAGGTACTGGGAATCCTGCCGGGTCATTTTCTATTGGGCTGTAATTGGTGACATTGGTCCTTCTGTATCTCACATTTATTGAGTGCTTTATGATTTTCTTTCACATTTTATTCTCACAAAAATCCTTGGAGGGTAGCTATAGAAAAGGAACGAATTAAGTTCGATATTTGCAGAGTGAAACATCGGTGGCATATTTGCTTGGTTGGGGGGCTTTGAATGGGAGTGGACATGTCCTAATAACAAGTGGAGAAAAAATGAGCTCTTCTGAGCCTTGACTTGACTTGACACTGACAGACCTTCCCTTCTTCCTGAAAATCTCTCCACTCCTGTCTTCCATGATGCAATTTGAATCCTGGTTCTCCTCTTTATCACTAATGTTTCAGATTTAAAGCATTTTGGTCCCAGTCATCCTTTAGACACCAGTGTTCTTTGGGTTTCATTGGAGATGCTAAGTAGGCAGTTGGATGCGCTGGTGCTCAGAGGAATAGCCAGAGCTAGAGTTGTGAATTCGGGAGCCGTCAGCACATGGATGGTGTTTGCAGTCCTGGGACTGGATGTGCTAACTTAGTGAAGGGTACGCAGAGAAGAGGGGGGTCCAGAGCGGGGCTTGGAAGCACTTGCACGTTTTGAGTTCTGGCAAAGAGGGAGGAGCTGCTGAAGGAGACAAGTGATGGGGAAGGGAAACCAGGGAGTGTGGGGTCCTGGGAGGCGGGAGACTGTGTCTCCGGGAGGACAGGAGAGGTCCTTCCACGAGCAGCATGATTCAGCTGTCGCTGGAAGCAGCGTAAGTGAAGGAGCGAGAAGGCGGATTTGGCAGCATGACATCTTCCTGACACTTACAAGAGCTCATTCATGTGTCCCAGGGAATTCAGCTTCCACTAATGACTTTCAGTTTTATACCTTTGGTTCTGATTTCTCTCCAGGCCTACATTTATTCCTTGTAGTTATAGTGACAGCTGAGAGGCAACCAGATACAGTAGGAAGAGCATATGGTCTATGATTTCAGATAGGCCTGAGTCTAGTAAGTGACCACGATCACTTACTAGCTGTGTGCCCCTGGAGAGTCACTCAGCTCTCTAAGACTCAGTTTCCTCATTTATGCAAATGAGGATACTGTTTGGGTCAGCAGATGGAAGCTTTTATATATAGAATGGATAAACAACAAGGTCCTACTGTGGAGCACAGGGAAGTATATGTTCAGTATCCTGTGGTAAACCATCATGGAAAGGAATATATAAAAAAGGAATGTATACACATGTATAACTGAGTCACTTTGCTGTACAGCAGAAATGAACACAACATTGTAAATCAACTGTGCTTTAATAAAAACAAAATATTGAATAAAAATGAGGACACCAAAGCACAGTTCACTGGGTTATTACAGAGATTCAACAGCTAGTGGTTATGATCATGCAAACTCTTTTTAACCACCTCTGGATCCCCAGTGCGTAGCCCAGAATCTGACACATAGTAGGTGCTCAGTAAATATCTGTTGCAGGAGTAAATGAAATGGCTGGCACTGAGTAGGTACACAACAAATGTTCATTTCCTTCCTTCTCTTTTGCTTCTCTATTTTTTCCTTTTCACAAACGGTCCCACTGCAAAACTTAAAACTTTTTGCTCATTGGACGTGTTGTGCATTTTTTCATCTTCATCGATAGATGATTTGCCTCTGCCCAGTTGTAACCAGTAAGTGATTATCTGAAATATTTAAAAATTTTAAATATGAAAACATATTTCAGAAAGTGATTATCCCTAGCAATCTGGGTTGTCACTGGGTCCGTGTGGGGTTGGCTTCTGGTCATGTCTGCCTCCTTTACTCTGTTTCATACCTTTCTCTCCACAACATTTGCTTGGCCTCTCTTCTAAGGGTATTTTTTGGGGAGCTCTCTGAGTAAGATGAGCGGTGATTATAGCGACAGTAATGCCCAAGTGTCTAACATAGTTAGACAATGACTTTCACATTTTGGGACAAGGAATGAATTTTCAGGGAGTTGTTTTTGGCTGGCATGTCAAGCAGTTTGTAGTAGGCTGAGTTTAAGCTGCACCAGCTATTTCTCAGCTGCGAATTGAATTTGAAGAATGTGCAAAAGATCCCACAAAAGCCTGGAAAATACTGGTTTCTTGTAGGGTCTCTGATGCCAGTCAACAGCAGGAAGGAGTCCTATATTCCCTTCTCATATCTAGGCATTTTCTTTTTAGGGTCCCTTGTTTTCTTATTGTCATAGATAAATATGTCTATGGAATTCCTCCAATTACATTTCCCTAAACCATTCTGGGAAGCTGATGGTTTAGATGGGGAAAAATTCTTGCTTTTGTCTCTGGAATAGTAGCTTTTGCTTACATTGGTTCCTGAATAAAATGGCCAAGGGCTTTAAAACCTTAACTCCAAATGTTCAAATTCTGCCAGCTCTGCTGGTTAAGTTCACCCTTTCTGGCTGCATCATGATCTGGGTAGAAGTACTTACTCAAGTCCATGGCATACTGACAAATAAATCATTGACATTGTCAAAATTAAATTCCTCAGTGTGTGTGAAAAAAAAAATAGACACATAAATGTATAAAATCACAAAAAAATTAAATTCCTGTAGTGGATCCCTTAGAAACAACAAACAGAAAGAAATTAAAGGTAAAGCAGTTCTCATTTAGAAATCAAGAGAAAAAGTGATTTGTTTTTATGGATCCAGAAATGATGATATCAGGCAGCCATGGATTGGGCTGCTGATAACACGATATCTGGTGAGCAGTGGCTCAACAGGGGAGGGAATTGTTTATCTTACTCACCAATAAACTCGGGAGCAGAGAGGTTCTCAGGGACCTAGGATCTTTTCGTATTTCCACTCTGCCACCCCAGGCCAGGTCATCATTCTCAGACTTGTTACTTGATTGATGTTCCAAGATGGCTGCTGCATCTCCAGGTATCACATTGGCATCCCGGGGAGGGGGGAAATGGAGGAAGATACAAAAGGCAAAAGCATAGGACAGCAGATCCTGACCCTTTGATAATGCTTTCCTGGACGTGGCAGCGGGAACTTTCTCATATGTCATTGGCTAGAATTGACCACATGACTACCCTTAGCTAGAGGGGAAGCTGAGGCGTTAGGAATATTCAGTATCTCAGCCTCTACTATAGAAGAAGGTAAGGGAGGAAGAAGAAGCTAGGCATGGCTCTTGGGTACCCAACCCACAGCGTCTATACAGCAGTTTCTGAATTCAATGCAAACTGCTAAACTGTTCTTAATTAGTTGGGAAACTTGGCTTGAATGAGACTAATAAAAATTCAACTTAAAACGTCTCAGAAAACATCCTGAGGGAAAAGGCAGATTCATTTTAAGAGTCTCCTTTGGGCTTGAGAATTTGATTTTGGCTTCGCCGCTTGCTGTTTGTTTTGAAACAGAATTCTTTGCTGCTTCATTTTTGGGTCAGTTTTTGTGTTTTTCTGCTTTGTAGATCTTTCCCAAGGTGCTGGGGGTCAGGAGAGAAGAAAGAAAGCAGATAATGAAGGGGATTAAAATGAGGTTAAACTATATTAGCAAGTATTCTGGCTTCCACTCTTCACCCCAGTATTCCCCCCAGTACAAACAAACAACCTAGAATCTAGAACATTCTAAGCAAACTTTGTCCATCGGGAGCTGTTAACCCTTGAGGTGATGCGAGTGTTGGAACGATGGCGTTGTTTACCAGCATCAAGGGACCGTGGCTGCGTTGAGGGTGAAAGTGGCCTTGGCTGGGAAGTTGGGGGCCATCTCCTGTGGAGAAGGGGACAAAGGAGAGAGTGCTGCCCATGTGGCACTGGGCTCTTCCCTTGGGAAGTCCCCATGTGCCCACAGGAGTGCCTGGTGGCCTCAGGCGTGACCAGCTTGTGTGCAGCCCCCAAGGGGAGTAGTTTCCCGAAGCCAAGTGTGGGGATCAGCTCAGCCCATGACACGAGGCTGCCTGAAGCTGGCACAGGGTGGAGGAGGCTTGCACAGAGCTGGATGCGGGAGCAGTGGTGCTGCCAGCAAGAGAGGGTGGAAATGGACTCAGACAAACTCTACTTAAAGACTAGCCAGTGGCTCGAATTTTGAGATTTGGATGGCTTCACCATTTGGCTTCTTTGAGCTAATGGAGAAAAAACGTGATTCACAGTTGTATTCAGTGACCATCCAGCACCCTTATAAGCACAGTGGCATGTACGCATATGAATTTGGCCTTTTCCTCTGAATAGAATGATGCTTTGTTGTTATCAAAATACTGGAAAATGCCCAAGGGGCCGGGGACCTTGCAGGGAATTCAGGTTTAGCAGAGGCTGCTGGCGTGGTGAGCAGGAGTGCAGTTGCACCCAGGGCTGGCCCCTCTGGGACTGATGCTCCAGCCACACACAAGAGCTGCCCGGGCCGTTCCCGGGCCATTTGGAATCTTCTAGCTTCTCTACTCATACACCCTTACCAGGTAAATACGACGGGACATATTTGCCATATTTGGGGGCATGGGGTAGAATGTAGAATCCAGTAAGTCACCATTAACCTGGAGAAATTGACTGGGTTTTGAGGGATGTGAACCAGGGGTAAAGTCCAGAGAGCCCTGGCTACCCTTGATCTCACGAGGGACCCGGAACATCTGCTTGCCTCGGTGTTTCTCTCTGCGTGAGGCCGGCATTGTGTGGATCCCCATGGTGGGGTCAGAGGTTCTGTCTGCAAAGCTCTTTCAGCTCCCTGGAGTGTTTTTTACGTTTGAAGACCCCAAAGATCTAGAGTTTGGTTTCATTTTTTATTCAGTTATACCTAAAGAACCATGCCAACCGTGGGGAACACTTGGATTGAACCCCATGCGTAGCGTGAAATGTCAGAAGAGGAGCCAGGCCATTATTTTCATACTCTGTCTACCCAGCCCCAGATTTCCAGGTGGAAAACTCAATCAGCCACCTGTAAATTTTACTAGCATCAGTTTTACTTCGCACAGTAGCAAAACACCACCTACTTCCCCCCTCCCCTTTTTTTGGAAGGGAAGGGTCATAACTATTTGGCAAATAGAATTCCAACATCCATTTGAAAAATTATTTAAAAAGCAGTCATTTCAGTGTTTCGCCCACATGTTGCCAACCATCTGGTTGTTTCTGCATTTCTGGATAGTCCTGTGCTGTCTGGTATCTTATGGATAATTGTTGAAATTTTCCAGCTTTCCTCGGAATCATAGTCAGATCTGTAGATCACATTGCTTCCTCCCCCAAGCTACACTGCAATTTCAGTATGTCCTAACCTTTTTTGGCGTATCGATTGGATTTTTGGTAAAACATTTGTGGTTACACTGAGATCTGTGTTTTCTTCATTTCAGAGTCTGGGAAGTATTTGGCGGTTTTCAGTGGAAAGTCAAACTTGAATTTCAGACAAAGCAGCAGTAGAGGGACTTGCACAAACCTGAAGGTTTTTTTGCATTGAAGAGCAGTCCTTGGTATAAAGAAATAATTTTAGCATTCTTGGGTTTTAAGGAACCAGTTTCTTTCCAAAGCTTTTAACAGTCCTTTGGGGGTTTTCTCCGTAACCAAGGTTGTCCTCTCCTGCTTCTCAGCCTCCACTGCCAGACCGGGTGGGCTACAGGGCACCCTCCGCTAAGAATGGCAGCCATCCCTGGCTGGTATTTGCCTTAATTTCTTTGGGTGTGTCTGCACTGGCAGCCTTTTGTGACCAAATGTACTGGCTGCTGGGGTAGCTTCAAAAAAGTTATTTTTGACTTCCATAGAAGACTTTGATTAATAGCCTCTTAATCCATTAGCTTCTGACTGCAAGTGGCGAAAACCCAGCTTGAACTAATTTAAATTCCAGAATTCATGGCTTGTGGAGCCATACATTGGGAAGGGCATGACAATCCTGCTTAGGGATGCCCAGACTCTTTCTCTCCATCTCTGGTCTCTTCGCCGTGTAACAGCAGGAACTGGTCACCCACAATGCCAACCGAAAGCAAAGGCAGTGCTCAGGGTCCAGCTCCAATGAGAACAATTCCTGTGAAGTTTTTGGGGTTGGCTGGGCCACAGGACCAGAGGTCTGTTACCAGGGAACTGGGGGAGGCTTCGCTGGGTAGAGAAAAATAATATGTGTCCTTCACACAGCACATTTTTGGTTCCCTGCCTTGCAGAGATTTTAGGGTCTTATTAGGACTCTTTAGGAATGTAGGGAGCTGAGAGACTTTGGATTCCATTAATTTTAGTCCAGGGAATCCTGAAGAATCGACACCAATTCCAGTGAAAGATGGCAGAGATTGCAGTTCTGAGAGAACCCTGACCCCCTCTGGGCATTTGAATGAATCTCTTCTGGCTGAGGCTAAACAGGATAAGACGTAAGGGAATAAAGCAATTTGGACTTCAAATCTTACTATTTTATTTAAGCTGTGAGGCTGAGAAGCCTTCACTTTTGGACTTTACCTTTTCCCTGGGACTTTTGTAATAGGAGAGACAAATTGAAACGGGGACTTTTTTATGTTGCTAGTATTATATTTTCGGAGTATCTTTATTTTGTCATTTCATCTCATTGCTGAAATCCCGTGGGCTATTTTGGACACCATGAGGTGGGCAAAATTTGGGATTGAAATAGGAAAGGCCAGAAGTGGATTTTCAGGCTAGAGGTCAACTTGGCTTTGGACTTGATTAAAGAATGAGCCTTCCTCATTTCAGAGCTTTTTGGGCACCCGGCGGGTGGGGGGGGCAGTCCCCACCTACGACCTCAGGAAGATACATGGTGGGACAGTGATTAGTACTGGGGGAAGCTCTGAAGGGGGGGCAAGTGGTCCTGACCCTCGCTCTGAAGAGGCAGCCACACTTGACCTCAGGTTGAGGTCATGCCCAGTGGGGTGAGGGAACAAGCTTCTGGGGATGCTCCGGGACTTCCTTTGTCCTCTCCTGATGTTTGCTTTGGCCTCTGTCCTCATCCTGTGCTCCCTCGCCTCCTTGAGGCGTGCTGATTGGAGGGGTGAGTGGTGAGAGCCCAGTCTCCATTGGTCTACTTTCTCTACTTGGTGGCATTCACGAATTAGAAGAGACAGGCACACAGGTGTCCTCTTGGAGTAGGAAGGCTGCATTCGGCTCCAATCCTGCTTACCCATGGGGAGCGCTGGGTGGAGGCCCAGGCCTGTTGCTCTCACCCAGCCTGTGAGGCAGTGGTCCTGAGCTGGTCTGCTCTGCAGGCTCAGCTGTGTCCACCCAGAACTGGAGACCGGAGCGGGGACGGGAGCGGGGACAGGAGGCACGATGGAGGTCACACATTAGATCCACCTTCTCCAGTGCAGCCTCCTCAGTAATAAACCTGATAGTTGGATTTCTGACTCCTTTATCTACTTTCTCAAATTGGTTGAGCTCAGATGTTCATAAGGACCGCTTTTGTCCCTTACCCTTCAAATCCCGGAAGAGCTCCTTCACCCATTTCGTCAGGTGAGATAAAATTGTATGTGATTTGTTATTTATCAGCTCAGGAGAAACATATAGGCCCTTTTTCATCGTTGTCCATCACTGCTATTTAACGTCAATCTATACATTGTGTAGTACAATATGACCATGAGTTTTGAGATACAAATCTATTTTTTAGATTTAATTTTCAAGTCAAATCAAACTATCGTTTGAGTCATTTCCCTCAGTAAGTATGCAGTAGAAAACTCAAAGAAGAAATGCTTATTTTTCTTGTAATGACTGCATCAGTTATTGTCTCAGAAAATATTGGGTTCTACCAATTAACATTCTATCGGTGGATTTTCCTACCTCAGCTGGGGGGCAGCCTCCTTGTCTAGATGATTCTGTGAGAGGTTGCTCTGGCCAGTGCAGTCACAGGAATGAAAGGATTTGAGCTTGTTTGTCAGCAGCTGTTCTGTTTCTAGATGGTAGGTGGACCGTAAATCCAGCTCAAAGTATTCATTCATTCCTCTGATATTCGTTGAACTCTGTGTGCCGACGCTTTGGTGTAGCGGATTTGACTAAAGTCAGTCAACTTGGAAAGCTGTGATGGAGCAGGTACAGAGGAAGCTTGCAGGCAGGTTAATGGTGGTCTCACAACTTCTCCCTCACGTCTGCCATCCATCTCCCTTCCCTTCTCTTTTTGCCTGTCTGGAGAATGTAATGAAGTAACTGGAGGATATTTTTTAAAAGTAGAACAAAACAAAACAAAGAAACACAACACTTTGGATCCAGAAAGATGCAGCTACTATTCTGAATCACAGTCTTAAGCAGGATTTCCCCATGGATTGTGTCATTTTGGGGGATCACTTTTATCCTTGATTCATTGTATGAATGGATTCTGAACTCTCCTTCTCTTAATCTGAGAAGTAGCCCTTGATAGAGCTCCCTTTCTAGGAACGTATTTATTTTCGGCTGTTGCAGATAGGTGTGTACCCTTAAGGATGGGTGGTGAGTCTGAACCAAGAGTTTCATTTTCAACACGTTCAGTTTGGAACTCACGTGGGCCTATCAAATAGGCAGTAGGGACTCTCTGTCCGGCATGATTAGGGCAGAGCTGGGCATGTGGAAGTCATTGACTGTACGAGTAGTTGAAGCCTAGGTAGCACCTCACACTCCCCTCCCTAGACTTATCCTGAGATGGGTCCTCCTTACTTCCTTGGAGCCTAGGCAAGTTTTTTTTTTCACAGCTTTTGGGTCTCTTGGGAGAGAGAGGGAATTCTGGAGGGGGGAAATGAGTCCTTGAACAGATCTGTACCTCAAGCCTTCAGGGGCTGGGTTAGTGCTGGTTCTTCTCCAGACTTTAGCATGCACCTTGACCTGGCGCTCTTACTGATGGACCCAGACTCCCACGCGAGTCTCAGCATTCACACAGGACATTGGGAAGTTGTCAGGATCAGCAACTAAAAGGCTTCTTCTGGAGTTAAGGTAGAGGTCACCAGCTGGCTGCCAGTGGACTGAGTCTGGCCAGCTGGTGTGTGTGTGTGTGTGTGTGTGTGTGTGTGTGTGTGTGTTCATATAGTGTTTCTTAAAACTTAAGTGAATTAGTATAAAATTGGGAGACTTCACACAAAAATCAGGATTTCTAGCTTCTTAGAAAAAAATCCCCATAATATTGGACAATCCGGATCCTGAATTGCTTTTGGTCAGCAGGTGCCAGAAAGTAAATTGTGCCTTTGGTCAGCGTGTACATTCCTTAATATGTCTTTGCTTATTTGCTTCATCTTCCTGTCCTTGGAGGTGTTTGGGTTGGGGACCCTTGGTTGACCTCATTAGTCTAAACCATCCTAACGTCTTTCTCTTCAATCCATTAGCCATTTAAGTGAGTACTGAGTGTGTGGTCAGTATCCAATGCCCAGAGAGGTGCCAGAGTGGGGAGATGGGGAAGGGAGAGGTGAGGGACTGAGCCCTGTCCACTATGATAAATGAGCCCTGTAGAGGTTGGGCAGACCAGGCCGGCCGTGGGACCCAGCTCTGGACCCTGCCTTCCCGAGGGCTTTCGTCAGCCCTGGAGAATCCCTTGAGGCCACTCTGAGGACTCTCTGAGGACCGACATTGCGGAGCCCTTGGAATCTTGAAATCCATCCTTGAACAGATGTGGATCCATACGTGGACCCTTCAACCAAATTGGCCTGCTAGGGCCCTCTTGAATGAGACCTGGAGTTTGGAGCTTAGACCAAAGTAAGAACTCTGGGTGCTGACTGTCCCTACTTTTCATTCTCAGACGGACAAGTAGAGGTCTCATGGGAGCCATGGCACGGAGATGTCTAGCTTGGAAATTACCAGGTATCTGAAATATCATCAAAATACCATTTTGCCACTCAGTACCTGGTAAAACATTCTTGAATCTGGATGAGGTTTACTGGTATGAACTGTGGGATGACTCTGTCATGGTGTGAAATTGCTCGAGTCATAGCAGACTCTGCTGGCTGCTGCTTCTGTCTCGAGCACCTTACCATCTGTCTCCATCAAAGACAGCCTCGAATGGGGGGTGATGGGGAAAGACACGGACAGGAAATTCTTTTTGTTTCCTCTGAAATCCCTTAGGATTGAGCTTGAGCTCACGTCCTCATTTTGCCTTCTGTGGAGATGAAAAAACAGCTTGTCACAGCCCTAACCTGTCACACACACTCTGTGAGGTGCCCTCCCAACATCCCCTGTATTGGGTCATGTGATTCCTGTTCTCTTGACTTTGGGTTTGTCCTTCTCTTTGGAGAAGCGGTTCAGGGCATACATGGCTTTAAAGAGTAAACCCCTGTATCATCTTCATCAGATGAGAATACTGAAAACTATTACAAGAGGGTTCTATGCTTCATTTATCTAGCAGACAGGAGGGTCTGTTCTAAGTTTCTAAGAACACTTAAAAATAAATAAGGAGCCAGTGTATGTCATGTATCAACTTTATGCTACCAGAATGCTGATCTGGAACCCAGAATGCTGTTTGCAGACCCTGAAACCAATTTCACGCTCCTTATGTCTCTACTTCACATTTAAGGAATGAAGTCATGAGACCTACAAAACGATGATCAGGAATAGAACAAACTGCCATGTTTCTAGCCCCAAGAATAAGTCTTCGGTCAAGTAATCCAAGTTCACACACATTGATCTGTACCTGCCTAGAATGGTTCTTCCTTAGATAGAGGCTGGTTTGATGAATACTCTCAGAGCTCAGGCACTTGTGGGGGGTAGGCCTGGAATGACCACAAATTTCCTTTCATGTAGCCCTCCTGTTCTTCTTTTCGTCCAAGCCTTTCTGAGGCATGGGTGATGTTGACTAGGCAGCATCAACAATGATACCAATTTTAAATATCAAAGTTGATGAGAATCCAGGGAATGAAAATGTCGCTTAATTAAGTCACTGTAGTATTTTGTTTACTTGGCCCAATTTGTGTGTGTTGGGGAGTTGGGTGGGGGGACGGGTTATGGTACATTGGTCTAAAGCCTTTGTAGAATCTTAAATTCAGAACTGATTCTACAAGCAGATTCACCCTAAGGCTGCCTCTAAGGGATGATTCCAGGGTCCCCAAAGGTCTTCGTGTTCAAAAACGACCTTTGTTAGGTAACTCTCCAAGGCCTAAAATGTCACCATTAGAAAGTCGTTCCTTTGGCCTAAGATTTTGTTATAAGAATGCAAGTATTGTTCACTGACTCCATTCCTTCCAGAGAGAGGAGAGGATGGGTACAGGCAGCAGAAGGCAAGGTGACTGTAGATGAATGCAGAGCAACCCCCAGAGGGGAAAACGGCATGGGAAGGTGGGACAGATGGCGGAGCACATGATAAACACAGCTGGAGGCCTCACAGTTGGTTTCAGGAGACTAGTGGCTTCCTGAATTAATTCTCCATGAGTGTGGTCATTGGTCATTTATGAGCAGGGACAGGGTCTGAGGGTCTGCGAGCTCTGGGAAGAGCCTGGTTTTGCAGTTGGACACAGCAGGATCTGCATTTCATTCCACCCCTGTTCCACACAGCTGTGTGACTCTGGGCAGTTCTCCCAACCTCTCTGTTCCAGGCCTTGCTTTCTTCATCTGCCACGTGGAGGGAGTAAATAACACCTCTCAGGCTGTGTGTGTTAAGAGCACCTAATGCAGTGTAAGTTTCAGGGCAGAGGGTGGCAGGTGGTAGGCACTCAATAAGCCCTCTTTTCCTGTCCATTTCCCTCTCCCATTTTTATACTTTAGAGTCGTTTTACACCATATGGCCTTTTTCTTAGTGCACAAATGCTGATGCAGGCAGTTATCGAGTTGAGACACACTGATGGTACTTGATCATTGGCAAGAGGAGAACAAACAGACTCATGCGTGGACACGCTCGGAAACTGATGGGGTAAGCGGAATGCAATGATATGCGTTAGGTTTTGGCGACCCAGGGGGATTTGCCTCTTGTTCTTCTTTACTTTCCTCGTCTTATTGGAGCTCCTTGAGGTTTTGAATGTTCCCCTGTGCTGGGCTGATGCAACCATTTGACTGCGATTCTCATGCGACTTAGAAATTATTCCATGCTGTGTCCAAGGACAGATGTAAGGCAGAGCAGGAATGAACAATGAGCATATTTATAGATTGTTCCTCTTTTCAGACGTCAGTAATGATCATAAATCATCTTCAGACCCAGGCCGTTGTGTACTGATTGAATCACTCGCACCCAGAGGAAAACGTGATGGTGTTAGGGCTTCGCAAGTCTCACATTTCAGACCATCTGTCTGAAGGGAGGTTTGGAATTGAACTGTAAAGAAAAGCATTATTCACTTATTCATTCATTTGTTTTCTTCCTTAGGAGAATCACCTAACCGTGAACATCCTTTCATGGTGTTGGAGTCCTTGCTTTGTTTCCACCGATATTTTGGTCAGGGTGAAATATTGGATTCCTGGGAATGATTTCTCCTATTGTGGGAAATGGGGATTGCAACTAGAAAAGGTCAAACACGTGGCAGAGAAGGAGGGGAGGTTTTTGTAGTGAAGCCTTGGGAGAAATAAAGGAAACTGAGGAAAGGGAGCCCCGGTCCTCAGACAAAGTAAATCCTGAAAAGTTTCTCGTAGGCGAGGAAGGGTCAGTGAAAATTATGGCAGAGTCGCCATGATTGCTAATTTTAAATATCCAGAAACTCACTAGAGTGCTGTCTTTATTGTCTCCTCAACTCAAAATTTCCCCGATGGTGTTAAGCGTCTTGTCTGTGCTTTCTCCCATCTCGGGTTTACAGGACCCTCACCTCTGACGTTGCGGAAGGAATGCTTTCTGGGGTCTGGTCCGTGCTCATCTTCTGACACTGTGTTTTTGTCTCCAAAATGGACATTCTTTCTCTAGTGCCTCGAAAATTATTATATTCATACTCTTATTTTTTTCATTCCTTGTACTTCTTTAGTGGGGGTTCCAGGAGTTCTCTTTTATCATTTTTACGCCTGAAGCAGCAGGGTAATTTTGGGAAGAATAAGTGATATATGTTAGAATCAGCCACACTTATTTTGTTCAGAATCTTCATTAGTGTTACAATCACATACTAACCAATCTATGTGTCATCACGAAACACTCCTTTTTCCCTTTCTTCTTCTATGAGGGTCTAAATTCATTTTTCTTAATGTTACTAAGTTTAAATGTTTCTGGGTTTTTAAGATTACTTTCCCCCCCTGAGAATGCCTTGCATCATTGATTAATCAGTTTCAGATCCAGATTTGCCCCAGAATTGACTGTTGCGTGAATATTAGCATCTGTTTATATTATGTTGCATTGCAATATCGGTTACATTATGAGCTGAGATATTTTGTTTGACAAAATATTATGTTTCATTTTGGTTATTTTTGAAAATCAAGAACACTCTTTTGGAACTTCATAACTGGAGATAAAAATGTGCTTCTTAATAATTTGTCCTTCCTCTTCTGGGACAAAATATGGAAACATTTAAATTAGCTACATGCAGATAAAACCAGCGGGTTACCCCTCTTTCAAGGTGTTGACCTTGGTTTGTTTTCTTTGTGGAAACGAATGATTCTGTTATCTCACTTTGGATACAATGGAAATTCTTCCTGATCGTGAGAGTTTTATATTATTTTTCTCAGAGTTGTTTGAAAGATTGTCCAGCTGTACCATGCAAAATCCTAAGAATTTATTTAATACATGAATGCTTCTGGAGAATATGTCAAATTACTATTTTGTTCATCTTGCACTAGCAAGGCAACATGATCAAGCTGGAGATCGCCTAGAGTTTATTTTGATTTATCTTACTTTTGGTTTAAATTTACCACCCACAGTTCCCTGAAATGCATAAAAGCTTGTAGGTTTGGTATGCCTGTTCTGCTGTTGCACTGTAATGATGTCCAAATGTGACGGTACTTAAAGTCTTCAGGATCAGACAGATTGAAAGGCATTTGCTCTTTTGCTAACAATGTCAGAGAACATTGGAAAAAATTCGTTCTCCCAATCTGCCCTTCCCGTGAGTTGATAGTTGCGCTGTTTGCATAGCTGATCACCCACTGAAGCCAAGGCATGTGAAACTGCTGTCCACTAAAATGGGCCTGAAAGTCACGTGGGACCCACCCAAAGATGCTACCAGTAGACCCGTGGAGCATTACAACATTGCCTATGGGAAGTCACTGAAAAGTCTTAAATACATCAAGGTGAATGCGGAGACACACTCCTTCCTTATTGAGGATGTGGGTAAGTGACACTCTGGTCTTGTTCCCTGTCAGAACTAACTGTACACCTACATTCTCCTTCCATTCTCAGGGTGACTATTTGTGGGACAAAAATGGTACCCAGTGGTTCTTTGGGGATGGACAGCCAAGGTCAAGCGGCTATTAAGCAACAGCCTTCATCTTGCCCATGGGCTTCCCCAACCTGCCTTTGAAGTCCAGTATTCCTGGATCTCTCTCCACATTGATGTAGGGAACAATTTTTAGTTTCTGGATGTGCTTTTGGAAAGTACATCAACCCTTTTTTATCTCAGGAAATTGACAACTGGACAAGTCTGTAGCCTGATCCTGAGATTTCTAATTTATAAACCATTTTATAATTAGGGATTACTCAAATAATATGTCCCTGTAGGGGTGTGTGATGTGTCATGCTTTGCCACACGTGGTTCAAAGATATAACATTTCTCGCCATTAGATTTGATTCTGGAAGTTTGGGGTATTAGCATTTTGCCTAAATATATTCTTTTATAAGTGCAGATGTAGGTGGTTTTGAACTTAGGCTTTGAGCTGCCTCCAGTGGATCCTCTATCTTCTGCTTTTTGGGTCCCACTGGCCTGAAACCCTGTTTATTCTACAGTCATCTCATGGTCCAACCTTAAGATGGATCATAGGAAGTAACAGAAGTCAGCACCTGTGACAACCGGCTTCCCCACCGGCCACGTTAGCATTCTGCTGCGTTCCTTCAGTGGATCAAAACCAGCTTGTGGCTTCTTAGTTTCCTGGTCACCATCCAGTACACTTACTCCTTCTCCACCTCCTGCATTATGATATTAAGCTTTCTGGGTAGCAGAGCAGAAAGTGCACGGAGGGGAGACAAAGAGGGACAGATTCCCGCCTTCATGGTTCCAGCGAAACATACGTTTCACTGGATCTGAATCTCCTCCACGTCACTAGGGCCCCACAGAGTCCTACTGCGAGGTTAAATGGAGTTTCTATCCCACCAAAGGCACGAGCAGCGTCACATTTGCTTGCTCAACCCTTGGGCTGTTAGGGTTGCTGCAGAGAAGAAAAACATGCAGAAAGAAAGCCCTAGAACTCACTGCAAACTGAGAGTGTCTCCCCAGCATCTTTCTGATGAGTTAACTGAACAGAATCGGAGACACGTTGATGAAATTTCTTTGAAATACGAATAAGCTCAGAGCGAAGAGAGAAAGTGCCTGGCGAAACCTGGTTTTGCTTTTTGTCTGAACCTAGAGCATTTCCCAGTTAGTCCGGCAGGTCGTGCCAAGCCCTCAATGCCACCAGGCCCTGCCATGGTCAGACAGAAGGCAGACCAGTCTTGAGCATAGCAGGGGTACCAGATGTGTGGCTGCCCCTGGGCCTCTGGCTTGAGAACTGAAGTTTTGTGAAAGGAACGTTCCTCACTTTGAGCAATGCAATTAACGTTATTGCCTTGGACAGAGCTCTTACCTCTCCAACCCTTCATGCCCTCAAATGCCCACAAACTTTCATCTCTTCAAGGAATTGGCACCTTCACTTACCTTTCATAAGATAATAATTCATTTGGAGGAAAACCAGCACTACTGGAGTTTTGCTTTTTGAAGCTGCAAGTTCAGGGTACCCTCCAGTTGTAACACGGTGTCTGGGTTTTCTTTTGCATCCCAGCAACTTCAGGATCTCAGCCAAAGAGACCTTCGCTACGTGTCCTTGACCTGTAGATGCACGTCAAAAAGTGAAGCCCAATTATTTCAAGCTTAGCATATCCAAGATCCCAGGAAATGTTTTTCTAGACTTTTGTTGAAATAGTCAAAGACAGCATGCATACATAGTAAGGGAAATATTTTATTATGAAAAGAGGAAAATTCCGTGTAGCTTTATTTATTGCAGTGAAGATTTCCCATGCACTAAATTTTATGAGTTACCCTGAAATTTTCTCACTGTTTTTGGAGGTTGCCATTTGGAGTTTCCATTGGGAAATATTCTTTGTAGTTACTAACACTGTGGGTTAAACCAGTTATCTAGTGGACACTGCATGCCTGTTTTCTACATTGATTTCACATTAAAAAAAACGCAAAAGCTTTTCTTGTTGACTGTTCATGAATGCAGGTTTATTACACATGTCATGTACTTTGTATTAAATAAATTTTGTGTTCTTTTGGTCAGGTGTGCTTCAGTTGCCTGGGATGAATGTCAGTGATTTTGATTAAAGAAAAGAGAGAAAACGATAGTTAGACTGGTCACTTAATTCAGATTTTTATATTTGGTTATAACTGGTATAAGGAAGACGCTGACTTAAATTGTCATTCTTGGAGATTTGAAACGGTGGCTTGATATAAACCGTATGTTTCAGAGCCGGGGGTAGTGTACTTTGTGCTGGTTACTGCAGAAAACAACAGTGGAGTGAGCCGTCCAGTTTACAGAGCTGAAAGCCTGCCTGGTAAGTCTTATCTAGCATTGGAGGCTGTATTTTTGTGACTTAGATTGGGAGATTCTTTGCTTCGTCAGGTCAATACAAATCTAGAATCATTAAAGAGTTCCCAAACAAGAAAGTTTTAGACTTGTATGCCAAGCTGAAAGATTGAAAACTAGGAGAGATTTATCCCTTCTTTTAAAATAATTTTGATGTAGGTTATGAGCGTTTTGTCTTAAATTTCGGAGTACTCATTAGAGTAAACTATGTATAAAAGACCAGAAATGTGTGTTGTCCATACAGGTTAGGGGCCTAGTCACTCGTATGGCCTGAGCAGATCCTTTGGAAGATCGTTGAAGAGACCGTTGAAATATGCGTTTAGGGATGCACTGAAATGTGGACAGTCCAACAGTCCTCCTTTCTAACTATCAAGTTCCGTTTTCCTAATTTAGGAGGTGAATGGATCAAGATTGATGGTTTTCCCATTAAGGGTCCTGGACCATTTAATGACACCGTCACAGGTACTATTTGCTCATCCGGTTCGTGTCTTCACTGAAGCACCATCTCAAAAGAGGCCTGTGCTTCCGTCACACACACATGTGCTCACAAACCTTCATTTGGTTCCCATCGCTAAACTAACACACGTGCCGCACAGTTTTGGTCGATCTGCTCTGCACTGGGTGGTCCAGACTGCAGCCAGTGTTGCTCACTCCTCACTGCTCTTTCATGTCCTGGTGCGGGGGCACGTCTTCGTCTACATCTGGGGATGCTGTTGCGCTGTTAACAGGCAAATATGGTGGTTGAGATGGCAGTCCTGGCCCGATGAGGATATTTACAGCTCTTCTACCTGTGGATGCAGAAGTGAATGGGGCCCACCAAACAGTGGCTTTTATTGGCTAATACGCAGCCTCAAGGCTTTTTGTCTTTTCTTATCCATGGGATATTTTGTGATATGTTAGATAACCTGCCTTCCATCTCCGCTCCATATTTGTGTATATGTGTGTTTTATCATTTGGATGTTGATGTTGTCTGGCCATATTGTTTTACTTGTTGAGAGAAGTGTTGACATTTCCTGTGTGCTTCGTGAATATATTTGATTAATGGTTAAACGATAATGCAAAATGAAAGCAGTTATTTCAGAGTGTGGTTGGGTGATATCCCAAAGGCAGTGAGGCAAGGAGCAGTGTTGTTAAATACATCAATCTGGTATTGTTGTTGAGAGGAAGGTGAGTATGCGGAAACCAACGACCCTAATCTGCTGCTGAGGTCAGATTTGATGGGTGTAGGCAGTTTTCAAAGTCCGCTTTATACAAAAAGGGAGTGGAAGAACAAAACAACCAGAAAAGGAAACTGGATTTCTAGGAAAGGTGATATGTTCTTGTTTAAATACGTTGGACGTGAGGGGATGTAGTGGCGATGTCTTACAGGTGATTGGAGATGAGGGCCTGAAAGTTGGAAGTGAGAAGCAAGAGGTAGGCATGGGTTTGGGAGTCATGCTGTAGAGGGAGAACTAAAGTAGGGAGAGTGATGAGTGGGTGAGAATGAGGAGAGACAAGAGTAGAAGCCCAGGATCAAACCTTGGAAGACATTGACAGTAAAAGAGTCAAGAAGGTAGTACACCTAGAAAATGTGCAAAATAGGAAAGGACGTTTATTTCAGAGGTTGTCTTCCCCTAAAGATACACATGTAAACATTCACAGACACACATAAACCTTTTACTGACAGATGTACTGTGCCTTGTATTTGAATTTTATGCTTTGTATTTTAAATAACCATTTTATTTTTATCATCTTCCTGATAGAGTTTTCTGAATGGCAGTTTTAGAACAAGTAATTTTCTTACTTTTTCTTAAGTAGTTAATTTCTTATGCCTTCTTTAATAGAAACAGGTGTGTGTGTGAGAGTGGGTGTGCATGTCCTTTCTGAGTAAGCACATGGGAATAAACCCTGGGAATTGGGAACCACAGACAATCATGCCCCAGCTCACTCTTGGTTTTATGGACTGTGAGATCCTTTAACCTTTCTCTGCAGGAGCCTCTGTAGGCCCTACTTGCCAAAGAACGCTCTGCTATAATACATAACTCTGTATTTGCCATACATTATGTTAAAAAAGATGCTGGAAGAAATTGCTAGCCAAAACCTTTTGCAGTATATGATATAAAGCAGAACTTTAAAAAAATGCATATCCAGAATGCATAGACTTGGTTACAGTGCTCCAGAAAAAAATTACATTTCATTGTTAATGAAAATAAAAAAAATAATGTATGAGAAATTATCAATAAGGGATCAACATGCATCTGTACCTTTTTTAATATGGCCTGGAAAATATGCTATGCTATTGTTCTGAGGAAATTGTTAATATATGATAATCCTGTTAAACAAAAGAAGTACTATTCTGAATTCCAGGTATCTTCATGCAAAGGAAGGGATTTGTCCTAGAAACGCAGACATTAGCATCTGCACCTGGTGTGAGGCCCCAAGGGTTGGCTCTAGTGCTTTGATCAGTAATACCTCACGTTCTTCCGGTGTTTATTTGAAAGCAGAGGAAAATCCGTTCTTTTATTCTGCTGGAAACAGTGGTTTCAGTTCAGATTTCAGAAGGCCTCCTTTGCTGGCTGGAATCTATCTTGACCTCATTGTCTTTACTTAAAAATAGGACTTTAATTATTTAATTAATTCATTCAGGGCCTGCGGCTTTCCAGGCAGAGTTCTGGGTGCAAAAGACGCAATAGTGAATAAGATAGACAAGAGCCTTAATGGCCTTAATGAAGACTGTATTCTAGTGGGAAAGAAAGATAATACACCTGTAAGCAAAAAGTAATGCATACAACCTGTATGAGTTTGATAGGGATGCCATAACAAAATATCACCGACTGGTTACCTTAAACAATAGATATTTATTTTCTCACAGTCCTAGAGTCTAGAAGTCCAAGATTAAGGTGTCAGCAGATTTGATTTCTCCTGATGTGTCAGCAGGTTTGTCTTTCTCTTTGGCTTATCTTCCCTCTGTGGGCATGCATCCTTGGTATCTTTGTGTGTCCAAATTTCTGCTCCTTCTAAGGACACCAGTCAGATGGGATTAGGGCCACCTTAGTAATAACCTCATTTTAACTTGATCACTTCTTAATAGGCCCAGTCTGCAAACACAGTCACATTCTGAGGTAACTAGGGTTTAGGTCTTAAACATAAAAATTTGGGGGGTGGGGAGACACAAAATTTAGCCTGTAACATAATAATAAATTCTTTGAAAAACCAACAGCTTGTGAAATAGAACAAGCAGGGTGGCGGAGCCTAGGAGGTGCCAATAAGATGGCTGAGACCCTATGGGGACTGTCTGAGAAGCCACAGGAGGGGAGGAAAAACGTGCAGGGAGTCCTGGAGGTGGGCTGGACCTGAGTGATTCTCAGATGGTCACTCAAGCAAATGTGGACACTCTCAGAAAATGATGGGACTAAGCAAAAATGCAACTCTAGGGCAGAAGTTTAGACTTCCTCTTTGGGTAGCTCATCTCATATCTTTTTGTTAGAAAGTGTTCTTAGTATGTAAATGTAAAATCTCTCCTGTTGAGATGTAAACCCATCTCCCTTTGTTTTGTCCTCAGGGAAGAGAGGTTACAGGTCCCTTCACATATTGGAATCCTATTATTTAGCTTTCCTGCAGACTTTTCTGAAGTTGTTCTAGCTCTTTTCCTGTGACGGGACCTGGGTAATCTGCTCTGTGCAGAACCAGGCACTGGGAGTCAAAATGAGGACCACGGTCCAGGATGAGGACCACGGTCCACCTCTGCTTCCAGCCAGCCCAGGGACTCAGAGGGCAATTCATCTGCTTTCACTTGCTCTTCATCTGGGAAATTTTAGCTCTCAGTAGGATCACATGTACTTTTAATAATGTTATGGTTTTCTAAAAACCTAGTCCTTTGCGCTTTCCTTAAGCTATGGTGCCCAAACTAGACATAAAATAAAAGTGGGATTTATGCCTCATATTTTCTTTACATTATACTTAGTTCATGAAGCTTACTACTTTTTTTTTTTTTTTTTTTACAGTTAAATTAGAGCTCAGACTCAAGTTCAGCACAGAGTTCACAATTCTCTTAGGCCATTTTCAACCAACACTGGCATGATACCTGTGGTCCAGCCTTTCCTTTCCTTATCACAGTCACCCCCTGATCCCCAGGTTGCTCCCTGAATCCAGGTAGCTTGAGGGCACTTGGCTTACTGTGCGCTTGCCACACCCACGTCCTGGACTGCACCCACCTCCGTGACAATGGTCCATTTGATGGTCTCACTCCTGTCACTTAAGATGAAGTTGCTCCCCTCCACAATCCAGAATCATGAAATTCCCCATCATCTCACTTCTTCAGTGCCCTCGTGTCAGAAGCTTGTTTCAGATCCAATCAGGCTTTGTGTCTGTAGACCCTTCCCCCTTCCAGAGTCCAGAAGCCATCTCCTGGCTCATTTCTTGCTTAGTTTATCTGGGTCCCCAGCATTTCAACCGCACGCGGGTCAGCATGGCCATGCCAGACACCCCCCTCCCACCAGCTCTCTGGTTTTCCCTCCTGTGTGCTAAATGCTGAGCCTTGTGGGGCAACTAAAGAGCTAAGCTGATACGCGTTGTGACAGCTTCTTGGAGCTGGTTTTCTAACTTCACCTGGGCCCTTGGCTCTGCTTGGCATTGGTCTTACTCAGTTTCCTTTCTTTCTCCCACAGTGGCTAGTCCAAAATTTGGCCACTGTCTTCAGGCTCCTTCCCCCACCTGCCTTCCTCTCACTTCTAGCAAGTAACCTTGTTTCCTGCCTCCCTGGGAAGTAAAGGTCATCAGGGTGACATCTCTTGTCTTCCCTCTCTTGACTTCCAAACCTTCACGGCTCCCTTCCCTCCTCCTGGCTCTGAGGAAAGGTTGCTGTTCTCTTTAAGGTTGACTTCAGACACGTAAAGCTTCTTTGCAAGCGTGGTTAGACCCGAGGGCTGTTCTGGGGTTGGATTCAACTTTGGAGCCTCCCCTCCCCCATAGGAACTGGCTCAAAAGCTGATTTGAACAGGTATCAAATTATTTGACACTGAAACAGTGAAACTATGAAACCCCGAAAACCAAAGCTTGGCCTCTTTCCTTTCTTCCCTGGCACTCCTTTCATAGGAAATGTCTGTGGACATATCAGGAAGGCGTGCCCCGAGCATGCGTTTTGGTCTTTTCTATCAGTAGTTCATCAAAATGAGCACCCACCTCCAGGTACATTTTCTTGCTAGTTTGTTTATATAGATGTGACTGATGTGGAATTTGAAAATTCTAACCCATTGTCTTGAGATAGGCTCCTTCCCTAATCTCTTAACTTAGAGCATAATTAATCCATCAAACCATAATCATCTCCACTGCACACTCTTGCAGCCCAGACTCAGGCTCAGCCAACAGTGAGCGCTGATCTTCTGAGCCCTTCAGCTATATAATGATGGGGCTCCCCAGGAAGGCTCCAGGCTCAGTTCTAAGAACCTTCTCAGGTTCTAAGCTTCCTTCTAAGGTTCTAGGGTTCCTTTCAGCTTTGAAATTTCATGAATTAATGACACTAAGGCACTTTGAATGAGTGATCCTAAGCTTTGCAAGCAGTTGGGAAGCATTCCTGAGAAATAGTTGTTTGCCTTAGTCTCCACCCTACTTGGAGTGTCTTAGGTCAGCAAATCCAGGAAGCGTATTAGCCAAGGAAGAAACACTGAATTATAGTTTCTGGGTGTTGGGGTTGTGACTGAATACACAAAGGTGCCCAGGATAAAGAACTGTCTCCAGTGATACACTGGAAGTGGCGCCCTCCCCTTCTGTGGATGCAAATGGCAGGCTTTCTGCCAGATGAGCCAAGGAGACGGTTGTGTTAACTCACTTAAACTGATGTGTGTGTGTATGACTCTGGGAAAGAGTAGCCTGTGTGGTACAGCAATAGGCAAACCACAGACAGCACTGCCGCCCTGGGCGGTCGTCAGATAATCCTGGAGCAAGGTCCTGGGGCTGCTGAGTGTTGGACTTGAGCTTTAAGTGTAGCCCAGTTCAAACTTTCTAATTATGATCAAAGACTGTCCTCTTTGCACACACTGGTTTCAATTTAACAGTTCTTTGGCCCACAGGGAATTAATAATGTCTGTGACATTATATTTTCAGTAGCTCTCTCATGCAATTATTAGTGGGTTTTTTTGTGTGTGTGTGTGGTACGCGGGCCTCTCACTGTTGTGGCCTCTCCCGTTGCGGAGCACAGGCTCCGGACGCGCAGGCTCAGCGGCCGTGGCTCACGGGCCCAGCCGCTCTGCGGCATGTGGGATCTTCCCGGACCGGGGCACGAACCCGTGTCCCCTGCATCGGCAGGCGGACTCTCAACCACTGTACCACCAGGGAAGCCCCAATTATTAGTGTTTTTTTAAGTGTGCAATTCACAGGGCAGACCTGGTTTGTGGTTCCTGGCCTGGATGGCGAGCTCTTCCGGGGCAGGGCAAAATGATTTACTCATCTTTGTATCTCCAGAGCCTGGGCCCAGCGCATAGTATGTGCTCAAGACATGTTTGTTGAGTGAAATAAATTTGGAGGCTGCTTCTGCTCCACACCTGTGCTCTGGAGGACGCACAGTGTGTCAGGAGGTCGGGCACCCCCGTCTCGTTTAGCTGCTGACTCTGGGGCTGGCCCCGGGCAGGCCAGTGTGTCGTCACTTTGTGGTGCTGTCAGTAGTCAGAGATCCTATTTCTTGCCCCCATTCTGGCGGGGCCTGGGGGAAGGATGGCGTTGGATGCATTTGGAGATCGGAGTCCCTCAGGGCTGGCTGCTCTGTGAAGACACAGTCAGATCCACCTGCTGTGGGGTTACCCCTCTCCACGGTCATCCTGGGGCTCAGGTCTCTTTACGTGAGTGCCTGTTTCAAAGCCGCCTCTCACATCAGAATGCGGTTAGACTTCACCAACCTTAGAGGCTGTTCTTTAGTCATAAAAAGTAGGCAGTAGAGGCTTGTGTGCAGAGCTGTTTAACGTCATTTAGCCAGACGTTCTTGGGTGGTAACTCGGGAGTTTCAGCCCAAACAAGAATGTCGTGGGAAGGACTCGGCGCCGGCCAGCTGCCCGGAAGAGGAAGCAGTGGTGATCAGCCTTCCAGGACAGCAGGGCTGAAACCCACATTTTGTGATGTTTCATCTCCATGTCTACACTGATGAGTGTAAATATCTGTGCACAGATTTTCCTTTCAGTGAATTGTTAGGAAACGAGCGACTGTGAGAGAGGCCCTTTCCTCCCATGGACGGGCGCTTATTTCAGAGGCTGATGAGTGGCTGCTTCGAGTGGGCGGGGCAGGGGCTGTGGACAGCTGGGGAGATGAACTGTCCCCACTGTCCCCACGTGTGTGGCCTTGAATGGAATGTCGGCCGACCTTGCCGTCAAGTCTTAGAGGAACGTGCAGTAGTTAATAAACCTACCGGCCCGATAAGGCGAGGATCTCGGGGGCTGGATGCCACTTTCTGCCTGCGTATCTATCACCAGCTTTTCTTTCGATGTCTGAGTGAAGCAGAGGGTGGGAGGGGCAGTGATGTCACTGAAGAGGGTGGCAGCTTCTTATATAGGCTCCCTGCAGCCGAAGAGGTCAGTCCTGAAAGAAAGCACTTTCTTTTCTCAGTTGTCAACCTATTCATGTATTGTAACTGGATCTTTCGTTTGCAAATGACATGTTGGATGGCGCTAAAAATTGAAATCGTGAATAGCCTTTCAACAGAAAAAGGTCTTTCATACCCAGAAAACAACTGCATTGCTGAGTATCCTACTCCCAAATGAAACAAATGCAGAAGAGCTTTAGACTAAAACAAACCAGACCAAAAAAAAGCTTTGAATAATTTTTCTTAGAATTTTTAACACACCTTCCTCTTAGCTTACATCGACCAGCAGGCTCTGTGTCCTCTGTGGGGTGAGGTAACGCCAGGTGTCCACATTTCAGCCGTTAAGGAGCTCAGGAAAGAATGCTTGCTTCCTTTGCTTTCTGTGGCCCTCCTGAGTCCTCAGGAAGCGTGGCTGAAAACTGAAGCACCACCAGATGGGTCCAGCAGATGCTTCTAACGATGCGCTCTCACATCCCTCGTGGAGGAGGCTTGGCAGCGGGTCATCTGCAGGAGGTCCCCATCCTTCCTTCCACCCTGAGTCAGGTGAGGCTGGGCCAGGGACGGGGAGCGAGTGAGCTGGGCCCAGGCAAGGGCTCACCCTAGGCCCTGGTGCAGGAGGCTCAGCACGTCGGCAGCTGTGTCACTGTTCCAGGCTTGTAGTTGAGCCACTGCCCTGAGTAGGACACAGAGACCTTAGCTCTGCCTTTGTGGTGGTGGAGAAAAATTATCGGCTTAACGTAGAGAGAGACGCCCCTCAAAGGGCTTATGATCTGTAAGACTGAGGGATGTGTCCATGCAAACAGTTAGAGGACTGCTGATTTTTTGTTCTGGTAGTGGAGCACGGCTTCATCGCCAACTTGTGCAGTTTGCCTGTGTCGTTCATGTCCTGCTGGCTGCCATCGTGGGGCGACCTGGCCTTCGCAGCCTCAGTCCTGTGCGGTGACACTGATGTTGTAATTTTCACTGATATTCATAGCACCACAGGGGTCAGAGTCAGCCACTGATTGACATTTTTGGATGACATCCTGAAGCTGCTGACCTACCGCTCATTCTTGGGGCTTCTCAAACTGGCTTCTCAGAACTCGGGAGAACGTGGCAGTGCCAGGAGTCCAGGAAGGCATGAGATAAACGACGCAGATCCTACGGGAAGTGGTTTCTTGATGGTTGGTCATTTAAAATGTTCTTTTTGACTTTAAAACAAACACCAAAATATTACAGAGTAGTCTATAAAATTCAAATGCAATTTTGAGATAAAACCGAGATTGGGGCTAAATTGCCATGCTCCAGGCTTCTGGGGATTGAGCTCATTTTCTTTGCTGTTACATAAACCTTGGGGAAGTGTCTGAGGAGCTCTGTTCAGTGGTAAAGGGAGCCAGCACTTTTGTGAAACAGCCAAACAAAACAACATTGTTAAAACGGAGGGGTCCCGGGTTGGCTGAAGCATTTGCTTTGTTTCTGAGACAGTCCTGCTGGATTTTGAGGACCCCACTGGGGGCACAGATGCTGGCAGCCTTGTGCCAGCCTGTGGGGTTGGCCTCTGACTGCACTGTCCCTTTCTATACCCCACGTTGAGTAGGATTCCCTGTGGCTTCCTCATCTGGTGACAGCCTGGCTGTCCCTGAATGATCCTAGGAAGCAGGAAAGAGGAGTCTCTGTGAAACCTGGACAGGGGGCGGCAGAAATCTTAAACCGAGGGCACTTAGGTTTGTCTGTATTAAAAGTTAGTTTTAAATGCTTTATAAAAGGCTTCCCCAATCCTTAACATTATTCATAATTGACATTGATTAGCTCAGGGGAGATCAAGGGTTTTTTTTTCTTTCAAGACCTTCTCTCTTCTCCCAACCCCTCAAAAAGCAGCAGCGATGGACTGACTCCAGGCGATGGTTTAGGGGTGCTGTTCTGGTGTCTCTGAAGGACGTTGAGATGTGTGCCTGTCACACTCATTCTCCCCTTGGTGTCCAGGGGTGAGTCAGGCAGCCAGGCCATCGGGGTAGCTGCCCAAGTACTTGGCTCTTCATCAGATGGTCGCTCCTCAGAGACAGAAACACAGATGAATGTCAGGGGAATAGTGTGATGAGTGGATCATGACGGAACAAATGGACCCACCTGCCCTGAAGAGCAGCCAGGCCCTCGGGAAGGAACTTAGCTGGCATCTTCTGAAGCAGGGGTGCTCACGGCATGGAAGTCTTAGATGGTGACGCCTGGCTCTGCAGACCAGTCCTTCACCAGAGGTGTCTGTGAAGCACCAAGGGGGACCTCGTCCCAGACAGGCGCCACGCTTATGCCACAGCGCGCTGCTGGCGACGCCCACACTGCAGCCACCGTGAGTTTCGGAATAACAGTGCAGAGAGCCAGGGCCACAGCTCCGACAGACCTGGGTTCTGATGCCAGCTTAGTGCCTTTTGCTGCCCGGCTTCAAGATTCTCCCTTAATCTTTCTGAGCCTCACTTTTATTGTCTGTCAGTGGGGTGTTTATTGGGTTATTGTGAGGATGCTTGTCAAATGACTTACGTGGTAGGGATCCAATAAATTAGGAAGGTTGGTGATGCTCTGACAGACGCTATTCCAAAATGAAGCCACGAGATTTCCTTTCTCCTTGTTAAATAGCTGGGCCTGTCCGAATAGACAACAAGTCGGTACATCGTTAAATGTACTGAGGTCCTGCAGAGCTTTGGGACTCATCAGACGTGTTGCAGGAGGATTGTGTGTCAGAATTCAGCCAGGAAGAAGGAGCCCTTGGCAGACAGACGCTGTGAGGTGTTGCTGACCTGCCCCCATGTCGGGGGCAGGGGACCCAGACTCACAGTGAAGGCAGCAAAGCACGTGTCTGTCTCCTCCGGCTGAGACAGCTCATGTCACCCCCTCTGACGCATCGTCCCTCCCCCTCTCCTGCTCCCTCTCCACTTCCTCATCATGCTTATTCATCAAAAGCACATACAAGGCTCTGGAATCTCACCCAGACAGATAGACGTGGGAGGGGGGTGTGTTTTCACAAGCCCCCAGGTGTTCTGATGCGCAATGCAGCCTGAGGACGGCGCCTCGTGGCTGGAATCCCGCCCACCCTCAGACCAGTGTCCCTGGTGGCCTTGAGGTCTGCTGCCTGGGGAGGGCAGGGAGGCTGCCTGGGGCAGAGGCTGGGCGAGCGGAAGGCACCCGGGATGAGGATAAGGACCATCTTCTCAGAGCTTGGAGGTCAGCACAGTGGGAGTCAGGTTGGTCCGTAAGTGGGTCAGACCACTTACTCTGCGAAGCTCTAGACTGAGTGACCCCTCACATTCTCCTGGAAAACGAGGATGTCCTGCTAGCTGAGACCAGGCCAGGGAAAGCGGTCCCAGACAGCAGTGGCCGTGTACTTTTATACCAATGAAGAGGAGGGACCCGCTCAGATGGTAACTGAGATGCTGATGAGGGCAATGGACAGTGCTTTCTATTTATGGTGCAAAAAAAGTCACCTGGATGGAGACAGCCTCATATTTGTAGAGGCTTTGGCAATAAGTCCATCTCTTTTGCTCACGTCTGGTTCTTTGGAACCCATGTTTTTAGTGCCCACTGTGTGTCAGGCATCACGAAAAGCTTTGTGATACACCCACAGCTCACTTTATGGAAGGAGCCACCCATCCACCCACTGAATCTGATAAATGGGTGATTTCATTTTTATCACGACCACAAACACAACAGGCACTTAATGTGTGCTTCATAGATACCAGTACGATGTGAAATGCTTTACGTGGATTCGATTACAAAACCCAGTGTGCTAGACACTAGTTTAGAGAGGAGGAAATTGAGGTGCGGGGAGGATTCTCAAAATCACACAGGAGTGAGAGGTACACTCAGATGCAGACCCCTACTTCTGAGCCTGCGGAAGCCCAATTCAGAAACTACACGTTTAACTAGCATTGAATTGTAAATGGGCAAAGCGTCATGTTGAATTTTGGATTTTTTTCTTTGTGATAAAAACAGATTTTAATTCCCTCCAGTTTCAGAATTCTTGCCAATTTGCATAGCTGGCGATACAAATCAGGAGAGACATTCTTCTATTTATTTATTTTTATACATTTATTTATTTATGGCTGCGTTGGGTCTTCGTTGCTGCGCGCGGCCTTTCTCTGGTTGTGGCGAGCGGGGGCTACTCTTCATTGCGGTGCACAAGCTTCTCATTGCTGTGGCTTCTCTTGTTGCAGAGCACGGGCTCTAGGTGCACAGGCCTCAGTAGTTGTGGCTCGCGGGCTGTAGAGCGCAGGCTCAGTAGTTGTGGTGCGTGGGCTTAGTTGCTCCGCGACATGTGGGATCTTCCTGGACCAGGGCTAGAACCCGTGTCCCCTGCATTGGCAGGCGGATTCTTAACCGCTGCACCACCATGGAAGTCCTGGGAGAGACGTCCTAATTGTGCCTGCCTTTTGGATACTTATCATAATCTACACGGTAATTGTTTCACCCAGCTGACGTGCCTACTGTACGATGTGTAATCACTGTAGTTCTTCTGTGATTGACCCGTTCTGTGCAACATCTATCTGGTTACGTGGTACCCAGAGTGATGGACGGAGTGTGTCCTGCCAAGTTTAAAATACACTCGGCACTAGTGGATGTGAACTTGACTACTCTTGGCAATTGTGACTTCCTGTTTTCAAGATAAAAGATTTTCAGGGATTTATTAGAAAATTTTCAGAAGGCTTCTGTGAGGCTATCACATACGGCTGAGAGAAAACAGACAATCTCCTTGCAAGTGAATTTGAACCATATGAATAGTTTTTCTTCATGTGCGCATCAGTTTAAAAGAGGACTCCCAGATGATCTATAAAAGATCTATAAAAGCTGTTGAAAGTATGTATCACCAGAATTTTAAAGGAAGGAAAATTTGAAAGTACTTGAAAAAAATTGTGGTTGGCTTTTCTAAACTCAGAGATTTGAAGGATGGAGGGCTGTGTGTTGAGGGATGACATTGTCACCTCACTCTGGTTTCCAGAGTCAGTGGCCTCTGTGCAGTCTGGGGACAGTTGTCTGGGACAGTCTTGGGGGAGGGGCCTTCTCTGGTTCCTTAGCTACCTGCTGAGTATACTGTCTGATCCATTAAAAAAAAAACGCATACATGCAAACATAATGCCTACTGTGCAAGGCATTACGCTCTCACTCGGAAGGGGGCCTGTCCAGCTCAGAACCCTTGTCCCACATTCATTAGCAGAAGAGGTTGGGTGTTTGGTGGGATGGCTTGTGGGTAAAGGGGAGAGCATGAACGGAAGGGGCATAGGTGGACGAGAAGGGAACTTGGCATCAGTGGCTGAATACAGGTCACTGCTTGGCACTTAGCCGTGTGGCCTTGGGTCTGTTACTTCACCTCTCGAACCTCAGTTTTCTCGTGGGGATTATGACATCGATCCTACTCACCTGGGAAATATTGGAAGGACAATTAAAATGAGCCATGCAAGAGCTCGTGACAGACTGGGAGGTGCTGTAGAGAGGACTCAGTGTGGGTGGCTGTACTAGCCTCAGCCCTGTTCCCAAAGCTTGCTCAGCAGGCCTCGCCTCGTTCTCGACCC
This sequence comes from Mesoplodon mirus, assembly GCF_964341445.2. Classification (NCBI taxonomy): domain Eukaryota; kingdom Metazoa; phylum Chordata; class Mammalia; order Artiodactyla; family Ziphiidae; genus Mesoplodon; species Mesoplodon mirus. The sequence continues at coordinate 8,455,626 of NC_138986.1, read as the reverse complement.
CTGGAGTGGAGGGTTAGACAGCAGGCTGGAGCCTGGGGGAAAGCCTGTACAGTCCGAGGGAGTGGCATGGCCGACGTTGAGTGGGCCTGGCGTGGGTCAGGACCTCAGGCAGAAACCTGTGCCGTCTGGGACCGAGCTCCTTGTCCCTGGAAACTCACGCCTTCCTCCTCCTCAGGGACCCTGTCATTTTGGGGCATTCCAGTGGTCTTTTTCCTTTTACTGTTTGTTCAGAATTTTGCTATTGAGTGTCAGGGCTGTTTGTCCTGGAACCCAGCCCTACGACACTCCCCAAGGTCCCCCAGTAAAAGTGCTCTCTCCACGGACGCTGGTTCCACTGTAAAATGGGAGGCTGGAAGGGTCCCAGGACAGGGTCAGAGCCACAGAGCGGGGAATGCCATCTCTGGTCAGTAATTTATTTTTCAGCTGACTCCTGCGAGACCCATGCATGTGTTTTCGGTAGCTTTGCCCATTTTGCTGGAGATCATCCCAGAAGTCCCACGCTGATGTGCTGCCTTCTGCAATGGAGGGGAGTGTGGTTGTGTCCCATGGGGCCTTAGAACAAGAGCTGTGCAGGGCAGCCCTGAGGCTGGTCACGTCGGTGACAGCACTGTGGACACCCACCACGTTCACTGCTGCTGCTGGGGAGATAGGCTGTGGCCGCCAGGTTGGTTGGGGGGAAGCTGCCAGTCCCACTGGGAAAACAAGCAGAGCAAATGGCCTGTGGCAGCCTGAACAGGAGTCATTTCTCACCCCCGCGTCACTGAGGTTCCCTCGAGGAGGTATGAGCTTTTCTTAAAAGTAAAATAAGCATCGTATGTTGTTGGCAGAGATCATTTTCACCGTATAGACTTTTAAAAAAAACGTAGCCCTGACCCCTGCCCAAAGCTGGACACTCTGGAACCAAACACCAACCGCAGGGGGTTCACCTCGGAGAGGCTGTGGCATCACTCGTGAGAGGGGCTTCTGTTAAAACAGTTTTGTGGGTGGGGATAGTTTGTATCGGGGGCACACAGAGTGAAACATGACTTAGAAGATGTAAAGAGAATGAAGCAAGGTTTTTTGCTTCCTTTAAAATTCCTTCTCTCGACCTCTGTTCCCCTGCTTATGGCTCATGTCAAGTTCGTTTTATAACTTTGCTTAAATCTGAAAATGACACAAACTCCATTCCTGAAAAGTTAAACTCGGTCGTGTATTTTGTTCTGAGGAATGTGCTCCAAAAATGTGCTAACTTCAAAAACCAAACCAAAGCTTCATTGAGAATAAACATGCTGCTCCTTTTCCAGATTTTGCTTTCCATAAATGTTTTTTACAAGATATTTTCCCTATTTGTGTTTAAAAAACTATTCTTACCCTCGCCCCACACAAAGTCTGTTCAGCAGTGACACATGCTGATGGAGAAAATCCATGTCCACAGTCACCCACAACGCTTAACAAGATTTGCCAGCCGGTACCTTTCTAGAAACACTGGATGTCACGTTGTTATGAGTATATAACAGGAGATTCCCACTAGGAACTCATAAGAGTAATCAACTCATAGGATTAATTCAGGAACTCATTCGATTCATCAATGCTGTGCCATTAACGACTTGGACTATTGGTACTGAACACTTTGGGCAAATTATTTTCTTTTGAATTATAGTGATAAGCATATTTGTCATTTCCATAATTGCTTGGTGGTCCCTAATTTTTATAGAGGCTAGACCTTGAAATGGAGAGCCTACCCCTGAACTTGGAATAAAATTGAAATTGTAGTATAACCCCAGCGAAAGTGGTTACACTCACATCACCAGGGTGCAAGACAAAGTTTTGTATAGTTAGTTCATTGACTACATTATTGGATTAAAAACAAAAAAAATCTCAGTAATCTCTACTTTGTGTACTGGGGAAAATATTTGTTGAACCATTATATGGTATTCTCTTAGTAGCCTTTAGGAATGGCGGTGCCCAGTGACTGATTAGATAGCTCCAGCTAACATTCAAAAGGATATTCCTTTTGGTTCGATTCAAGACATCGGAGCCAGGTGTCTGGCTTTTCAGAATAACCATCTCCAATGGCTATTTACTGTGCTGTTGAAACTCACTAACTCAGAACATTTGTTTTTGTATTTTGTCTTAATGTTGAAATGTTAGCTTAGGTGGGAATTTTCCAGTTTAATAAAATTAGTCAGAACTGATGGCGGGGTTGATATACAGAAACTCATTAGGTAACTGGATCCTCAGAAAGGGCTAGAATGTGGCCCACTGTCAGAACCAGGCAGTGTAGTTGTCACATGGTCCATAACCCTTGTTCCCAAGCTTATCAGCTCTAAATTGATGTAAAAACAAAACGTTGAACACTAAGTATTGGCCACTGGAATGCCTTGCCTTGAGAATGTTAACAGTAAGAGAGATTTTTTTTTTTTTTTTTTGAATTTGGTTGTGCTGAGTCTCAGTTGCAGCGTGCCTGTGGAATACAGTCCCCTGACCAGGGGTCAAACCCAGGCCCCCTGCATTGGGAGCACGGAGTCTTAACCACTGAGCCACCAGGGAAGTCCCTAGAGCGATTCTTGAGATTTTCAGTTTAGTAAGAAGAGTTCTCTAAATGGATTCATTTAGCAGGCAGGCAACAACAGACATGGGGAATAGCAGCTGGGTTTGTCTGAAGGGGCAAGACTTGGACATGTAAGAGAAATTAAGATCAAGACCAGAAAGCGGTATTTAGTTCTTAGTGATTCACCATAAAGACAAGGAAAGCCCATTTTTTTTCAACTGTATAGTGGAAAAGCTTCCAGGAGGGCAGTTAAAAATAGCATGAAAGTGTTTGCTATATTTCACGCTGACCTTTTGCTTTCACTAGAAGATATATAGTTTTGGCTTTAAGGGGGCAAGAGGAAATAGATGAAAAGGAACATTGTAAGACATCCAAGATTTCTGGCTGGCAGTCTCACACACAGTATGTTTTCACTTTGAGTCCTTGAGATCTCTCCGTGTGCAGTGTGGGGAGGAACGTGGACACGGAGTGTCGATGCCCTTGGGGGAAGGATGTTCTTACTAGAACTGGATACCAAAAATGGATGTTTTAAGCCCAACTGCTCATTGTGGTGGCCGGTCTTTGGATACGCTTTCCATCCTTGATGGTGAGCTCCAGGGTGTGCTGTTTAATGGTCTCTGTGTCATGTCCTCTTTAAGAAAAGGACGTGCCCAACAAGCCCTTGCGGGTCCGAGTCCGCTCCTCCAACGACCAGCTGTCCGTGGCGTGGAAGGCGCCTCACCTGTCTGGAGCTAAGAGTCCACGCAGATCACGGGGCTTCCTTCTGGGCTACGGAGAAAGTGGCCGGAAGATGAATTATGTTCCACTGACGAGGGATGAGCGAACGCACGAAATTAAAAAGCTAGGTGAGTTTCGTGTTCATTGCTATTTGATGTTTTAATGATGTTGGCTGTCATTTCAAGATTTTGAAGCCTGTTCGTGACAGAAGGTCGTATTTCAGTTGTAATGTTCATCACGTTGTGGGACGAGGCTGCCCAACAAGTGCCCTTCAGCGGCTTCCGGACCCAGTTGCACTGGGTCACTTTTCTGGACGTGCGGGGGCGGGGCTCATGCTTTTCCATCACGGCTCTGCTTTCATCGTTTTGCTCTCTAAGCTGCGTCTTAGATCCTGGGATACTGGACCTTGCGTCCCATCGAGATGAAATGTGGTGGCAGCTGATGGAGCCTGCGGACCAAGCCTGCCTGCCTTCTCCTTCCTCTTTGCAAGCGCTCACTGGGTGGAGAAAGCATCAAAGCACAGGCCGTGGAGGCTGTGACCGGGAGAGGTTATGTGCTTGGTTGCTTGGTTCCAGGCCTGATCTCTGCTGGCCTTGCTCCTCGATAGGCCTGGACGGTGGACCCGGACCACGTTCCCAGGGGCGCAGCAATGATCCCTCACGCCTGGCGCTTCCTTGGGGGTGGAGACACTGCAACACTCGTGCAACACTTCTGCTTTTCTCCCTTCCCTCATGCCCCTTACCTACGTGATGAGTTTGGCAGGAGGCGCCGGGCAAGCGTGGCCCGGTCCCTCCCTATCGCCTCCTCTGGGGGAAGCCAGGCTGCAGAGTACACACTCTGTTTTGCCCCTCTGTGCCCGAGTTGTGGAGGGCCCAGGGCTCCTGGGGCAGCAAGGTCTGTCTGACTCTGGGCTTTGGTGTTAGAACGTACACCTGCCCCGTGTTCTCCAGCTTAGTTTGTACGAGCCATAGATAGTTTGGCCTCCACTGCTTATTCTTGTTCACTTTCTAATTGGAGCAGTGGTCAGGCAAGGAAGAGGGTGTGATTTATTGGGCCTTCCCAAGACTCCAGTGGGAACGAGGGTCTCTTCACGACGCGGTCATCAGGCGTGGCTTGGCTCCCAGACTACACAGTGAGGGGCTGGAGGCTGACCTGGGCAGATTTGAGCTGGTGGAGACACCGAGCGGGAGGCCAGGCTGCACTCGCTCCCTGGAAGATTCTCCGAAGTTACCTTCACTGCTCTGCTCACACACCCACTGTTGGAAAAGTCTGTTGGGTGCTCATGGCACAGGGTCAGCCAGGCATTCTGTGGGCTTTACGGGGTCTCCATGTGGTGGCACAGGCAGCGGTGAGCCAGGCATGGCATTGAAGCCTCAAAATAGACTCCAGACTTTTTCCAGCCAGAAGAGACTAGCTACCTGTCTGCTCCAAAGCCACACGGAAACAAGAGGGATCGTGGGAGCAAATGGAGAAATCCGAGCTGTCCGTGCTTCGTGAAGCCTGACTTCAGTATTAGCAGTGAGACCCAGAGCTAGAGGCTCAGCACCTGGAGCCACAGAATAATTTGGGGACTCTTCATTCATTCATTCATTCATTCATTCATTCATTCCTGGGCCTACCCCTTGCCGTGAGTGGTTGTACTGTGCAGGTTAAGTGGCTCTGTTTTGGTGATTCAGGCCAAATTCTACCCAGGATATCAGCAGATAAGTAGTCACTAGTTTTGCATTCTTTTTTTTTTTTTTTTTTGCAGTACGCGGGCCTCTCACTGCTGTGGCCTCTCCCGTTGCGGAGCACAGGCTCCGGACGCGCAGGCTCAGCGGCCATGGCTCACGGGCCCAGCCGCTCCGCGGCATGTGGGATCTTCCCGGACCGGGGCACGAACCCGTGTCCCCTGCATCGGCAGGCGGACTCTCAACCACTGTGCCACCAGGGAAGCCCCTGCATAGGATTTTAATTCCATTGATGACCAAGATGCCATTGAAAGTGTGGTACTGCAAGGAATGGCCAAATGTTAAGGAAACGTGGAGAAAAGTGGTGGGCCTGTGGTCCTGTCAGCAGAAACCCTGCCCTCGGAGTCATTCATTAAACATGTCCTCCTGGGCATCTTCCATGTCAGGCATCATGCTGGGTACCAGCTCCCCGGCGGTCCCTCACAAGGGCAGACGGTACCCAGGGTGCGCAGTGCTCACCGTTGTGAAAGCAGCTGGAGAGGGAAAAGCAGGCACCAGAGGCAGGAAGCTCTGGGCCTTCTGCGAGGGGAGGGAGGGCGCCAGTGTTGAATCCTGTGGTCAAAGGAGTCCCTGGGGGCATGGGAATACAGAGGGAGAGGAGGTAGCCAGCCCAGGTGAGGTGGGAGCCGGACAGTAATGAAGAATGAGCAGGTGTGCATTTGGAGTCCTTCAGAAAGTTTCCACGGACCTTCCGAAGTAGTTTCTGCCACGTTACACCGAGGTTGGGAAGTGAGCGAAAATGGTGGCTCTGACAGGGAGGGTTGGGGCTTGGGGTCCTGTGGTCCCTGGGCTGGTGACGCTGCCATCACTTTGGAAATTTTATTTCTGCCCTTTATTCAATCATCAGGAGCACAGAAAGAAGTGTGCTGTTATACCATGGTGTCTTTATTATATTTCTATGAAAAAGAGATGGACTGGTGCATACCCAGCTGTCAGGGGCTTTCTCAGGCCTGGGATCAGTGCCCGGTGAGCCCTGGGCCCCGCCCCTCCTCACCTGCATTAGTAAGAGCCTGGGGTTTGGAGCCACACAGAGCTGGGTGTGAGACCAGTCCTGCATTTAGGCCAGGACCTTGGGGTCATCTCACCCCACTGAGCTGGTTCCTCAGCTGTGAAAGGGGCACAATGAGAGTAGCTTCCTCGTGGGGCTTTGTTGGCACTAAATGAAGAATTGATGTTCAACGCTTAATGCAGCACAGAGACTAGACCCAGTACGTGTGAAACCACTGTTACAGCTTACTGCCGTGTAGACTGTTCCTTCGAGATCATCTCAGGCCCAGCTGACTTGAAGAGCACAGCAAGTCAAGAACCTGGGCGTTCAGCAAATCCAAGAACTTTAAGAGATGCATCGCAGATACGTAAAAGAGTCAGTCATGGGAAATTATTCTTTTCTTGGTGGTTCCTGATCAATGATAAGCCACCGCTTTTCACATTTAGTTACTTAGACACGTTCCTGGGTTGTGCTGAATGGCAGAGTGTTTCCTTTGTGGACATTTGGTGTACTTGCCAATAGCAGCAAGAAATGAACAGACCTGAAAGGACTCCAGTGTTGAGAAGCTCAGTTTGATGTTCTATGAATTCAGGCGTTACAAACTCGATTCTTCCCTTTTGGAAAACATATATTTCAAAATTCTCTGACAGAATAAGACGTGAGAGCCTCAGTCTAACTAATTTATTCATGTCACAGTATGAGTTTCACCTGCCCTGTGTGTGTGTGTATTCACACACACACACACACACACACACACACACACGGGAAGGAGCAGGTTGTCAAGTATTGCCCCTTCCCTTGAAATGTGATTAGACTACAGAAGTTTACTTTACATAAACAGGGCTCTCAGTGTGAGTGTTTTTGAGCATGGGTCTCCTTTTATGTTTAACTTGACATGCTGTTTGTAAAAACGACAGGTTTATTTTTCCACTGCCATATGGAAGTTTGCAATTCCTGCAGGCATGACACCAGTGTTAGAAGTTTCCTTTAGGGTCTTAGTGCCGCCTTGTTAATGTGCTGAGGTATTACCTGATGATATAACTATCCGCGTTAGAAGTGTGTCAGGTTGCCTCATTTTTATTCTTGAATTGATCAAGGCTGTTACAGGAAACTAGGTCGATAGAACCTGGGGTTGGGCATTAGCAACTTTAGATTTAGGGAAGATTATGAGTCCTTTTAGGGGTGTGACCTCAGGCAAATCAATCCATTTTTATGGCTTTGTGTCCTTATTTGTAAACTAAGAAGGTCAAATTGGAAGCTAGCCAAGGTTTCACTGGGGTCTCAGACTCCGTGATTCCATAGCACTTGAGAGTTGTAAGTTTTAGTTCATTATTGTAATTTGTTTCCAAATGAAGTTTTCAAGTCTCGGGTAAGTTGGACATTAGTGGGCCCAATGCACAATTTGGGGGGTGGGGTGGAGGTGAACTAACTGAAAGAACAATCCAGAAATAAAGGATGAATTTAAACTCTTCCATTTGCCCTTAGCTAATCTTCGGAGACCCCGTTCTGAGGATTTCAGTTCGAAGGGCACAGCATCCCATCCGGGCTGCAAGCCTGGTGCACTGGCTCTTCTTGTCTCTCTCCCTTCTTTTTGATGACAAATAAAAACAGGGTCATTCCCTCCTCTATATTTGGAGGTAAAAAAAAATTAGGGAATTGTGTGGGTAAATATTCCATTCATTTCTTTTTTAAACATTGTTCATCTTTCTTTGATGCTAATGAGCTAGAAACCCATTTTTCAGGAATTATAGGTAAAAATCCCTTCCACATTTCCTGACATAAATCGTGTTCTTTTTGAGTTTAGTTCCTACAGTTCTTGGTCTCACCTGTAGTTTTCCTGAATAAGTAGGAATGCCCAAGAGAGATGAGAAGGTAAAGGGGGAGGAACACAGATGAGCAAGGGTGTGCTTTCCAGAAAACCAGCTGCAGAACCTCATCCCTTGCTTGTTGGTCCACAGCCTCCGAGTCAGTGTACGTGGTCTCACTGCAGTCCCTGAACTCCCGGGGTCAGAGTCAGCCTGTCTACAGGGCTGCCCTAACAAAGCGGAAGAATTCAGGTATGTCTCCAAGGATGCGTCTGGTCAAGCCATGGTCTAGGGCTTGTTTGTTTCTAAATGATGCTGGCTGAGCGACAATGCACATGGATTTTATTGAGTATAAAAGGAAACAGCAGGGCAGACTTGGTCACATTTTGGAGGCATGTGTGTTTCTTTTCTACTCAGAGGCTAGAGTGTTCTTGTGATGAAATCTATCTCTGTGTATGTTTGAATGGCTTCAGATCTGTCATGATAGGAGTGCCAAGCATTTATTCCATTTAACAGGCTCAGTCTGATCCATGCATAAACTGCCCTTGGTGAGAGACTGGGAACAAAGGGAGAGAAAGAAGAGTAGGTGTGGAGGGGGCAGCATGCAAGAGATGCACTCACACTTTATTTCAGCTAAAATTGCCTAAAAATCGCATTGAGAAGAGTGAGAAAAACTGTAATAGTGTCTTGCTGGTAGCCTGATCATTGGTTACTTACTAAGGGATACTTTTTTCCACATCCATTCAACAGATATTTTTTATATCAATCATATAGTAACAAATTAAATATACCTTTTCTGGATCATGTGCCTTAATTTAAAGAGGGAACCTACAGCGTAATGATTTTCATGAATTCACAATTTATTTGAATTATACAATATAGCATATATCTATATATTATACTTTTATACTGATATTATAATGGTACGTTGTATAAGAAAAATCCCACATGTATGTTGTTTCACTTTTAAAATTCTTTAATTGCTGCTCTAGAAGAAGTCCCTGTATCACTTTTCTAACAGGCTACATATTTCCACCTTCCCCTACTTGTACTGAAAGCCACATCCTTTTGAAACATGATCCCTGAAAGATGAAAAGAAAAACACAAAACAAATGAAAAACCCCCAAAATTCCAAGAGACTAAAAGCAAAACTGAAGACATCTTGTGAGTCTCAGTGTTACAGATTGAACAAAAACTATAAACTTTGTGACTTTACTGTATTCCATTGGAAACTGGCAAACTGAATTCTCTTTTCTGTCTGAGTACTACTTTTAATCTGCCTTGGAATCACAGATTCTAATTTGTGAGGACCTTGGACTCAATGTGACTTGTGCAATCGTTGAGCTAGAATTTTTATTTCATACCATGATTGCCCAGGAAATGCTCTGAATTGACCCTTTCTTCCCCTAAACTTTTGCCTCCTATAAAAATTGCATTATTTCCCAGAAACTCACACTGTATATTGAGAAAACGCTGAGTGATTTGGAGTATCTCTGACCAAGGGCAAAGCACCTCCTTTTGTGCTACTCTTCTTATGTCGATTGAGTTAGGCAGCTTAGAATGTGTTTAAGAAGAGGAAGAGCGGGGATTTTGGGTTTTCTGCATTGACCAGTCAAATAATTGCTTGACTTTCTATTCATTTCATTTTATCTACCTCAAGCATAAGCAATTAAAAAAAAAAAACTCTGGGGACCAGAGGGACTCAGGGCAGAGCCTACTGTTGGGGACAGCCTTTCCATGTGCACAACTGTCATTGCAGAAGAGGATGAACTGGATGTACCTGAAGACATCAATGTCCGGGTAATATCGTCCCAATCTGTGCTGGTAGCCTGGGTGGATCCTGTTTTGGAAAAACAGAAGAAAGCTGTTGCATCAAGGTACCTTTCCTTCTTTCTTTGTCTTTATTTTCTATATGAGAGACATGGTTTTTCCGGCCCTGAAGAGATGTGTATCTATTTGAACGATTGTATTTTTGGACATATGTGAACGCTGACCTCTTTCGTAGCTGATGGGTAGACTGTTGTATGACAGTCTAGCTAATCTCGAGTGTGGTACACATTGCCCACAAATCAGATTTGTGTAAGACACACAGCAGGACCTCACCTCTCATGTGTTCAAAGTCTTAACTTGTGTTTGGAATTCTCCTAGATTCTTTTTCTTTCTTTGCCCCCAGTTGTGTTTTGCTTTGTCTCATGAATGTTCTGTTCACGCACAGGGGACGTGGGTCCATCTTGGGAGGAGTCTTACCGTCTTCCTGTTATCTGGGAAGAGCGGCAGCAGGAAGGGTCCTGTGTAGAGTGGTGGACGTCTGTCTGATGCCTTGCACACAGTGGTTCTTCTTTAGACAGTCTTCGGACACTGCACTGCTTCCTGTCCAGCTCCTCTGTGTGTAACAAAGTGCACATATTTTGTCTTAAGCCACGATCCTATGCTATTCTGGTTTTTACATTCATTTGCAATAGCAATGGAGGAAAAACCATAAGGTTAAAATAATTTTTGTGCTAAAAAGGCCACTGGTGAATGCCATTTCTAGTTAGTGGTAGATTAACAGAGTCACAAAAATTTTGTGTGTTAAATGACTAAGTAGTGTACATAGCCAAGAGAAAGCCAAAGATTTGGTGGTCTAGTCACTATGTATTAATTTTTGAACCTATTTGCAACCAGGAAAAGTGATTATACTTTAGAAGATGAATGGAATATAATGCTGAGTGTGTGTGTGTGTGTGTGTATATGATATATATTATATAGAGAAATATTATACATTGGATATGTATTAGATATATTATCTGTACTAGATAGAGCTTCTGTTACTGTCTGCTAGTAAAAAAAAGACATCTGCTTCTTGTCAAAGACCTCAGAAAATGCATAGTGATTCTCTCCCAAGCCATAGGGCCTCCCCCAATATGAAGTGTTCCTGATTACCACTGGACTTTGATTTCCAACATCTTGATGAAAACAAGAGGGCTTGAGTTTTCTTAGCAGAACTTTTATTGCAAATTGGTATGCTGTGTCTGCAACTGAAGTCTTATCCTAACTAATTAAATATCGTAATGAATAGCACACTTTTAATGCATCAAATGCTTTCTACTGTAAAGTGGCCACAAAGAAAACTTCTTAGAAAAGCAGTGCAGTAAATGTCATTTGCAACTCTTAATATCAAGTGTTGAGGATGTCTTATGTCGGGGATTGCCCAGTATGACCATGTTGGGTCACACCGTACTTCTCTGCCTGATAATCACACAGCAGAGTTCCTTTCATAAGCGCCTCTCTCCTGCTCTGTTACACATTTTTGTTCCATCTCATGGTAATACGTCTACTCAAAACCACATGGTGCCTTTCCTTATAGAACTTATAGAAAACATGCCTGCTTTGGCATGAAATGAGTCTTCTTGTCTTTCTTTTCTGGAGAGCCAAGGTACTTTGGGCCAGTTCTGGTTCTTAATATTGCGTCTTACACACAGTGTATACACACACACACACACACACACACACACACACACACTCACACACACACACACACACACACACCCCTAATAAGGCCCTTGCCTCAGAAAAACAGTCTCCCTTCCATCCCTTCCTTTTAATCGCTGCTTGACCTTTTGAGCAATAAGACATTTTGGTGTTGAAAAGACAATAAGGTCCATCTCTTCTGGGCTATTTTAGACACATCTCCCTGGAACTTAAGTAGATCTTTGAGCCAATAACAAAGTCAAAAGTTTAGAATTTTCTCCTCTTTGATTTCTCTACTTACCTCCAAAAGTCATCACTGTGGGGAAGGGAAAACATCAAGGAATCCAGTGTCCAGGTGCAGAGAATTGGTCAGAGGGGTGTGCTGTTGCCTTGCATTTTCTTACAGACAGTACACTGTGCGCTACCGAGAAAAGGGGGAGTCCGCAAGGTGGGATTACAAGCAGGTCTCCAACAGACGAGTGCTGATAGAGAACCTGATTCCAGACACCATGTATGAATTTGCAGTCCGCATCTCACAGGGTGAACGAGACGGCAAATGGAGTACATCTGTCTTCCAGAGAACACCAGAATCTGGTCTGTATTCAAAATGGCCTTTGGACTTTCAACTTGGGAATTACCACTAAAAGAAGATTTAAAGACAGTTTAAGACGCCAGTAGTGATAAAGGGCAGCAGAGGCATTTTTCAAAGTAACATTAACCCTAAATTTTGGAAGCGTTTCTATGTATGAACACAAAGAAGTTTCCTTGGGTCCATGTTGTATTCTTCACTGGCTATTTTCATGAGCATGTTATTCTGACATGTGGAGCACATTAAAACCACGTGGAGCCTCCGTAAATCCCCACTGTATGTGTGAATGCCCCTGGACAACACATGGCTCTAGAATAGAGGAGAGACTCTTCTCTTTTAAGGCTGAGGTTGTGTTTGATTTGGGGGGAGAAATTTGTTCTATATTTAAGACTACAATTATTTTCTTTTAAACTGTGTCTTTAGAAACCTTATTCAAAAGAAGTTGAAACTGGATTTTCATCTTCTTTGTATATTTCAATTTTCAGCAACAAAGGAAATTCTGAATTCCTAAAAGCATTTCCCTATGTATGTCTAACCTTACTATATGAGTTGGTAAAACTGATATAAATCACACAAAGAGCAAGTGGAGAATTTTCTCTCGTGTATAATAAAAATTAACACAGTAGCTCTGCAATAAAAAATGTGTATGTAGGGACCACGTGTCATTTACTTTTAGAATACCCATAAGGGCACTTTTAAACCTTGGATCCTTGTCCTTTTGTAGCTCCTACCACAGCTCCTGAAAATTTAACCGTCTGGCCAGTCAATGGCAAACCTACGGCTGTCACTGTAGCTTGGGATGCACTGCTTGAGACCGAGGGGAAAGTGAAAGGTAGGAACCTCATTACTTAAAGTATAAGAAGCACGTGAGAGTGAAATACCCCAAAGAGAGCTGTGTACATTGACTCTGATAAAAACGGGTTCTAATCGCAGGCTTGGTGACTGCACAAGCAACAGGGAAGCAACATACCTATGTGGGGTGCTAACGCAATGGACAAGGGTATTTCATGAGGGGTTTTCATTGTCAGTAAGACCCAGGTCATCATGAAGATGACTTTTCATCTTCCCTCTATGCAGGTATTTTGATGCTATTATCAAGAGGGCTGTTTTTAATTGTATGGATGTGACATCATAACCTTTGACCAAACAAAATGACACCCCGTTTTTCACGCTGTGGGCCTTTTCATGGTGCCAGTAAGATCATGGCAGGTAGGAGTGAGCAGAAATCCCATGGGACCATAAATGTCTCGAATGGGACTATGAATATTTAATGGGCTTGAAAATCAAGTAATAAAATAAAATGTTAAATAGACTTTTTCCCTATTTGTCAGCATTTTGAACAATTGATTTTGGGTGGGGGGCGGTTGAGGAAAATATGACCTTAAAATAGAAAAAAATACTATAGATTAAAAAAAATGAAAATAGCATAGAATATCCACAACTAAATATTAAAATGGTCTGTTGAGAACATTAAATAAAAGCGCAGATAATTTCTTTTTAATGTAAAAACATTTAAGGACCTTTTGGAAGTCTATCTGGAGACACTTAAAACGGTGGTGTTGAGGGTTCCCCTGACATCACCTATACAAATGTACTCTAAGGCTACTTTTTATTGTTGCTTGATTTTGGAAGAAAACTATAATATGGAAAGTTTGTGTAAGCTTAAGAAAATTCAGAAAATTATCACTGATCGTCTTTGAGAATTTCTTAATTGAAGAAATTGGGTGGTTCTGTTTTATAGTCAACTGTAAGTTATCTTTTCTGACCTATAAGGATATCTTTTCACTGAACGGTAGAAATTACGGAAGGTAGAGGTAGGATAGGATTTTCTAAACTTAATGCTTTCCCGTGTTTTTAAAGAATATATTGTACTATTCTTGCTCATTTTTTTCAGTGGAATAAATCAGAAACAAATGAAGAGAAAAAATAGTTAGGATACCCCCTTTTAATCGTTCTTTTTATGACAGTTTGAACATTGGCTTCTGTATCATTATTGTGATGCTAAAAAGACTTCTGAAACTCGAATAAAGACGTTTTAGCTGACTACCTTTTTTATAAAAAAATTATGAAGTTATTAAAAAAAAGTTATTGCTCCTTTGGTGACCTTATTACCATGCCACTTATTTTTTTCCTCTTTCCCACATCTTAGTTTATATTTATAGCTCTTTGGCAAAAGAAGCTCCCTGGTAGTCAATTAAATATTGCCAGAAGTAATAAATAGCTACTGAGTTTTTATGTCTGAAAGAACTCATGTACCTCACTAACCTAAAGGTGTAGTGGTAGGATTGTAAATTCATAATTATCCTGGGGCATTTTTTATGCCTGAGAAATAGAAAACATAATAAAAGAATATACTTGGACATGGTTAAATTTTTTCCAGATGAATTGAATCCACAAAAAAAATATCAGAATTACAAAATTTTGTAGACAGTGGGTTCTTTTAATTCTTACTTTTGACCACCACAAATGACTAGTTTGTTCATTTTCAATGAGAAAAGAATGCTGGTTTTTCTTGTTTTTTGTTTTTCAGGCAAATGTACTTTTTAAAGATTAGAGCTTAGGGAAAAGGAAAGATCATCCATGCTCCCCTAGGAAGTATGGTAATTGCTTGGTCATTCTGTAATTTAAATTATTTTTCTTGGTTAGCTCCTACTCATATTAATTTGATAAGTTTTGTAAATCTTGAGTTCATTGGCAGGAAAATAGGCATGACAGTTTTTAGTTGAGGGTGAAAATTATGCTTTAAAATGTGGCTTCCTTATGTTGCAGTATTTCCATATAAGCATAGAGATATATTAGTCCCTTGGACTGAATTTGCTATGATTTTCAAAGGCCCAGGGCATTATATATTTATCGATATAGCCAATTAAGGATGGAGACATTAAACATCACATAAATCCGTGACTCAGCAACTTTTCCTCACAGTTTTAAATACTGTGAAAAATCTTTATCCGAATATATTAAGAACTTTTGTAATTCCTACAAAAGTGAAATTATATTCCAAATATGGAATTTATCTGGCTTAATGCACAAATGCAGATAGCCCAGATTAATAAAATGGAACTCTTAGAGGCGTCAGCAGCTATTCAGAATCAGTTCCTAGGAATTGTCATCTTTTTTCCTGTGGTTTCATGTCTTCTGCATACAGCCTGTCATAGTAAATTAGTAAATAAACACAATGAAGAAAAAACCCAAACACAAGGGTAAATATTTTTGGTAAATGTATGAAGACTGGCCTCCTGGGGTCCATATATTTAGTTTGCTGTAAATGGAAAGTTGCTAGCTGACTGACTCCGTAGGCCTGTCTGGTAGCCTGATTGAATTGCCAGTTCACCTTCTACTGTGTCTTTATGCTCCAGCTACTGACTTGGCGTGCATCGCTAGAGAATTAATTTTAGTAATGCACGTTCTAATTCATCCTGCCCATACAGTCTGTCTACTGGACACAGGACTGTTTTCAGTTTCCTCCTTCCAACCGTCTGCCAAATCATTTCAGAATACATTCTTTCATACGCCCCGGCTCTCAAACCATTTGGAGCAAAGTCCCTCACCTATCCTGGAGAGACTACTTCTGCCCTAGTGGATGGTCTGCAGCCTGGGGAACGCTATCTTTTCAAAATCCGGGCCGCAAACAGGAGAGGATTGGGGCCTCATTCCAAAGCCTTCATTGTCGCTCTGCCAACAAGTAAGTAAGCATTGTGTATTTGTGGCTTTTTCTCTCTCTTCATTACTGCTAATTGTGGTGTGTTACTTTGAATCATACTCTTGGGTTTAGAACTGCTCTGTTGATGAATTTTGGGGTTAAGGTACCCTATTGATGTCTATAATATTTTTGTGGTCCCTTTAGAAATTGGTCTCCCCAAATGCTAAAATGTTATTGATGGCTAATAACATTGATTACTATTATAATAGTAATTATGAATTATGTAGTAATTATGTGACTAATATATTCATTATGTGATTCATCTTATATCATTGTGTAATTTGGGGTTTATGATGACAGGGAAAGAACATTTTTACAGGCAGAATGTGACATTTTTAGTTCATTTTAATGAATAAATGGCACATAAAATTTTTATTGTTTGTATGCCATTATTTTGGGGTGCAACCTTACTCAGAAGAATTTCAGTTACCTTGTTTATCTACTCAGTATCAAACCCCAGCAGGTTAACAAAAACCAAAATTGGAGTGGGGTGTTTCTGGACTGTGTTTTCTTTCCTGCTTGTCTACATTTACACCAGATATTGGGAGCTTTCTCCCTCATTATATGCTGTGAGGATCCACAGTATACTGCATTATTGCACAGTTCTATCATTAAAAAAACCTGAAATAGATGAAGTTTGCTCTCTCTGGATCCCCCATTGCTATATAAGTCCTTCTCCCCTTACAGCATCCCTTCCCGCATTCCATCCTGCTCTCAATAAAGGGTAAATTATAGGGTACACGTAATATAATGTTTTACCTACCCCAGGGGTCTTTTTATTTTAGGCTTTATTGTGGGATTACAAATGTATCCATTATAAAAGGGATTTTAAGCAAGAAAAAAGCAAGTAAGGACATGTTATGTGGAATAGGGGACTCTTTGTCATGCCTCAAAAATTACAGATTTGTAGCTCCCCCCAGTCGTTTGCAAATTACACACAACACGTCCCTGTATAGCTTTCAGTATAGATCATTCAACATTTTGAGCCAGGCTTGTGCGTATTTCTTGCCTACATTGTAAAGAATGACTATAATGCACTTGTAATATCTTGACAGTTATATTAAGAAAGTCCTATATAAGATTTTGTGCTTACAAAATCAATGAATTACTTCCAAGTGCTCATTTCAATTACTTCCAAGTACTCATCACAAGCCTGAAAAGCCCAGCTTCAAATAAGACGTGGCATACACAGCCTGAGTCAATTTATAGAAACTCAATACACTTCTTTTCTAGGACTATATTACTTTAAAGCAAAATAGAACTTTAAAAGAGATTGCTATAATTGGGAAAGTGTCATGTCTAAAGTGTCATGTCTAAAGTTATCAATTATTATTACTAATTTTAAACACCTCCATACTGCCATCTGACTCATTTTCATATTTCTTCTCTTCTTTGACATCAAATTCTCTAAAATCTATTACAGCCCCTACCAGTGAGTCTGATGTTCATCAGAAAGCAGACACGGAAGATCCTCCCAAGCCTGAAGAGCCCGAGCCTTCCTCATCTTCGCCCAAAGCTCCAGCTTCCTCAAAACACACTCGTTTGCCTGTTTCTCCCCAAGGGAGAAATGTCAAGAACCTGCTTCTTGACTTGAAGAACAAAATATTGGCTAATGGTGGGCTGCCCAGAAAACCCCAGCTTCCCCCTCGGAAGAGTGGAGGGGTGGATCTTCAGTTGACAGAAATCACCGAGGAGGAAGCGCTGGATTCCCGAGGGCACCCACCAACCTCGCCCTCGGAGACCCAAGGCCAGAAGCCCCAGCAGAGGCCACCAAGTAGACCTGTTCACCCGGTCCTGCCTGCGGGGCGGGCTCCAGGGAGAGCCCGAACGCCGGGGCTGCCCCGGAAGGACGGCGCGGACAAGCGTGGCTCCTCGCCCCCCTCCGCCTCTTCGGTCCCAGCCACACCCCCTGAGGGCCGCGCTCACCGCCCTTCCAGCTCTGATGACAATGACTCCGAGGGCCAAGAGGAGGAAGGGCCAGCCGCAGGCTCCCCGCAGCCGCCTCCCAGGAGCGCAGCGCACGCCCGGCCCGCCCTGGCGCCCGCCCGGCACCCAGCCTGGGGCGCCCTGCGCGACGGAGGCTCCGCGAACCACGGCGCCAAACCAGCCTTGCCCGCTCGGAGGGCGCCCCACTCTGAGGATGGGGAGGAAAATTCCAGGGCTTCAGCCCCACCCGCGAGACTGTCTCCATCCCACGCGGGGCCATCTCGGCTGCTGCCCACCCAACCACAGCCCGGGCCCCCGCTCTCCAGGGGCTGGAAGGATGGTCACGATGCCCCAGCCGCCAAGTCCACCCCGCCATTATGGGCTACCCAGCCCTCCTCGGTCTCCTCTCGTCTCTCCTCAAGGACACAGGCCTCTGAAGGCGGAGATGAGTCGGACGGCGGCGGTGACAGTGATGCTGAAGAGAAAGGGAAGCAGGCTGAAGCCACGGCCCCGACGGTGCGGTCCCGGGCGCCTGTCTCTGGACATTTCAGTGCGCTCAGGAACAGGCCCTTCGCTGCCCCCGGCAGATATCCGCATAGGCTTGGTGGCAGCCGAGGACCCCGGTTACGGACCTCCAGCTCCCCGCCGTCCACCGTGGCCCCTCGGGTTCACTCGAGGGTGAATTCTCACCCAGCTTCTGACCACAGGCGAGGCTTGGGCGGCCATGAAGACAGCGAAGAAGAGGCAGGGGACGAACAGCTCCCGGCCACCGTGGCGAGTGACCACGCGTTTTCCTCCTCCGGGCAGCCTGTCTCCCGGGGCGCGGACCACCTGAGAAGAGGGCCCCAGAGAGCGGCGAGCCTGCAGCGGAAGGAGCCCCTCGAAGAGAACCCCAAGTCCGCGGCGACCTGGGCAGGGGCGCATCCTCAGGCCAAATCTCCGCCCTCTAAGGCGCAGGATGTTCAACAGAGCACCGACGCGGGCGTGGAGGGCGGCTCTCCGCAGACGCAGCTGCCTCCTGCGCCTCGCTCGCAGCACCACCGCGGGACCCGCGTGCCCCGGAGGATGGGTGCGGGGTCCGCCGCTCCGGAAAAGCAGCCTTCATCGGCCGTCTCCGCGTCCCAGCAGCAGCCCCGCGGCCCGCAGAGCAAGGAAGAGGGGCGTCCGCCTTCCAAACACCAGGCCGGGCGTCCCCACCCCACGTCGCAGGAAAGCGCCTCCTTCTCAGACCCTTACTCGTCCAGAGGCAGCCCCCACGGGGGGCTCCCCACGTCTCCCCAGAATCAGAGCGAGGATTCCGACGACAGCGCAGAAGCGGAGACCAGGGGCATCCGAGCGCCCGCATACTCGGAGGCTGCCAAGGTCGCCACCCCGTCCCTTCCCAAGCACCGCCAGGTGGAGGCTCCGGCAAGAAGCGCCGGCGACAGTCACCTGCGCAGCCCCCTAGGCAGGCCCGGCAGCCTCCACCCCCAAGCCCGCCCCAGGGTCCCCGGCAGAGCAGGGCCCCAGGCGGTGGGGAAGGCCGGTGTGTCCCAGGCCGCGCCACTCAAAAGGGAGCCCCTGCCGTCAAAATCGCAGCAGTCGGTCTCGGCCGAGGAGGAAGATGAAGACGTGATGTTTTTTAAAGGAGGAAAGGACAAGGACAAGGACCCACTGTCTTCCTCTGTTCCAAAGTGGCCCTCCTCCTTCATCCCCAGGGGCGAGAAGCACGTGGATGGGAGCATCGCTAAGGGGGAAGCAGAGCTTGCGCCTCCCAGAGTGAGCTCCCCGCAGGACAGGAACGCCACCCCGGTGAAGCGTCCTCCTCCCCCACCTCCGGGCAGCTCCCCGAGAGCCACGCACCTCCCGCCCAGACACCCCCCTCGCAGCCCTGCCACCCCAAGTCCCACGGAGACTCCCCCCTCCCCGCCGCGGTTCACCACGCGCGCCCCGGCCGTCTACTCGTCCACCACCCCTATGCTCTCCTTGCGCCAGCGCATGATGAACTCAAGATTCCGGAACCCTTTCTCACGTGCGCCTGTGAGACCCCCTTCCAGACAAGGTAATTTGTTTTTAACTTAACATTTTCTTTACGGTTCTCAGCAGTGTTCGTAGAAATTCCTGAGAGCCTTTTATTTTATCGAGCATCTGCTCTGTCCAAGCATTGTGTTAGGAGCTTTGCAGATGTAACATGAGCGCATCCTCTTATCCATCGCCTGGGTTTGCATTGCTTCTCCTGGTCTTCAGATGAGGAAACCAGTGCTTAGGGGTCTGAGTGGTTTGCTGGAGGCCAGACAGCTGTGAAGTGGCCGAGCTGCAATTCCATTCCCAAACACTAACTCCACAGCCCTGGGCCATTCCGCTATCCCATACTGCTTCTTTGAGTTCCTTAACGTATGCTCTAAATCTGAAAATATGTCGTAGCCATGATGCCAAACTCAGGTTCCTGTGTTTTACGTTATTTTTAGTTGTCCCTGTGCCAGGGCATATTAAGGAGTCCACAGGAAGGAGTACCTCTCTGTGTGGGCTGGATCATGTGCTTGTTCTGCATATAAAACCCCCAGCTGAAAATACCCCGGGACAAACTCAAATGTCTTGGGTGAGGATTGCTCAGACATTGCAATCAGTGAATGTTGCTTCAAACCTCCAGAAAAGGCATGTTAAAGACGAATGTCACACAGCGGAGTAGCAGGCCGATGTGTGACTTAGGTTGAGGACAGCATGTAGGCAGCTGTGAACTGGAGTCTACATGGACCCCAGGGCAGGATCTAAGGTATTTACCCGAAATCTGCATTCAGTTAACTGGTGCCTTACCCTCTCCTTGCATGGCATCAGGGCTTAATAGAACACTTTCGAATGAATGTATTAATATTTGTTAATCTGTGCAATATGTTGTTAATTGAGCCCAGCGTAAAGACATAGAACAGTACCCCACGTGGAGTTCAGTTTTCCATTAAAACGGACTCTTTTGCATAAAAACCTAAGACCCTGACAATAGAGGTAAAACCCACATTCCCTTGTACATAGAAAAAACTCAATAAATTTTAAATTTTCATTAACTATTTGAGCGAGAGAAATGTCTCTGACCCGCAAATAGCTGTCAGGAAGCCCAAGCACTTTATCTGGTGGGCCAGGCTGGAGCAGAATGCTCCCAGTGGAGGCCTCAACCAAACTGCAGCTGATCAGAAAGGGCATGAGGTGAAGAGAGAGGGCAGGTGCAAGGAGCAGACAGACAGCAACTAAGGCCAGCCAGCTGGGCCTACCACTTCCTCTCTGAGCAAATACTTCTCAAGCAGCCCCACTGAAGTCAAGCTTTGAGTCAGCTCTGTGGGCTTATGCTCTGCAATTGACGATCGGGACCCAAGTCATCTAGAAATAGTGGGCGTGTTAAATATAATGTGTGGAGGAGAGCAGGACAGCATCTCGTACACTTTAGAGAGAATTTTCCCCATCCTTCCAACTCTCCTTCCCTCTACCTTCCAACTGGCTAAAATAAAGCTACAGCTACTAGCTTTAAGGTCTTAAGCCTTATCTGGAAAATTTACTTATGCTGAACATGCTTATTCCCCCAGTAATGTCAGAAAACTGTGACTTCACCATACTTTTCATAGACATTCATATTTGTCATGAAGAAGTCACAATTTAAGACTATCATTATCTAATATATTTGAGCTATTGGTTTAAAATTCTGTTTAGTGTTCCTGTTTGAAAAGGTGTGTTACTACATATAGTTTGGTATGAAGCCAACTTTCCAGGAATGATGAATTTACCAGGTTCTGTTGTTGGATTTTTTTTGTTTCTGTTTTGGTTTGTTTTTTGGGTTTTTTTTTTGTACTGTGTAGGTTATAATGGAAGACCAAATGCAGAAGGGAGAGTACTTCCTGGTAGTAATGGAAAACCAAGTGGACGAAGAATTATCAATGGCCCTCAAGGAACAAAGTGGGTAGGGTAAACTTCTTTACACATACCGATTATTTTCATGCTGTTGGGAAGAGAAAAATGGTGGGCATTGTATAATAAAAAATGAAGCGGTCTTTTTTTTTTTCTCTAGTTTTAACCACTTGTATGTCAATATACTTATACTATATTGTTTCTTCCAGTGCTCAGAAAAACCCTTGATTCTCCTGAGTTAACTAGTTTGCTTTCTTCTCATAACTAATTAGGTCAGACATGGGCCTTTGTTTCCATTTGCCTTGATTGGTTAGGAAGGTCACACAAATGTTTGGGCCAACCAGTTACAGAAAACCTGAGGCACAGCCTCTCAAATGAACTTCTGTTTTCCCACTCCTGCCTGATAGCTTTATTTTATTTCTTGTTATTGTTCGATTAAAGAGTATACATATTTCTTGTAAATTGTCTCAAATCCTTTGTAAAAGGAAGCAGGGTAAAAACAATTGAACAAACCAAAAATCCCTGAATCAGATAGGCAGTTTTTTTTGTTTTTTGTTTTTTTGCGGCACGCGGGCCGCTCACTGTTGTGGCCTCTCCCGTTGCGGAGCACAGGCTCCAGACGCGCAGGTCCAGCGGCCATGGCTCACGGGCCCAGCCACTCCACGGCATGTGGGATCTTCCCGGGCCGGGGCACGAACCCGTGTCTCCTGCATCGGCAGGCAGACTCTCAACCACTGCGCCGCCAGGGAAGCCCCAAATAGGCAGTTTTTATCAGATCACCTTTTGAATCTTCCAACAATTTGACCAAAATAAAAAATAAGAATTAGTGCTTTATGTATGTTTAAGCTAAATGACTTTAACTTCCTGGGGTGAAGATAAATGTTTAGGAGTTTTTGGTGGGTTGGGGGTGACAGGCAGAGCACCTTACAATGTTCAGAGTTTTAAAATATTTTTTCGGAGACTCAAAAAATTATTTATAGTAGAATTCCCAGTCAAAACTTCCCATTTAAAACAATAAGGTTTAGGAAAACATACTGAAGAACCTCAAAGAATTTTCAGTCACAGGTGACCTAAAGATCCATTTTATCATTTCTCAAAGGAACGGAAATTTAGGGAAGGAAGAATGCATATTAAAGCAAAGTGTCATTGTAAACAATTTTGAATTGAAACGGTGTGGAGTAGATTTCAAAAGTAGGGTTTATATAAATAAGTTTTATTTTAATTACTGGGACAGCACCCAACAAAGTGGCCTGCTTGCAGGGGCTCCTCCCATGGCCTGATTGTGCAGAGTCAAGGTTTTCAAACACTGGTGAGCATCAGAATCCCTGGGGGGCTTGTCAGTGCGGTCTGGGTAGGGCCAGGTAATTCTCATATCTGACAAGTTCCCGGGTGAGGCTGGGGCAGCTGGTCCAGGACCACACTTTGAGAACCAACAGTGTAGAGCATGAGTTGTTTCTTAACAGAGATAATAATACCTTTTGTTCAAGTTTTATAATTCCTTAGAATATGAAAATTTTTCATGCATACTGTACTAGGCAATTTAATTACAAATTAAATTGGTTTTGTTATAGCAACTTTGGTTTTTAACACTAAAAGCCAAATAGAAACATGTCATGTTCATGGCAAGAAGTTAAAACAATTCAGAAATATATGAAAAAGATAAGCATCCCAAACCACTTCTTAGAAATAACCCCTATTAACAGTTTGGGATATAATCTGTCCAGAATTTTCTCTCTGCACTTTTAAGTTTATATACACAAATGAATATATTTTAGTTCTGCAACCTAATCAGTCCTATAATCTAAGTCTGCATCAAGATATGTCAATAAATATAGAATTTCCAAATCCTTTTCATTGGCTGCATAGTATTTCACTGGATGGATGGGCCATAATTTATTTAATCTCTTTCCTCTGTTGATGAACACTTAGGTTGTTTCCTACTTTTTACATACTACAACATATTAAATGGTAAAAGTATTTTGAACATCTTTTGAATATTTGAGAAACTTAAAACAATTTACATATTATATAGATAAGCAATTATAATATGAAATGTGACTGTTTCATACTTTATTCTTATTAAACCTTATGAATGATGCTGACAAAAATAATGTTTCCTATTCACATATGTTCATGTAGTTGGATTAAGGTGAACATTTTGAAATGTTCAATATATCCTTTAATCTGTGTCATGAATTTAGGTCGTGGATCTTGATCGTGGGTTAGTATTGAACGGAGAAGGAAGGTACCTCCAAGATTCACAAGGAAATCCCCTTCGAGTTAAACTAGGAGGAGATGGTCGAACCATTGTGGGTAAGTGAGAGTGTTTTTTAAGGAACAAAAGTGTCCTGACTTAGCTGTAGAGTGACATCTTCTCTCTTTCTCCTCCTTCTCATTTTTTTTTTTGTGGTACACGGGTGTCTCACTGTTGTGGCCTCTCCCTTTGTGGAGCACAGGCTCCGGACGCACAGGCTCAGCGGCCACGGCTCACGGGCCCAGCCGCTCCGCGGCATGTGGGATCCTCCCGGACTGGGGCACGAACCGGTGTCCCCTGCATCGGCAGGCGGACTCTCAACCACTGCGCCACCAGGGAAGCCCCCTACTCATTTTAATGGGGGCCCTTGAGCCATGTGGAAAGGAGGTGCCTCAGAAGGGGGCAGAACTTAGCTTCTTCCCTGATCCAACTGTCTTCTTACAGACTCCACCCTCTAGAAAAGGTGGCTCTTGACTTCATTCTTGGGATTGGGCAGCCGAGAGCAGGAGTCAGCAAAGCAGCTTCTAAAGCCAAACCCTGTCTGCTGCCTGTTGTTATATAGCCTGGGAGCTCAGAATAGTTTTTACATTTTTAAATGACTGCCAAAAAATCATAGAATGATAATATTTGTGACATGTGAATATTATATTAAATTCACATTTCACTATCCATACATAAAGTTTCAGTGGAGCATAGAAACATGCATTTGTTGGTGTACTGTCTGTGGCTTTTTTGCCCTGTAGCGGCAAAGTTGAGTAGTGGTGTCATAAAGCTTAAAATATTTACTCTCTGGCCCTTACAGAATAAGTTTGCCACCTTATTGTCCACAGTAACACTTAAGTCTTTAGGGGTGGGAATGAAGAGGGGGAAAGAATTACTTTCCTTACTGGACACTTCGAGTTATTGCAGGTAATGGGGCATAGCAATGAAATATTTATATATTTATATAAGGGGGTACAGAGTCATGGATAATATAAATAGCCTAGAAATTTCTGGATAGCAGCAGATACTGCTCCCTCACCTGATGTCCCTTTAATTATTTCTTTGCCTTTTACTGATGAAAATAGAAGCCTCTGAGAAGACATTTTCCGCTTGCTTTTTGCTTTCTCTGTGTCCTTTCACCTTGTTGCACAGCTTTTGTTTGATTTTTGTTTCAGATCTGGGAGGGACCCCCGTGGTGAGCCCCGATGGCCTCCCCCTCTTCGGGCAGGGGCGACATGGCAAACCCTTGGCCGGTCCCCAGGATAAGCCCATTTTGAGCCTCGGAGGGAAGCCCCTGGTGGGCTTGGGGGTCGTCAAGACAACCACCCATGCCTCCACCGCCAGCACGCGACCCCCGACCGCCACGCCCCCTCGGCCCACCACGACCAGCACCACGCGCCCAGCGACCACCCGAACCACTACGCAGTCAACCACCACTACCACCACCCCCGAGCCCACCGCCCGCATCCCCACCTGTCGCCCCGGGACCCTGGAGCGACACGACGAGGATGGCAACCTCGTCGTGGGCTCAGATGGGATCCCGGAGTGCCACCCCGAGGAAGGTAACCGTCTTCGTTGTACCGGTAACTCACGTGATGGCGCGCTGCGTTGCCGACTAGGGCCGCAGAGGCTGCGGGGCGGTGAGTCGGGTTGCACGGTAGAGCTGCAGCTGCAGGCGCTTGTAGTTCACGGGGTTCACTGACCACGCTGTGTCACAACTAGGGTGGTCAGACTCAGCAAACAAAAATATTGCGTGGGACGCGCTTATATGAAAGCTTCTCTAAAATTCAAATCTAAGTGGGCATCCTCTGTTTTAACTGGCAACCCTTGTCACCACCCCAGTCAAAAATCCGGCTGAAACACGGGACATTGTTAGTTTGGACCAGTGCTTCCCAAAGTGTGTCCCACTGGATATTAGTAGATTAGTACTTGTTATAATAATAATTAAAATATAATAATAATTATTATTATATAGTAATTTTTTTAAAAAGGTTCTGTGATTAGCTGTGTGCTGTAAACAAGGTTAAAGGAATTTCTTACTGTTGGACTCTAACCGTGGAATAGTCTCAATGTGAATTTTCAAGTAAAGTAGCATTTCCCAAGCACGTTTGATCAGCAGTCCCTTTGGAAAATGCTTATCCTTGCGTGGCAGCAGGGGTCGTCCACTGGCTAAGACTGAGCCCTTTCCCTGCTCTGGGACACCCAGCCAGGGCTGTCCCGCGCCCCTGCTGTGTCATCCTGTATTTGCCTCAGGCTCGAGAAGGCAAATTCACCCCCTTTCCCTCGGGTTGAAATGAATTGCAATGCAGGCTGTAAAGCTTCTGTCTTTTTAAGCTAACGCAGAGTGAAGACCCTTCATTTCAGGAAATCACACTCATGCCCCGAATTCTTACATAGCATCATTCACCTCATAAACCCAATCAGTTTGAACATGAATGCTGTCTCCAAACTGGGAATTCTGTTTGAAGTTAGTCTTTCCACGAACAAGTTCCGAAGAAGCAGGAACATTTGACATATCTGAAAAATTCACACCAAAGAACAAGGAACACACTGGAGAAGAGGATGATTGGGAAGAAAATTCTCACACTACCAACTAACCCAGTGAGTACGAATTGGAATTTACCTTTGGGTTTCCGGTATGAAAATATTATGTATCTTCCTTACTTCTGCATAGGTTGGTGTGTTTCGTTTTTTTAATTGAAGTATAATTAGAACAGATATTTGTTTAATAATTGGTTGTAAACAGAAGAGTGACTATTTTGGATTTGGTTCTAATTACTACTACTATTATTATTAATATTTTACATTTTCTTTTGTCTCCTCTGATGTAGGCCTTATTGCATGTTCTTTGCATTTCGGGGCTTTTTAGTTGGCATGAAAGTCAATATTTTTCTTGGTATTTTTGTTTCTTCTTTTCTTTGCAGATCATGATAGAGATGTGTATTTTTTACTTCACTCCTGTCCATTCGTCTGATAGCCTAGCCCAAGCCAAATTAGTGTCCAAGTGTTAGTAATAATTTATCTCTAAAAGCAACTATACTCCAATAAAAATAAAAAAATAAAAATAAATAAAAAAGAAATGCAATGGTAGTAAAAAAAAAAAAAAAAAAGTAATAATTTACCTCTAGACAGCATTCTGAAAATAAGTACAAAGTCTTGGAAAAAAAATTAACTTTGGGGAGAGCAACCTATCATCCTCAAACAATATCATAATGTACTATAATTTATGATTTTAGAAATACTTCTGTATGGCTTACCTTCTTTATTTCTGCTGCTCCACTAACAACTTTATTAAACATTTCATTCCTAGTATTAATTCTAATCATAGTTGCTTTTATTAAAAACATCTTTAATAATAGCTTTCTTGGGACAGAAATCACATGCCATCAAGTTCTCCCTTTTAAAGTGTACAGTTTTTAGCATATTCATAGAGTTGTGCAACAAGCACCAGTATCAAATTCCAGAACATTTTCATCACCCTCCAAAACAAACCCTATACTCATGAGTCGTCACGCCCCATCCTCTGCTCCTCCCAACTCCGGGAAACCACTCATCTACTTTCTGTCTCTATAGTTGCCTGTTCTGGACATTTCATGTAAATGGAATCATGTGAAATGTGTCCTTCTGTGTCTGGCTTCTTTCAATTAGCATAACTTGTCTTCAGGTCTCATCCGCATTATAGAAGATGTCTGTACTTCAGTCCTTTTATTGCTGATTAATATTCCATTGTGTGGAGAGACCACATTTCGTCCATTTATCAGTTGATGGACGTTTGGGTTGTTTCCACCTCTTGTCTATTATGATTAGCGCTGCTATGAACATTTGTGTTCAGGTTTGTTCTTTTTTTTTTTTTTTTTTGAATTCCTGTTTTTAATTCTCTTGTGTAGAGTTGCTGTGTCGAATGGTAACTCTCTGTTTAACTTTTTGAGGAACCACCAAACTGTTTTCCATAGCAGCTGCACCATTTTTATTCCCACCAGTAATGTATGAGGTGTCCAGTTTCTCTCCATCTTCACCAACACCTGTTATTATCCGTCTTTTTCATTCACAGTGGGTGTGAAGGGGTATCTCATTGTGGTTTAGATTCATAGCTCCCTAATAACTAATGATGGTGACATAGCTATTTTTTATACTCTCTGTGTATAGGTTCTGAAATTGAAAGTGAGCACGATTAAGTCTTGTGTCTAGATAAACCCTGATTTAGTGAATTCATTTGATAAGTGTTTCTTTATCGTTGTACAGTGATTTCATTATGAGAAATCCCGTGTGGTAATTTGAAGATGGAGTAGCTCTTGTTTTTGTTTTTCTGGCTTCATTCATAATTTTGGAAAATAATGTCAGCAAATGATCATTAACACCTACTCCACATGGGTTGGGTTCTGTGGGAAACAGAAAAGTCGGTGACATAGCTGTGCCTCTGAAACCTCACAATCTAATGCACAATCCACCTGAAATTACAGTCGAGAGAAACAGCTCCCTCTCATTAGGAAACCAAGTTTTTTATCTTTATGGTAGAGCAAGATGGGATAAAGATCCGTTTCTCCAGGCCTGAGGCTTTGGTGTCTCGTGTCTCCTTTTGTTCTCTCATCTCTGTTGTCAGGTCTCATCAATTCCCACCGATTCTTCCTCCGTCACATTTCTTAGACTTCATACCTCCCTTGCTAGGCTGACCCTATGGGCCCAGTACTCAAATTATTACTCCTAACTGGGCTTCCTTACACCAGCCTCCATGCACCTCCTATCCATATGTGCAGCTCGACACACATTCCTTGAATGTGACTCTGAGCCAAGCACGGCGCTTGCCTGAGAAATAGAAAGCATAGTCCCCGCTTCAGCCACCACTGGAATGCAACTGTCAGGGCTAATCCTGGAGAGAGGTAGAGGTGGAAGGGAGCATCTTAGCGGGGAATTAGCTTCTAAAGACAGCTTGTAATTAGAAAAATCACAGTCAAAATTATTCACGAAAATCCTCTGCATTATCTATAAAGTACAGTAGAGTTTGCCATTTCTTAATTGAACACGTTCCAGTGGCCTCGACCTGCAAAAACGCATCCTGTAAATGGGACAGTGAGACTCAGGACAGATGCTGATGTCAGCGGAGCGACAGTCCCAACTCTCCCCCTCATGCTTCACTCCCAGAACCACCTGTACCGTGTCTCCCTGCCTCTTGCTCTGCTCTCGTGTTCGTGTTTTCTCTCAAGTACTTTTTTTTGTTGTATTCGGTGTACAGTGGGCCCTCCGTCCCGTGGTTTTCACATCCACGGATTCAACCAAACTTGGATTCCTTGTACTATGCTCTTTTATAAAAAGGACTTGAGCATCCACAGATTTTGGTATTCACAGGGGCTCCTGGACCAAGTCCCAGTGTATATCTAGGGACAACTGTAGTTCAGTTTATAATGTACACCCACAAGTGCTGGGGCTCCATGTGTACACAACCAATATTTATTTACCAAGCAAATTTTCGCCATGGCACTTTGAAACCTAGTAACCTGAAATTGCTGTTGTAGGGATGATGATTTAGAACCTGGGTTGTGATCCCTGAGAGAATACCTGCCCTTCCAAGAGTCCCCTCTTCAACCCCCATATAGCCGACCATTTGTCATTATCTTCCATTGGCAAAGTCCTAACATTTTGTTTCTAGCACTCCAATTTTAAAATCATCTTTTCACATCTCTTAGTCTTGGCTCCCCTGGTTAAATCATGCCCCTCTTTCCCTTGAAAACACTGCTTTAAAATAGTGTTTTGGGAATAACCTTGTGTCATTAACTCATTCCAGTAATTTAAGCATTTGTTATAGAGGCCATATTGTTTGCATATTCCTGTAAGCATAGATGCATATTATATGCTTGTTTCCAGCATATTGGTGCTCCTTCTCTCTCTCTTACACACACACACACACACACACACACGCATGCACACTTTTTTGTTTGCTATGACTTCTCTATTAAATAATAAACTCCTTGCAGTAGAGGCAGCGTCCTCTGCTTCATCTCAGATTCCTTATGGTACCTAATTATACATCTTTGGATATCTACACCATACCCCAAGCCATAGGCATTCTCTGTTTTCTACTGAGAAGTCTTTTACCAGTGATCCTTGTTTTTCAGGTTTCATTTCGACAGCAGATCTGATGGTATCGTGTGTGTCTGGAAATGTTACGAGCCAGCTGAACGTCTTCAACAATTTGTAACATGACCTTGGGGCATGTTTTAGAAGAACATCAATCATTGTGGAAAACAGTTCCTTCCTGCCACAGCTCACTCTCAAGACAGAAAATACAAACAGAATAATTGAAAATTCACTTGAGCTGGACCAACCAAATAATTTGCAAATATCCTTGGGTTTCAAACAGCTGGAATTTACCTTCTCTCTAAACTTCTAATGAGAACCTTTTTTTTTTTTTTTTTTTTTTTTTTTGCTGTACGCGGGTCTCTCACTGTTGTGGCCTCTCCCGTTGCGGAGCACAGGCTCCGGACGCACAGGCTCAGCGGCCATGGCTCACGGGCCCAGCCACTCCGCGGCATATGGGATCCTCCCAGACCGGGGCACGAACCCGTATCCCCTGCATCGGCAGGCGGACTCTC
The DNA here is from genome assembly GCF_964341445.2 of Mesoplodon mirus. Classification (NCBI taxonomy): domain Eukaryota; kingdom Metazoa; phylum Chordata; class Mammalia; order Artiodactyla; family Ziphiidae; genus Mesoplodon; species Mesoplodon mirus. The sequence goes on along the minus strand of NC_138986.1, from coordinate 8,425,495 downwards.
AACCACTGCGCCACCAGGGAGGCCCGAGAACCTTTTTTACAGTTTTAAAAAAATATCTCTGGAGCTAAGACCCGAACATTTTGTGCTCATTTTTTTTCATGACTGTTTGGATAAACTACTCAAGAAAATAAACTTGAGTACCACATGGTTGGTGGCTGGCAGCTACTTTTATATGAAGAGGTGGAAGCTTTTGACATTGATTCTGGTTTGGCTTATAAAACATCCAGTTTTATGTAGCTCCAAATGCTTCAAAAGCATTCAGGTGGGGCAAATTCTGAGGGTCAGCTTTTCCCCCCAAATTGTAAATCTATTTCATTACATCTGGAAGTTTCTTTTACTTGGAATCAAGATGGTGCTATTTTAGAAAAATTATGCCTGACTTTATTTGGTCTTAAAACAAAAAGAGGAGCATGAAATCACTCAGTAGGATGTTTACATTTGCCAGAAGACTTAACTGTCACTTATCTCAAGAAGTGATCCAAGTTCGCAGGTGAAAGGCATCGTTTCTGTGGCCAGGTGCTGGACCAGAGCATTTCAGCTCCTCAAGGAATTGTATTTAGTATCAGGAATCCATGAAGGAAACCCTATACTTTGCCCTTTTCTCGTTCACTCCAGGATGCAAACATTGTACAGTTTATTCATTTTGACCTGACCAAAAATAATAATGAAAGGAAATGAACCTGAGCTGATAATGAGGTACAACAAGACTACATTCTTGAAAGTTAAATGGACACAGGGAGGAAAATGGTTTCTGGGAAACAACAGCCAGATAACTCCACACGTTAGGTGGTGTCAGCCTGAGAACTGTCTAATTTAAACCGGCCCAGAAGTCATTCCTCTTGGATCCAGACATATTGACATTGGAATGGCCTAAAAAAAAATCGCGTCTAATTGTTTTTCTCGAAATACCCATCCTGAAAGGCAGATCATTTACAACTTCTCTTTGTTAACTTTCGTTGGCCCTGTCAGAACATCCCCCGCATCACCACCTCCATGGTGAGGCAGGTGGGGGGCATGTCACAGGCCTCGGGTGTATGCGGGGCTTTTCATCGCAGAGGGGCCAGACAGGCGAGGCAAGGTTGCCACTGTCCTCGGCTGGTGGGGTTTGTTTCGGCAGCATCGCATTCATGAAGTTATTCAAAGTAGGCTCAGACAAGGCTAGCAGAATGACTACATTGGTGTATTTCTCAGGAATGATCAATGATTTCCTAGCAAGAAAACAATTCAAAATTGGTGCTTGTAATATTTTGAGTGAAGGGGGTCGGTATACTTTCTAATTCAATTCCCCTTTCATTATGCTGCGGAATGACGATTCTAATAAAGTGCCTTAAGGTTTACAAGCAAAAGACTGGTTAGTCCAACTTCTAAACAGTGGCGGCAGTTTGATGAAGTATAAAGAACGTAGCCTTTGGAGCCGAGGCCTTCAAGTCCAATTCTGTTTCAGCTCTTTGTCCTTTACCAGCTGTGTGTCTCCAGGCATGTTATAAATCCTTGGTGTCCCTGGCTGAGAAGTGGGTATAATGAACCCCATTTATCTTATGTGAGGATTAACTCAAACCATATATATGTGACAGTGCCTGATGCCCAGAAGGCAAGTGATAAATCCTGGTTCCTGCTTGCTGTCCCCTCACACCTACTCTGCCTTTTAAGTGTGCCTTGAATTGAGAGTTCTATATAATTGCTGTGGCTTCAGGTCAAAAGGAAGAAAGGAATTCCTCTGAATTTTTAAGGTGCCTCAAAATTTTTACCAGCTACAAAGAAACGGTCTCCTTTTTGCAGCTGCGTTTTCCTCCCACAAGTCGAGAAGTAATATATTGATCTCCTCCCACCTTCTCAAAAAAGCTTCTGCTGAAAGGACCCAGATGGTGGACGCAAAAAATGTGTTTTTTGCCTTCACTCACCTTTCTTAACCAAGTTGTCGTCCATGCTCGTGATGTCAGTTCAGTCATTAATAATAGTCATTTTAACAATGGTTCTTATAATTAGGGTTTTCTGGAAGACATCAAAAAATCACATATAAAAGTGTATTAATTGCATTTAGAGGATAATTTTGCAGTCATAATAGATCTCATGGGTTTGTAAATAAAGCCCTCCCCGTTTGTAAAGAAGTTTGTCATCACTGGAATATTATTTCCAAACTTCATATGCAAGTTAAGAAGTCTAATCCGTACAGATTTATCTCCTGAGTCGGTGAGAGAGGGTGGGAGCTTAGAGGGGCAGTGAAGCCAGATTGGAAAAGAGGAGAGGCAGGAGGTCACCCTGCTTCTGGAACATGCGAGTGGCAAGATCCAGGGGTTGGAGAGAATGAGGGTGCCATGAACACAGGAGCTCCCGGAAGGAGGGTTTTTGTCCCCATCCTGGGTACCAGCTACCGCTCTCTGCTCTCCCAGAATGCCTGTTCTCAGGCCTGCAACATCCCGGGCCAGGGGGAGCCTGGGCACCGCAGAGGTGGGAGGAAGGTCAGAAACAGCCCCTTGTGCTGGTCAGGAATGCTGGGGAGGTATCTTTGTTTTGATCCTTGAGGGCACCCCAGTGCCCTTTTCTGAGTACAAAGGAGAGAAAATCTGGGTTCCAACTCCCTTCCTTCTGAGGAAGCTGAGGAGCCCCTGGCAGGGGGCGCTTATTCCCCTGGAACCATCATGGGGCTGGATCACTGTGCCCTCGGCGTGATGCTGAGAAGAAACCCGGGGGCATTTGCTGACCCTTCCCCTCTCCTCCTTCACTAGATGAGTTCTCAGGACTGGAGACCGACACGGCAATGCCCACGGAAGAGGCGTATGTGATCTATGATGAAGGTACTAATGTTTTTAGATACATAATTTGGATAGTTTTCTGATGGGAGAATCTTATTTTAATGACTAAGTGGATGACTTCAATTTCCGTTTCCTTCAGAACTCAGGGGTGGGTGGCAATGCTTAGGGAAGGGTGGTTATACCGTCCCCCTCCAAGTTACCCCCCACTACAGGTTAACCTAAAGGAGAACAGTGTGCTTGATACACAGATGCAGCTTCCAGACAAGTTCCCTGAGCCCCCCTTTCCCTCCCTCTCAACCCCTCCTTCCTCTAGAAATTCTGGAGCTGCTTCCTTCTGAGCCTCCTGTCCCCCATCCACACTGTTAGTAAAGTGACGTGGTTTAACCAGGTCTCCGCCTCCAGCCTTGACCCTTCCCATTCTCATTCTTTCCTTTCTCTCCTTTTCTAATTACATAAAACAATGCAGTGCTCTAGATGCGCTGATTTTCTTTTTTTTTTTTTTATCATCATAGCATGTTTTCAAGTCAAGGTAAGTTTCTAAGATAAAGAATACACATGCCTTGCATGACATCTGGAGCAGTCACTCCATCAATGGCAACTAATCCTGTCATTGTACTTATGACCCTGTGATTGTTCTGTGTGTTTTGTAAGTTGCCTCCAAAATTGAAGGAATTCACGTGGAAATCTTGTCCCCCCCCCAAGAGTGCTGGCCTTTGACACTCGGGATATCTGTCCCCACTTTTGTGCTCTGCCTGCCTGCTGCTGTCTGTAGTTCCAAGGCTCTTAAATCACGAATGTGGGAATAATGTCACCTTGGATGCAATCACGATTGTTCCATGTAGTGGTTTAATTCCCCAATTTTCAAAAAAATAAAATAAAATAAAATGAACTTAAAAGAAAAACAGCAGATGTGAGAAAGCGAAGGAAGCTTTCTTAGCATCTTTGAAAATAGCACCTTTCTTATGGTTTGGAGCTGTTGACAGGGAACAGAGTTTTCTTTTTTGTTAACGGATTAGTTCTCTGAATAGGATTAATCCTACACCCCTCCCCAGAGAAAAGCCCGTACACAGAAGATAAATTTTTTTAAAAATCAAGTTTCTTTTCTCATGTGGATTTTTTATGGCTTTAGAAGGGAAAATTATTTAGGCAGAGAATGGTCTCGGACCAGTAACAGGAGCTGCAAAACTGGGTGAATTCTAGGGTTCTGTCCAGCTTTGATGCTAAAAATCTCATTTTTCTGGTCATTGTGTTTCTTTTTTTCCTTCCTTTCTTTTATCAGGAGCTGCTTTTCCGAGACGACTGAAATGGGAGGAAATACTGTTTTGTTAGCAACAAATCCTGTTCAGGCATAGCATTTATTCTACGGAGTGGTGGGGTGTGCGCGCGTACATCCTTTCGTGTAGAGATCAATCTTAAGAAGGTATCTTTTGATGGCACACAGTGCCCCTTTTCTGGAAGTGCCCAATTACAAAACCGTCACATCGTTTCAGATTATGAAGCTGAGACCTCAAGGCTGCCGGCCACCACCCAGCCCTCCACCCCTGCTGCCACTCCTGCTGTCATCCCCCCAGAAGGCTCCATCACTTCCTACCCTGAAGAAGAGTTCGATCTGGCTGGAAAGAAACGCTTTGTTGGTAAATAGAACTTCCTGAATCAGAGAGCCATGGGTTTTAACTTTCGTTCTTTGAAGAAGAGCACAACTAATCCCTTGGATTGGCCAAGGCAGCGCATTTGCAGCGGTAGCTTATGTTCCCAGATGAGTTTTCCATTTGGGCTGATTCAGCGAGTCATTCCTGTTTAGATGCACATGAACTTGCTTTCTGCAGAAGTCAGGAGCGGGGATGAATGCAGGAGAACGTTTGGTATCCGACAGAATAGAGTTTAGAGAGGCTGCCTTGTGTGGACAAAGAGGAAGGAACACTTTCGATAATCACCAGTCCAGGGAATATGAGTATTTTTATTGTAGCCAACTTTTCTGAGATGAGACTTCCACTAGGCCTTGCCTGCACTTCATTAACTTCTTCCTAAAAGGTGAGCAGTTTACTGAATTGAGCCTACTAGAGTTTCAAAGAGCTGAAGCTGTTTTCCTTCAGTTTTTTAAAAATTAATTAATTTATTGTTGGCTGCGTTGGGTCTTCGTGGCAGCGCGCGGGCTTTCTCTAGTTGTGGTGCGCGGGCTTCTCATTGTCGTGGCTTCTCTTGCAGAGCATGGGCTGTAGGCGTGGACTTCAGTAGTTGTGGCTCACGGGCTCAGTAGTTGTGGCTCACGGGCTGTAGAGCGCAGGCTCAGTAGTTGTGGTGCACTTGCTTAGTTGCTCCGCGACGTGTGGGATCTTCCCAGACCAGGGCTCGAACCCGTGTCCCCTGCATATGCAGGCGGATTCTTTTTCTTTTTTTTCTTTTCTGCGGTACATGGGCCTCTCACTGTTGTGGCCTCTCCCGCTGCAGAGCACAGGCTCTGGACGGACACGCAGGCTCAGCGGCCATGGCTCACGGGCCCAGCCGCTCTGCGGCATATGGGATCTTCCCGGACCGGGGCACGAACCCGTGTCCCCTGCATCGGCAGGCGGACTCTCAACCACTGCGCCACCAGGGAAGCCCTGCCGGCGGATTCTTAACCAGTGGCCACCAGGGAAGCCCATTCCTTCAGTTTTTTCTTCCACTCTTTTTTACATTCTTTTCCCATGCAGGTCATTACAGAGTATTGAATACAGCTCCCTGTGCTATTCAGCAGGTTCTTATTCTCTTTTCTGTATATAGTACTGTGTATGTCAATCCCAATCTTCCAATTTATCTCTCCCTCTTCTTTCCCCCCAGTAACCACAATTTTGTTTTCTACATCTGAGACTCAACTTCTGTTTTGTAAATAGGTTCGTTTGCCCTTCAGTTTATTTCCTATAGTTTTTGTTAGCCTCAAGGACTTGTGATCTAGAAATTGATTTTATTCTTCTTTCTCAATTATTAAAACAATTGCAGGAGGATATTCTGTTTCACTAAACTGTGTTTCATTCCCTTTGGGAGTCCTCTCTTCCCATGCCCTTAATGAACTTTGCTAACAAGACAGATTAACATATTACTAAGTGAAAAAAAAAAATAAGTTATTACTGAGTGGAGACAAGCAACAGCTTAAACTAATATCACACTTTTCTGTTTCCAAAACATATGTTCTGCCATTAGCAGAGAACAACTCTTGCCAGCCAAGATGTAATATTGAGTGTCTGAACCACACGTACTTGAAGAACAAGAATCTTTGTGTGTGTGTGTGTGTGTGTGTGTGTGATCTGTTTGAAGTACTTTTTAAATTTTTTGAATTTTAAGAATCTTAATTAGAAGGAGGAGTCCTGAGGCAAATGGTAATGCTGGCCCATGACACGCAGCAGCCTGGCTGAATCCACCGAACGTGCTGACTTTTCTCTCTATAGCTCCGTGACAGAAATAGAAATGCTTTCAGTGCTATTACTAAGAACTCTTCAAAGACTGAAAGGCTTACTATTGTCTGGCTATTTTCATATGCCTATAACTCTATAAAGCATAGTAGACGACTCCCCCAAACTTCCTGATGAGATCATGAACAAGCTCCAAAGGCCTAATTTTATACAGAGTATTGGAATATACAGTATCTAAAAATTGCTTTCAGTCCTCACAGCCCCTGAGAATGAGAACCTGTATGAAAAGATGCAATGGAACGTTTAGAAGGTTCTAGAAATTGTTACTTGGGAGCACTTGGGGGTCTTGAATGTATAAAGCTCAAATCCAATTCCTTGGATTTTCTAACTTCTAGAGCATATGTAATAAGAAGAGCTGTGGACTAGAGGGAAAAGCTTCTGTTTGCCCCCTACTTTGGGGGGCCTCTGTCAGCATCCGTAGGCTCAGCTGGAGTGTGGGTTATCAGTTCTTGTCCTGCCTTAATTCTGGGGCCCGTGTATCTACTGAGATCACGTGTATAGAGAAAGCTTGAGCCTATCCATAAATGTGAGGTAGCTGTTATCGTCCTGAGCGGTAATGTTGTAGAAGCGTATTCAGGCCTGGCCTGTGCAGACATTGCAGGTAGTTATGTGAGTCCCTGAAGTCCCAGGGAAGGCCACCCAGAACTGAGGCTAAGGCTCTGTATCTTGATCAGTGTATGGTTTTTTCTGGTCCCAAGACAGCCTAGGGTATGAACTGAGTTGAGAGAACTCTAAGTCGGGCTGATTCACACCCTTCTAAGTTTTGGGGCATAGGAATGGCAGAATGCTGCAGGCTTATGTTACATTAAATTGTAGCTCAGAGATGTTTCAAAACCACCGAGGTCATAATCACTGATGTTGATGGGGCAATAAGCTGTTTTGACACCATGATGTTAAAAGATATAAATATATAGATCCATACAAGAGAGCTAGGGATGTGCGTCTGAGTTTGGCATCAGGGCTGATGACCCTGGATGCTTAGCAGGAAGAGACTGAATCGGGGGGTCTACTCCGTGGAGCAGACATCATGTTTCTGCCTCCAGAGAAAGCCTTCAGCAATCTGACTGGGTATCTTTGTTCTTTTCCAGCTCCTTATGTGACATACCTAAATAAAGACCCGTCTGCCCCATGCTCTCTGACTGATGCTCTGGATCATTTCCAAGTGGACAGCCTGGATGAAATCATTCCAAACGACCTGAAGAAGAGTGACCTGCCTCCTCAGCATGCCCCCCGCAACATCACTGTGGTCGCCGTGGAAGGCTGCCACTCATTTGTCATTGTGGACTGGGACAAATCGGCCCCGGGAGATATGATAACAGGTGTGTCCAAGGCAGATGCTCCAAGTTCCTGTCAACCAGTAGGTGGGAAATACAGACAATAAGGGATGGATGGATGATGGATGAGTGGATGGATGGAAAATAGATGGATGGAGGGATGGATGGATGGATACATGAATGGATGGATTGGATAAATGAATGATGGATGGATGCAAGGATGGATGGATAGGTTAAATGGATGGACAGATGCCTGACCTGGATGATGAATTGGATGGATGAACGCAGATGTCTTCTTTTAAAAGGATGAAATAGGGGCAGTACGGGAAGCCTTTGTGGGGTAGTATGAAGAGCACTAGACGGAAGTCAGAAGTCCTGAATCCGAGTCCCAAATTGGTTTTTATGACTTTGAGCTACCTACTTCATCTCTCTGGACCTTGCTTTCCTCCTATGCAAAATGTCGTCACATCTCTTATACTCTGTAATCCTGCAAACAGCCAGGGAGTCCACAGAGCCACATGGAAGACGAGATCCCACAGCACGGGTGATGAAAGAGCTCCTCTGTGCGCTACCCGGAGTCACAGTCAACCCTGGGGTCGTGACTCAGCCTCTTCCCTCCTTTCCCCGTCTGCTGGGTGCCTCCAGACCAGTCTCCATGTCCCTGAATTCCTTAGACGGGCCCCAGATGTGATGGAAAAGTGCCCAGGGATCTTGAGCCTCCTAGGTCTTGGCCTGTGAGATGTTCATGAGTTCATTTGATTCTGCCAAGGATATATTTGAGGATAAATTTTTGAGCTAAGTTCTTACAGTAAAGAATTAATGTTTTTTTGAATAGACCCTTCTTTTGCAAAGGATTCTTTTTGGGTCAGTTAGTTATATAAGAGGAAGGAACATATGTGTGTGTGTGTGACTCGGGACTGGGGATGGTGCTGTAAGTCAGAGTTTGACATATTATCTGTCACTATTATGCTAGTGTGGTTCATCAAATTCAAAATTTTTAGTGCTTTTGCGTTATGTCCCCAATATTATCTCTTGAAATGATAAGAAAGGGCTTCCCTGGTGGCGCAGTGGTTGAGAGTCCACCTGCCGATGCAGGGGACACGGCTTCGTGCCCCGGTCTGGGAAGATCCCACATGCCGTGGAGCGGTTGGGCCCGTGAGCCATGGCCACTGAGCCTGCGCGTCCGGAGCCTGTGCTTCGCAACGGGAGAGGCCACAACAGTGAGAGGCCTGCGTACCGCAAAAAAAAAAAAAAAAAAAAAAAAAAAAAGATAAGAAAATATCCAAGCACATCCAAAGAACAACTTTTCTAATGGAGTTTGCACAGCAGCCCAAAAACCAGGATAAGGAACACAGGAAAGAGTGCCTGGGTATTGTGCCAGGGAAGGTGGAAGGGCCAGGGCACAGCGAGGGTACAGATCAAGGGGGCGGAGTCTTGGTGTAACTGTAAGTGATGGTCCCCCCCCACAACCTGTGAGCTGCAGAGGCTGCAGAGGCCAGCTTCTGTGAAGTCCAGCATGTTCCTAATAGAAAACGAATAAATCAATGGAAGGAGGAAAGCTTGTAGTCAAAACAGCCAGAAAATCCTTTTATTAACTGAATATGATTTTATGAATGGCAATTTTGAAAAGCAAGCAAGTAAGCATACAGAAAAAAAAAATAATGGAAAATCTTATCTTAAGCTATTTAGCTTTTGATCTCTTGCATAACAGATGTTACTTAGAATAAATATACCACTGTGACCTCAGCCACGGGGCTTCTGAAAAACAGAAGGATGGATACAGGATGAGAGCGCCAGCCACCTTAGACATGCCTCAAGGGCTGCAGCGTGAGGAGCCTTCCGAGAACTCCCGGTAAATGTCACTGGACTTAACTCCGGAGCAGTTCCTGTATCATCCCATAGAGGGAGTGCTTCTGAAACACATGCTCTTGTTAACTTCACATCCCCAGCCTTCCAAAGCTCCCTGGAGCCTTTGAAGTCATCTCATCAACACATACCCTACACCTAACCCTAAACCAAACCTCAGTGCCCTAATCATGAGTACTCATGCCACGAGCATAGATAATATGGCTGAAGTGTTTATAAGGATTCGGGCACTCCCAATAGAAGGTTGTGCTGATTCTGCAAAGCTGTTTACTGTGGAATAGTTCAGCGCACGACAGCCCTGCAATAGGCAGGGCTGTTTAGACCCCAGAGGCTAAAAGAGAATATCGTGGGAGCTCTTCCTCAGCAAATGAATCAAGCACCAGCTCTTTTAGCTGTAGAGCAGCGAGGCAAAGTGGATACACAGATACCTCCTAGACCCAAACAGAACATCACACTTCTGGGCCCACTGCAGGGCATCTGGGTCCTAGTAGCTCCGTGAGATACTGAGCGCTCTGCTAGTTTCCACCAGCTGTACTTTCTTGCACAAGCGGTTGAGTCAACATGTAACCAGGTGGTATCCAAACGATATGAAACTCCTGCAGAGTGAGAAGGCCTGCGACCCGTTGCTTTCCCTGATCAGTCGCAGTGAATGAGGCAGTTACTCCATCAGGAGTGACTCCATAGGAAATCACCCACATTATGGCCTCTGAGATTTTCAGGACAGGTTTTTATTTTTTTGCGGTATGTGGGCCTCTCACTGCTGCGGCCTCTCCCGTTGCAGAGCACAGGCTCTGGATGCGCAGGCTCAGTGGCCATGGCTCATGGGCCCAGCCGCTCCGCGGCATGTGGGATCTTCCCGGACCGGGGCACGAACCCGTGTCCCCTGCATCGGCAGGCGGACTCTCAACCACTGCGCCACCAGGGAAGCCCTCAGGACAGGTTTTGATAAGAACAGAGAAAGCAGGAGTTACACGTGCTCAGAAAGCACATTAGAAAAATTCAGACCCAAGGATAAGCAGAGAAACCTGCGTGGCATGTGGGACGAAGCACAGCGTTCTGATGGAGTTGATTTCAAGGCAGATGAGCCGGGCAGACCCGTCAAAGCAGGGCTCCTCGGGCACGTGTGTGAGGCTGTGCCTTTGTTATATGCAGCATGTGTGGCTTGATGTGGCCGTCCTCAGAGGAGGAGGGAGCCCTGTGGAGAGAGCAGCAGCCCTTCCCAGGTCCCCATGAGATATTTGTTGACAAAAGAGAAGAACGAATTCCTCCAGAAAGCAGTGTGGGAAGGCTTCGGAGCCCAGTGCCTCTGCTTCTGCCCACTGTGCGCTCGGTAATTCGCTGTGTGACTCTAATCCACTCTTCCCATCAGCAGAATAGGTCTTAATGGAGGCGATCAGAGAGAACAGGTTGCTGAATAAAGTTGTTTGCCTCTTAGATGCGTTTGATGCTATGGATCTTTTCCTCCCTGACCTGCGATCCAATTCTCTCAACCGGAGTCTCCCTCACAGGCTCACCCTCTTTGACCAAACATTAGAGATCAGACTTGCCGAAGGCTTGGTCCTAAGTTCTCTTTTCCTCTTACTCTGTGTTCTCTCACTCCAGGATTTTACCCACGCACACGGTTTTAATTTTTCCGGGAGAGGAGTCATTGGTTTATAGCTCAAGGCCCAGCCTGCCTCTCCTCTGAGCCTCAAACAGTAAAATCATGTCTACTTGACATTATCACCGGGATGTCTCCAAAGCATCTCAGACTCAGCATATCCAGAATCAAACTCATGATCCTTCAGAGCCCCAAACCTGCTCATCTGGGCTTTCTATCTCAGAGAAGCCCTCACTTTTCCATGCATTTTTGCAAGCTTGAATCTTTGGAGTCATCATAAAATCTCCTTTCGTTTCCCCTCCATATTCAGTTCATCACTAAATCCTGTCAGCTTCACCTTCCAGATTTCTCTTGCGTGCGTCCATTTCCTTCCATTAACACCACGGAACCTGAGTTGTCACCGCCTCTCACCTGGATATTGTGACAGCTGTCTAGCTAGACCGTCCCATCCATGGCCCACACCCTGTCGGTTCTCCGTTTTGCACCAGAGAAATGAAGACAGTCTTGTTGTGTCACCCCTTCGACGTGTTCCCTTTCTTCTAGAATGAAAAGCAAAACCTTCGTGACCAAAGGGCCCTGCATATGTTTTCCATTTTGTGCTTCCTCAGCTTCATTTCTTATCGCCCCCTCCTCCCACCCTGCCACTCGGAGGCTCCGCCTTCTCCTGCTTCCTCCCTCTTCAGCATCTTTGCCCAGGACTTCCCTCTACCTGGAATCCACCCCACCTCCTACCATGCATCTTAGCTACTTCCCATCCTTCAGTCATCAGCCCCATTTCGGGGCCCTGGGAAGCTCTGCCCACCCCGTATCCCCCGGCGCGTGGGCCGCTCCTTCTTAGTTCTCATCACGGCTGTATCATCCTGTTTGCCTGCCTGCCTACTGCTCCTGGAGTTTTAGATAAAATGAGTCGCCATTTGACTTCCAGCACTTAGTGCAATGTCTGACACATAGAAGGCACACAGTAAATATTTGTTGAATGAATTAACGAATGTGAACTTGGACCAGATTTTTACCCCCTCTCTAAGACTCAGTCTCCTCATGTGTCAGAATGAGGGCAGGGAAACCTATGTCCAGGAGAATTCATCAAAGTAAAACTTAATCCAAAGGATTCGGCATGATGTCTGGCACGTAGAAAGTACTTGACAACGATTTCCTTCCAACGTAAGTAAAGAATGTGTGAAGCTGTGACGTGAGCTTCGCTTGGCCTGATGAGGCAGCCTTGAAGGCTGGGCAGGTGTCAGGGCTGAGGGCCCACCCGCTGAGGCCCATTAACAGCAGATAAGGCAGAGAAAAGAGCTGCCTGACTGTTGTCACTAGACATCGAGGTCAAGGGCAGGCAGAGATATTCAACGACTAGAAACTGAAGGAGAGCCGATAGCGGGAGGTGAGGAGATCACCCGCCGTGAGTCTGGGGTCTTTCAGCCACACACACGGCATTCACCATCACGGTTTCTTCTTTTCACGTGAAGGACAATTGTATGTATCTCTACCGGGAACTTCTTAAAAACTTGTGTGGAGGTCACTGCTCTTTTCTTCTGCTGCGCGTTCACAGACGTGATCAGTTCTAAGGAGATGAGGAAGGCCAGGGAACGTGGGAGATGAGGACGCGGAAGAGAAGTAGGGAACCAGCTAGTCATCAGGAAGAGTCTTTAATTTCGTCATCTGCATCTGGTTTCACCAGCGGGTACCAGCGTTCTATCCCGTCTGACCCAACACACTCCCCTCTTGACTTCTCGCACAGAGCTGCCTCCACGCCACTGTTTCCTCCCCATCGTCCTCCCCTGGGTTATGCCTCTGGTGTGATGTGGTTCCTTGTTGCTCATTGGGTTCTGCCTCCCTTCCACTTGTAGGTTACTTGGTTTACAGTGCATCCTATGAAGACTTCATCAGGAACAAGTGGTCCACCCAAGCTTCATCAGTAACTCACCTGCCCATTGAGAACCTGAAGCCAAACACGAGGTATGATGTGTCAGTCATTTACAAACAGAAAATGAGACCTATGTGCCTGGTCATGGATATATCCTTAGGTTGAAAAGGAAAGGATTAATCAAAAATGTTTTTATGGTTTCTTTTGAATTCTCTAGTTAGTTCTCATAGACTATCAATGAATGCTCACCATATGTCATGTATTTTTCTTAGGAGAAAGCACTGTGGGCACCGTAATTGTTAGATTATTGTATTTCTATTTTGTTCCCTATTTTCCGGAGACTAAAACTACCCACCATTGGGGAAGGAAAGGCTGCTCTGTGTGTTGAAAGGGGATCGATCTGTTTGCACTCAAACCATGGTGGCTTAGGCAGCACAAGCTTTGTACGTGACATTGATGGAGCAGCAATTACTCAGGCTCTATACTGTACACGTTCAGATCATTCAAGAAAGATGTATTCTACCCATTAATTACGGTTACAAGAAGCGTGTAACCTAGTCGGGGCAGTGGCTCGCTAGCCAGAGGGCCATCTGAGAGGGAGCCCCCAGTGTGAAATATGCAGAACTTGTTTCGAGGGTGCAAACAGCATGAGTGTGCATTTCCTCTTTTATACTATGTAGTTTTGCTGGTAACAGCCATCAGGAAAGAACACAATGGTCGAGCTGTGGTATGCTTGTAAACTGGCTCTCTGGGAAGAAAAACCCCAAACAATAACAACTGGTTTATGGTATTTGCCAATTTCTCCCACCGTGGCCAATTTTGAGCAACTCTGGCTCTGCGGAATTCCTGATATTTAATGATTGGCTCTCTGAAGCCTGTAGAATGGCTCTAGCACACCGTGTCACGTCAAGCCACTGTATTTCCATAGCAAAGTGTTTTACGTGAAGTGACTTGGACCCAGGGTCTCCCATTTTTTATAGAGTCAGAGGAACACAGAGGAGATTGGAACAAAATACTCTCCTTAAACAGAAATGTGTTGAAAGGGATAGAAACTGGACAACGTCCTTGGGCACTGAGAGACTTCTGCACTAGCGGAGAACTTTCCTCAGGGCCTGCTAATGTCCTGGGCTCCCTTGCACTGCGCTTTCACAAACTGTTATAAATTTTGAGATACAGCAAATAAAACACAGGAAACTGAGGGAGCACTTGTCTTAGCTCTTCTTCTCTGATAGTAACGAAAAGTTGATTCATTACGAAAAGAATAAAACTAAAGAAAACGAAGTCAACATCCCATTTTTTTTATTGTGGGCAGAGTGAATGTTTTTACAGCACAGCTTCAGTATCAGCTGAAAGAGGCCTTAGGGATGTTTGGCCTCACGGCTCCTTGCAAATCCCGGTCTCCTGCACCCTCCGCAGTCCAGCGTTCCTGTGGCAACTTTTGGTACCAAACTGATGCTGAGTTGTGAATAATATCAGGGTATGGTTATGTAGGATGGTTTATTCATTCTTTCAGTAGGTATGACTGAGTGTCCACGATCCACCGGTAGGTGCTAACTGAGTGTCTGCTCAGGCCAGGCACCGGGCTGCACACAGGAGAGAGCAGTGGGCGTGGGGAGCACGTGGGGCAGGGGCACACAGTACACCGTGGCCCCTCATGGCTCGCACAGCCTGGTGGAGGCAGATGGTTTATCGACGTATAAGTATGAACTTTCCCCGGCCAGTGTTGTGAGCGAGAAGTACACTGGGCTCTGAGGGTATGATAGGGGGCTTTCTGCCTGAGCTTGGGGGTTAGCGTGCAGTCACGTGAGCTTCCGTGGGGAGTAAGATAAACAGCACTTCACCTGGAGAAGGTGGATGAGCAGGTCAAGTTGCTCCAGGCAGGAAAGGTGTTGGGAAGCTGGTGGGTTTAAGGAAGAGAGGGAGGCTGATGTGGGGAGTGGGGGGATGGGGAAGTGGGGAGGAGAGGAGGCTGGAGCCTGGGCCAGCCGGTCCCAGAGGGCCCTAGTGTCCCCTGAGGCTTGAGTCCTGCGTCCACCCACACTGGGCGCCCTGATAGACAGGCTGGGAGCAGCAGCCGCCCCTGCCCCGTGGTTCGTGCGTCCTGCGGAGGGAGTGGGCTGGCTGGAAAGCGGGGCGTGTGCTTCCTCCTACAGAGGCTTCCTCCGCACCCCCTACAACAGCTGCTGAGCTTTTACAGCCCTGGAAGCGTGGCACGATGTAAGGACGCTCATTTTGCCCCGCGTTTCCCCTAACGCAGGGCATCTCCAATGGGCTCACTGGAGCGTCCACGTGC
Source organism: Mesoplodon mirus (assembly GCF_964341445.2). NCBI lineage: Eukaryota > Metazoa > Chordata > Mammalia > Artiodactyla > Ziphiidae > Mesoplodon > Mesoplodon mirus. Next base: position 8,410,396 of record NC_138986.1, on the reverse strand, counting down.
TTATCCCATGGAGGCTGCGTCTCCCCACCTTCTGTACAGTCCTCAGGGCTTCTCAGGTCCCCCTTCAGAGTCCTCGTAAGAGACGCAGAAGTCGGTCCAGCCCAAGAGGAGACAGGATGTAAAAACTGGCTTTGGTTCTTTATAACTGAATCTTCTTTTTTGACAAGATTAAGTGGGCATTGTCCACCTTATTCACCCAACTCAGCCCTGAATCACTTTCTGGACTCTTCATATTTTAAGTCCATACCTAAAGTACAAAGATTTGTCACCATGGAGGCTATTCAAAAGAAGGTGCCAGAAGCTTATGTAAGAAGGCAAGGCATGGATTGCTTTTGTTACTTGGGTGAGACAGAGACTCTTCAGGGTATGAAGTATCCATTTTAGTCCGTAGAAAAAGTTTAATGTGGTTTTCGAAAATAGGAATTTTACTTCTTTCCTAATCCCATGTTGTTTTTCAGCTCAGCATATTTAAACTTACTTTGACATATTAGGCGAGTTCAAGTGGAAATACATCTTTAGAACTGGGCCCTGTGGGCTTTGCGGAGGACTGGAATTATCGTGTGGACAGGAGGGTAGATTTGGAGAAGACGTAGGTTTCAGTGGTAAAACCCAATGGTTACAACCAGGAAATCGCAATAGTCTCTCTCAGCCACTTGGTCATCCCTGTGTCATCTCCTCAGCTGCACAGGGTGTTTCCCTCTGTGGAGCTGGGGAAGAGGTAGCAGCTTGGCTCCAGGGACGGCTTGAGAAATAGTCAACAGAAAGGTCCCCGGTAGCCTCTGAATATCAGTGTCACTCTCTAGGTTTCGATTTCCTTTTTTTTTTTTTTTTGCGATACACGGGCCTCTCACTGTTGTGGTCTCTCCCGTTGCGGAGCACAGGCTCCGACGCACAGGCCCAGCGGCCATGGCTCACGGGCCCAGCTGCTCCGCGGCACGTGGGATCCTCCTGGACCGGGGCACGAACCCGCGTCCCCTGCATCGGCAGGCGGACTCTCAACCACTGAGCCACCAGGGAAGCCCTCCTATTTTTTTAAGGAAAAAAAAGTATCCGTAAAGTTGGACTGTTATCATTGATGTATGCCCAACCCACTGTTTGAACTGCCAGCAGAGTCTGCCTTAAATAACTCCATGACCGCTGAGTTAAAAGTACGCACAACTGAGAAAGCACGAAATGCTGAGTGAATTGAGATTTGGGAATTCCTATGTTCTTAATTGTGCATATCTTTTTTATAAAAAAAAATGAAATTTAAAAAAGGATTCTGTCCTAAATGAGACGTGAATATACTTTCTTGGAAAGCTTAAAAGAAGGCTTGATTTTACCGAATGGGCTTTTCTTTGCTTTCTGTTTAAGCAAACCCCAAGTCAAATATCTCTGTGTAACTGTGAGACCAGAGGCTCCCTTGGGGTTCTCAGAAGCTCAGAAACTCAGGAGGCTTGGTGCCAGGGCAAAGGTGCCGCGGACACATGCCTTTGCCCTCTAAATGTAAATAATTCTCCGTTTAAAAATTTAGGGTATCTTAATTAGTGCATGTGATCTGTGTGTCTGACAGTCAAATATAGGATTTTGTAGCATTGAAGTGTAGCTTCTGCTGGCTGGAAACCAAGACTCCTTCTGAACTCTCTGAAGTGGTGGAGAGCTTCCCCTCACAGGGATTTTTTTACCCGCCTTCTTTACCTGGAAGTATTGATAGTTAGGGACTAAGAGAGCACAGATAACACCTGGAATCCCAGAGGGGAGGACAACACAGAGATGAGCAGTAGGTAGAGTGGGTTTTAACTGTGTTGTTTTCCAGTATTTTCTCATCACCACTTTTGGTCCTATAGCTCATCAGAGTCCAAAGTAAGATGCTCTGGGACTCCCAATCTACCTGGCTTGTCATTCTCCCTCTAGATGAACAGGCTGATTCAGACAATGTGCTTTCTAGCACATTCTTTGTTCCAAGAAAAAGATTAATCCACAGCAAAGCCTCTCCAGGCCTTTTCCACTTCCCCTTCCCGGACTTGCTTCTCTTTCCTCGAGGCATAGAAGCTGGAAACTCAATGACTTTAAGGCTCCCGAGCCAAGCATAGCGCTTGTCCTGCACCCAGAACATTGCTGTCATGTTAGTTCCCCCGAGGAGACCAGCCTCAGGACTGCTTAGCCTTCTCCCTGCCAACAATGGGTTTGCATCGTCACACTGTCAAACATCCTGCTTTTTCACACACAGTCCAGTGATTAGAATTAGGTTACGATTGGAATTCTGCTTGGTAAGCGTTTCACCGCTCCAGCTTCTCTCTCGGGTCAGTAGAACTCAAGACGGGACAAGAGGAGACCATTGCATCCAAGGACGGGCCTGCGCGGGGCAGTTCAACCCTTGATGCTCTAAATAACACACACAGTCTAAGTGACCTGTTTGCCCAGTATGCCCCTCTGTTCCCGTTAGTCACATGTATTGTTTTGAAAAGTTATTCGAAAATGAGAAAGTTTAGAAATAACCCGAAGAAATAGCAGTGGTGTATGCATTTGTGAAAAATAGGACTCGAACCCTGCCACAGGGTAGGTGCTGAATAGTTTGGGTGTTTGTCTCATTACACAAAAATTAAACAAGGTTCTCTTTCAAAAAATGTTTTCTTCCAATTTCAGGTATTATTTTAAAGTTCAAGCCAAAAATCCTCACGGCTATGGACCTATCAGCCCTTCGGTCTCATTTGTCACAGAATCAGGTATGGGTGACTTCATGTTCTTGTTTTTTTCCTTTTCTTAAAAACAAATAATCTGAAATCATGTCTACAATAGAATAAAAACTGAAGAAGTTAAATCCTCTTCTCTTTAATCAGTTCATACTGGATGTCATTTTATAAGATAAACATGATTTTCTTTCTGCTAAGCTAAAAGTTGGATAATAAAATTTAAAGTAATCTTCCTTGGAACTGCCTGGGAAGTGAAAAGGTCAAATTCCAATGAAAAAGGGGGGAAAAATCTAGTTTTCAACTGTGTGGGAAAGATAAGTTTGAATCTATCAGTAGAGATTTAGTTACAGAGATAAATTCCTTTTGTTTTTTAATTACAAACAGCTGAAGAGCATAAATGTCATGTGACCTGAGGGCCAGTTGCTTCTTTCAATTAGTCAGATCTCTAAGTTGCTTCCTTTACTAGGAGACAAAAATGTCTCTACTTAATATGGAGGGTCTAATTAAAATTCTGTCCGTCTTGCAAGCAATATCACTCAGAGGATGTCCCTCCTTTGGGATGCTGGTGTGCAGAGCTCTCAAGCCCTTCAGTGAAATGTCCCCGTGGTCATGGTCTGAGGCAGTACACACAGAGCTGGCCCATGGTGGCAGGTGCCAGCTTGGCAGCCTTTCTGTATAGGAAGCCAGGCTGGAGACTTGGTACCCATGGTCCCAAGACAGGCACTTACAGAAGCCCAGCTGGGTCGGCTCCACACTAACGTGGCTGTCGCTTCCATTTGGTTAGATTATTTCCTAAGAGCAGGAGAGTAAAACAAGCATTTACACTTATAGCTAATGGTATGTCGCTTTATTTTATAGACAGCAGATGATGTCAATGAACAGTCTGTACAAAGGGGCAGCACAAAGCAGATTTGGAGGAGATGAAAATGTGCTGTGTGTGATTGTGGTGGAGTTCCATGAGTCTATATGTGTGTTAAAAATTCATAGGATGGGGCTTCCCTGGTGGTGCAGTGGTTGAGAGTCCGCCTGCCGATGCAGGGGACACGGGTTCGTACCCCAGTCCGGGAGGATCCCACATGCCACGGAGCAGCTGGGCCTGTGAGCCATGGCCACTGAGCCTGTGCTCCGCAACGGGAGAGGCCACAACAGTGAGAGAACCGTGTACTGCAAAAAAAAAAAATTCATAGGATGTGTACCCTAAAAAAGTAATTTTACTCTGTGATAATTAAAAAAAAAAAAAAAAAAAAAAGGATGGCCCATGTTTCCCTGGCCTGTGTTTTATAAAGATGAACTCCTTCTGAGCAGAATTCCTTATAATGTAGTTTCATATTAAGTGGCACTATTTGGGCTAAGATATAGACAGTTTTTTTTTGTTTTTTTTTGTGGTACGCGGGCCTCTCACTGTTGTGGCCTCTCCTGTTGTGGAGCACAGGCTCCGGACGCACAGGCTCAGCGGCCATGGCTCACGGGCCCAGCCGCTCCACGGCATGTGGGATCTTCCTGGACCGGGGCACGAACCCGCGTCCCCTGATCGGCAGGCGGACTCTCAACCACTGCGCCACCAGGGAAGCCCTAGACATGTTTTAAAACAGCTTTATTGAGGTAGAAATGGCATACAGTAAACTGTTCATCCTCAAAATGTACAGCTGAGGAAGTTTTGAGGTATGTTTATACCCTTGGAGCCATCACTACAGTCATGCTGGTGAACAGCTCCATCACCCCGACAGTCTCTTCCTGCTGCTGTACAATCCAGCCCTCCCTTCCCTCCCCGTGTGCCCATCCTCTCCCCTCTTCTCAGACAACCACTCATGGGCCTTCTGTCACTATGGATTCATTTGTACTTTCTAGAATTTTATATCAGTGGAATCACACAGTGTGAGTTCTTTTGTCTGGCTTCTTTCACTTAGTATCCTTTTGAGATCCATCCATGTTGTCATATTTATAAGTAGTTCATTCTTTTTTATTACTTAGCAGTATTCCATTGTATGTGCCACAGTTTGTATCTATTCACCTGTTAATAGACATTGGATTGTTCCTACTTTTGGACTATTACAAATAAATCTGCCATGAGCATTCATGTACAAGTATTTTTAAGGACATATGCTTTAATTTCTCTTGGGTAAATACTCAAGAGTAGAATGGATGGATTGCATAGTAGGTGTGTGTTTTTACTTTTTTAAGAAACCACTGAACTGTTTTCCCAAGATGGACACATTTTAAAACATAATGAGTATTGAATTATTTTGTAGTACCCAATGTCAAAATATTATCTTCAAGGACCCACACCTTCTATATAAATAACAAGACAATATAAATGGAAAAGAGTATTTCTTGAAAGGAAATGCCTAGAAAATAAAAACTAAGGGAATGCCTTGGCATCTGTCAAATGAATCTTACACTTTCTTTATCTATTCTAGCTTGGTTAGCTCTTTTAATTACAAAAAAAAAACATTTCAACAGTTGCATGGTTGTGTGATGTAATAGTGAAGTCAATTATTTATTTTTCATTCTACAGATAATCCTTTGCTTGTTGTGAGGCCACCAGGTAAGTTTCTCTTCTTGATAAACTTGACATTCTAGTAATCAAGTTGAATATTGAATATGAGATTCTTATGGTTACAAGTAGACACGCTGAACCATTTTTGTATTTTCATAATTTTCTGACAACTTCTATGGCTTCTTTGCACCCATCATCCTAATCTAGGGAAAAGCATGTTCTGGAAATTTTTAAATAGGGCCATAGCAGCCAATATCTATAAAAACCATTATGGGTGGCCAGTATCTATGAAAATAGATAACTTTATTTTCATAACCCCTTTGAATATTTTAAATTGCTGAAAAGATAGCAAAATGCATTAAGTGTACGACAAAATTTTACTTTGTTTTTCAAGTAAACCAAGAAAGACCTATTGCTTAAGTTCAGGGCTGGTCTTATGAGTGACAAGAACAGGAGGTGCCTGTGCTGAGGGATTTTGAGGGTGGGGAGGTAGGGTGACATGCCCTGCAAGGTCAAATTTGCCATTACAGCTTATGTTCCTTGGCTTAAATTAGGCTTTTTCTTACTCTGAGAATCCTTTATAGAAATGCAAATACGTTAACTGCATTCAGGTACAAGGAACTCCCCAGTTGTACTTCAGTACAAAGAAAGAAGAGAAAAGACAGACAGAGAGAGACCACTGGGAGGTGGGAAAACTGCTCAGAAAAGCCCTGAGAGAAGGGGAAGTCCAAGTGAATAAATCAGATTCTCTGGTATTTTGTGCAAGAATAAACACTGTGAAACGCCATGACTTAGAAGGTGTGCTGTGTGTCGTCCAGGTGGTGAGCCCATCTGGATCCCATTTGCTTTCAAACATGACCCTGGCTACACGGACTGCCATGGCCGACAGTACGTGAAGCGGACGTGGTACAGAAAATTTGTGGGAGTCGTTCTTTGTAATTCACTGCGGTATAAGATCTACCTCAGTGATAACCTGAAAGGTAGGTCTTTAGGGATGGTGTGCTATGGGAAGGTGTGGAAAGCTTTTAGTTTATCAGATGCTAACTTGACGTAGCAGGTGCATCAGAATGCATTTGAGGTATGGACCCATCACATCTCAGTCTGGCTCAAGTGCAAACCAGCTTTGCAGGCTCTATTCTGGAGTGACTAGTATTTACACTGGTACCCAGGAATATATGTACATATTTTAAATCGACTACTTTTTAGGAAGAAATCCAAAATTCTGTTAGAAACTTAAAGGCTGTTTTTCTTTGTTGTTAATCCCGTAACATTAACAACGAAGAAAAATGGCCTTTAAGTTTCTTTAAGGTATGAGTGTAAGCTGGAAGTATTGAGGAAAAGTACCCCCTACGATTTTTGCCATTGGAACAACTTTACAGAGAAACAATGTGGATGGTGAAACATATATGAGGTGCATTATTTGTTCTGTGTCCAGAAATTACATTGTTTTCATCATGGTAGGGGATTAAAACAAAGAATAACATAAGTATTTACCTTGAACTACTAACATTTCAAAATGCCATTTCTACCCTGCTGGTTTTAACTCACCCACCTACCCAAAATTGTTTTGTATTTCAAAGTTTGCACAACTTTTAATTTTTCTAGTACATACATTTAAAAAGAAAGAAAACGTTCCCTCAGCTGGTTTATATTTTGTCATAGGTTACTAGTGCTCATCATTTCTAGATAATGTCAAAATCTCCCCAACCATCCTCCGCTCTTGCAATGTCTCCGTGTCTATGCCTCTCCCTACAACTGGTCTGTCTGTCTCCTGCTGCTCTTTTTTCCCTCTTGCACACCGCCCTTTTGCTCCTCTGGTTCAGAATTCCTGGGAGAGGTAACACAGCCATGTCTGGTATCCCAGGGTTGAGAGAAGCAACTTTGCCCTACTGTGCAGCTCTGGTTCAGGACCAAGGACAGCGCCTCATGCTACAGACACACCCCCTACTTCTAGTTATGTATGAAAAGAGTTTCTTCTATTTTTCTAGGTATTCATGCTTTTCACAATTATTTCATAATACAGTCTCTGCCTATCAGAGTTTCCTCCTTTTTCTTAAACCAAAGAGTAGAAAGGTCTCCCATCTACAGGCTGAAAATGCCTATAATTTTAGTAGTTTCCATTTAATGAACACTTGCTAAGTATTTAGCATACCCGATCTTGCTGAATCCTTATAACACTTTGAAATCGGTGCCATTATCACCTTCTTTCAAACATGGAAGGTATGACACACAGAGTTTAAGTCACGTGCCCACTTCAAAATTTGCTTGTGCAAATTCCTCAGCCAGCTGTGGCAGTTCTGGAGTCATCACTGACTCATCGTATTCCTTTATGCAGATACCTTCTACAGCATTGGGGACAGTTGGGGAAGAGGTGAAGACCATTGTCAATTTGTGGATTCACACCTGGATGGAAGAACAGGGCCTCAGTCCTACATAGAAGCCCTCCCTGCCATTCAAGGTAATGTGAGCAGAGGCCCAGGGTACTATGCCGGGGGGTGGAGAGGAGGGCTGATATAAGGAGAAAAGTCACTGTAGCTCCGCATTTGGTTTACCATTTGAAGATGGATATTAGCAGAATTTTGGAGCATAAAAATAAGGAAGAGGGGGCTTCCCTGGTGGCACAGTGGTTGAGAGTCCGCCTGCCGATGCAGCGGACACAGGTTCGTGCCCCGGTCTGGGAAGATCCCACATGCCGTGGAGCGGCTGGGCCCGTGAGCCATGGCCGCTGAGCCTGCGTGTCTGGAGCCTGTGCTCTGCAACGGGAGAGGCCACAGCAGTGAGAGGCCCGCGTACCGCAAAAAAAAAAAAAAAAACAAGGAAGAAACAAAATACTCCTACCACATGCTGGGTTTAGGGTGTGGCTTGGAGAGGTAGGGACACAAAGGAATATAGGACCTTACCCCTACTCTCAGGAAACATGGTCAGTAATTGGGAAGGGAGGATAAATATGTGAAAGGTAACTAAGAGCAAAAGCAACTTAAAGTACAAATAAGGACAAGAGTTATGTCACGTGATTGCCCCATAGTCAGGTAATTGTGCAGATTATAGTTACTCTCTGAGTTCAAAGGGTGCGGGCTGCCGCTTGAGGCTTCCAGGGAGGGTTTTCAGAAGGGGCAGAGTCTGAGCTGAGTCATAAAAATACATGCAAAGGTTAGAGGGCCTTCCAGGTGGAGAACGCCAGGACAAGAGTCCAGAGAAAGCAAAAATAGACAAGTACAAACCAACCACGATATGCTTCAGGAGATCACGTATCAACTATTTCATGATGGCACTGCGAGGTGAAGATAAGTGTATTATCTCAAAGTTAACAGCTTGTAATACATTGCTAACTGCCCCAAGCCCCCAGATAAACAGAACAACTGAATGAAGTCCAGCACTTCTAGTGATCTGGCATTTTTTAAGATATAAGACGCTCTGATCTTTAACATTGTTTAGTTTGGAAAAAAAATACCATAGGTGGTACAAAGATTACCCCTTTTCAAAAAATTAAGATACACTAACACACACAAAACGGTAAAACAAGTCTATTAGGCAGGGTTCTCTAGAGAAACAGAACCAGTGGGGGATGGAGAGAGGGAAAGAGAGAGAGAGAACAAGATTTATTTTAAGGAACTGGCTCTATGATTGTGGAGGCTGGCAAGTCCAAAATCCACAGGGCGGGCCAGCAAGCCTGCTAGAGACCCCGGGAAGAGCCAATGCTGCAATTAGCCCGAAGGCAGGCTTCTGGCAGAAGACCCCTCTCTTCAGGGAAAGTCAGTCCTTTCCTACTAGGGCCTTCAACTAGTTGGATGAGGCCCACCCACATTGTGGAGAGTAATCTGCTTTACTTAAAGTCTGCTGATAGAAATGTTAATCTCATCTAGAAAATAATTCCACAGAAACACCTAGAATAATATTTGACCAAATAGCTGGATGCCACATCCTAGCCAAGTTGATGCAGAAAATTAACAATCACAATAAGCATATATAATACACCACATCTCTTAATTGTTTCAGGATCTTGCAGTGCCCCAGGGTTAGTATTAAATGCCTTATTTGTATTTCACTGTGTTTCTGTGACTGTTGTCATGGTTTTGGCTCTGAACAGAGGTGCTGGTTCATCAGAAACTCACTGGCGGAATGGCAGGTAACCTTTCATCTGACAAGAGGACACAGGGCCAAAGGGGTGAGAGCAGCTGTTGAGTTGCCAACATTTTTTGAGGAGGTTGGAGCATCACTTCTTCTTGAAAGGAGAGGTGGTCAGAACTGCTACAGGATTCTTTCCTCTGAGAGATTTACTTGAAAGATCTGAAAGTCTACCGCAGATTCCAAGAAGTAAATCTTGGAGGCCTGAGGTTCTAGGCAAGTCAGGGGCCCCAGATTCTGTGGGAATCTTTTTTTTTTGCGGTACGCGGGCCTCTCACTGTTGTGGCCTCTCCCGTTGCGGAGCACAGGCTCCAGACGCGCAGGCTCAGCGGCCATGGCTCACGGGCCCAGCCGCTCCGCGGCATGTGGGATCTTCCCGGACCAGGGCACAAACCCGTGTCCCCTGCATCAGCAGGCGGACTCTCAACCACTGCGCCACCAGGGAAGCCCTCTGTGTGAATCTTGGTTAAGGTTGCTTGCCCAGCTCAGGGCCTGCCCTACTGGGAGTGCTCCATTGTGATTGACTAAACTGATCTTCCTCTGTGGAGAGAGAGAGGGAGAGAGGGAGGACTGATGAGCACCCTTTCCTACCTGTGTCACACATGTGGAGACTGGATTATCCCCACAAATCATCCTTGGGATAAACCTCAGAGGGTGGGTCGTATTTATTTGGAAGTAACTTTTGTCACAAGAACAACTTATCAGAAATCTTCTCTCTGAAAGGAGTTGTAAGGATGAGGATTCTTCCTGTTGGTTCAGGTGCTTTTGATGCTACGATACAGACACCAATTCCCAGTGTGGGTTCTTTTCCCGCACCACCAAGCAATTCTCCAACACCAGTGGGAGCTCTACAGTTCAACTCTGTTCTGAAACCATTTACCCAGAGATAGCATCAGATGCCATAGTTTCAGACCTCAGTCCTACAAGACTGCCCCTCTTCATCCACTTTATTTTATTTTTATTTTTTTGCGATACGCAGGCCTCTCACTGTTGTGGCCTCTCCCGCTGCGGAGCACAGGCTCCGGACGCGCAGGCTTAGCGGCCATGGCCATGTGGGATCTTCCTGGACTGGGGCACGAACCCGTGTCCCCTGCATTGGCAGGCGGACTCTCAACCACTGCGCCATCAGGGAAGCCCTCTTCCACTTTAGATGCCAATCACAAGTCCACATTGTCACCTGTCCTCCTGATAAGGACAGGCTATAAATCAGACGTTCCCATGACCCCCTCTTTGGATTTGATTAACTTGCTAGAGGGGCTCACAAAACTCAGAGAGACATTTCACTTACTAAGTTTCGGTTTATTATAAAAGGAGGTAACTTGGGAAGAGCCGGGTGGAGGAGATGCATAGGGCAAGGTGTGGGGAAGGGCAGGGGGCATCCACACCCCTTCCAAGCACCACCCTGCCTGAATCTCCACGTGCTCGCCAACCTGCAAGCTCTCCAAACCTGTCCTTTGGGGGTTTTCTGGAGGCTTCATTACATGGGCACAACTGATGAGATCATTGGCCATTCGTGATTGAACTCAATCTCCAGCCCCTCTCTCCTCCCTGGAAGTTGTGGGTAGGGCTGAAGGTTCCCCCACTACAATCATATGGTTGGTTCCTCTGGCGACCAGCCCTCATCCTTAGGTGCTTTCTGAAAGTCACGTTATTAGCATAAACTCCGGTGTGGTTGAAACAGGGTTTACTATGAATGTAATAATATTCCACACACCTGTATAGCTCTTGTCACTCAGGAAGTTCCAAGGGCTTCAGGAGCTCTGTGCCCACAATGGAGATGAGAACCAATTATAAATCACAGTATTCCTGATTATTCTTTCCCTCTCTTTCCTTTTACCTTCCAGGCTACTATCGCCAGTACCGCCAGGAGCCAGTCAGCTTTGGCAACATAGGCTTTGGGACCCCCTACTACTACGTGGGCTGGTACGAGTGTGGGGTTTCCATCCCAGGGAAGTGGTAACCACAGGACGGTCGTGCTGGAAGCTGGCCCTGCCCGGCCCCCTCGACTGACTTGCACTAGGGCCTGTGAGCAGGAGAAGAGGTGGTGTCCTAAGCCTCACTGTCCCCAGTGTCAGCAAGGCCACACAGTGGACACCGGACACTTCAGGCATCTTTGATCTGGAGCTCAGTCCTACTTCTTGGCCTGGACCACACACAGGATTCAATGTTGCTGTTAACTTTGCTTCTCCACATGTTTTGCTTATGATAGCTCATCCCAGAGACGGCAGAAATGTGCAGCTACCAGGGCGCCTGGTGTGATTTTCATACTTTTTAGGCACAAAGTTCAGACACTTTGGTATCTCCTGGGATCAGCATAAACACGCGGTGCTTGCTTTGTGGAACACCACCCCGTGTTCTTTTTTCTCACTGGACCCCTCCAAAAGTAGCTAAGCTTTGGATCCCTTTCTATGCAGTAGAACTGAGTTACTAAAAATGCCACCAAAGGAAATGTAGCCTACTTAAGATTTATTCTGTGGACTTACCCACCACTAGACCAATTGTATCAAATCTTACTTGTAAATTCTCAATTTTGATATATATATATATATATGTATATATGCATATACATATCCACACTTGTCTGCAAAGACATTGATTAAACTTGCTAAGTTTGTACTTGTTCACTAGATAAATGTGTGTGGGACTTTTTGGAGCAGAGATGCTGTTTATTAACATCTTTTTAGAAGGGTCCAAAGAATAGGTCTCTGTATAACACGGCAAGAATGGCAAGGTGTGTGTTCTTTCTGAGAATGCTGCTGCGCTGTGGAAACGCTTGGGATGCAGCCATGCTAGCTGTGAGCCAGTGGCAAACTGAGTGATTTCCACCTTCCATCCTCACGTGAAAAATGGACTGGTGGTCTCTGTGCGGACATATCCAGTACGTTTCCAGATTAAGATGTTAGGTCCCAGATGATTTTGAAATCCAGTTTAACAAAACTTCTTTCGCCTTTCCTGCCTAGCTCAGTATCTACTCCTTGAAATAGAAGCATCTTACCCCTCTCAACTGCAACATGACAGGGTTTATTTAATGACACTTTAATTCTTAAAACGTGGTGTCCTTTCCACGTGAGTGGCACCTCCACGTCCTCAGGCAGCTCTGGGGAATGAAAGGTTTGTCTTCTACGTTTCAGGGTAGAAGAACCAGTAGTGGGAACAAGCCAGAGGCAGACACACTTCTGGGGCCTGGGGGCTGTACCACTACGTAAATGATGTAATGGCAGAAAGCATTCCGCCAACTGGAATCAGTTATTTTCGGTGCCAGCAGCGTGTTGAGGTGAAGCCTGATGTGTCCGGTAGGTTTGAAGATAAAACAGGAAACAAGTCACTGCGGGATTTTTGTGATGGGGCAGCGGGAGCTGACATCTTCCCCAGTGGCCACAGTTCTCTCTTCTACGGCAAACGACAGTGAAGAAAACGCAGGCGTTCTGACAGTCTGGGAAAATACTAGGATAGGAATCTTCTGGGTTTCTGGGGCTCTTGTACATAAAAGGGGAATTGTTTAAAAGGGTGTCTAAAAAACACCTATTTTCCACACTAACATTCAAACATGCTTCACAATAACAAGCAAGGATAAGATCTTTAAATATAAGTGAATTTTCCTAATAAACCCATCTTTGTTCTGGGGCCTCCCACGAAAGAGATGGGGGATCAGATCCAACATAGAGATGCAGGCACCTCTCCCCCGTGATTCACACTTTCATACATTAAACGTTGTGTTCCCCGTCAGCCTCGCCCTGAAAGGTTTTACACTCATTTCATACACAAAAGGACACGTTTCCCTCAGAAGGACTTTATCCTTACTTCCCAGAAATACAAAGATTTCACTGGTGTTCATTCAGGCAATGTTTTTTGAGCCCCACCTGGAACCTTAGACTGTATTTGATTCTGGAAAGCTGAACTTTTATTACAAAGAGATGTTTGCAGTTCTTTATAGAAATTACTTCAAATCCCAGATGATAGCGCAACCAAAACAAAAACACTGAATTTATGCAAAGAGGTGACAGTATTCTCAATACTCTCTCCAGATTAGGTTATGCAATAGTTCAGATGAGTCCACAACGGTCACATCAAGTTTCTAGTACTGTGTGGTCCTGGAGGACACGTTTTAGGGACTGCATTGGCAGCGGGATGCCAAGAAGGGGGCATTCAAGATAGTAGAGGGTCTGGAAACCATTCCATGTCAAGTTAGAAGAGTTGAATTACCAGATGAGCCTTGTTGGAAAAAACTGAGATGTTCGTCGCTGAAAAACCTTAAATATAGCTGGAAATGTCTAAACCTGCAATTTGAGGCCCTCAGCCTGTTTTTAATTGGCCTGTGAGCTCAGAATGGTTTTTCTATGCATTTAAAGGGTTGTAAACAAAACAAACAGTCCAAGCAAAACACCAATAATGTGCAATGGAGACCATACGTGGTTCCAAGGCCTAAAATATTTACCCTATAAGACAAAGTCTGTATAGCTGTAGATTAGAGTTTTCTTGAGGTTTAAAGAAGGTTTTATCAAAGTCCAGGTTTTAAAACTAGCACATGCTACTTAACAGATGTTTGTTGGCTCTTCTCTGACTTGAGTTATATTTAGTATCTAACTAGCAAATCTGAACTCTGCGTTGAGCGGTTGATCCGGGTCCCCCAGATTCCTGTTGGTCAAGCCCTCTGTGCTGTGGTCTTGGGAAGTATTATGGTCTCTAGGGGACTCCATGCATATTTAATATAACCATTTGGTTAAAACATCATTTCCAGCTTTTACCAGATGAGTTTTGACTTATTTTTTCCCCCCTTTTGACCTATTCAAGCCATATATTTTGGTCAGTTAAGGAGGGTGGGGAATTTGAGAATGTGGTGATGAATGGGGTTAAAACGCATTTGCCTCTCTGCACAGAACACAGATCTTAGTCACTACACGTAATTAGAACCCCACTGGTGGTCCAATGGTTAGGACTTTGCACTTCCACTGCTGGGGACACGGGTTCGATCCCTAGTCGGGGAACTACTAGACACCGCATGCTGTACAGCACAGCCAAAACAAAACAAAAAAATAAAGATGAGGAAACTGAAGAAAAGGACTGTTCAAGGATACACAGCCTCAAACTGGGTGGATCAGGCCAGAATGAGCCTTGTGATTCAGAGTGGTTCCTTTCAGTATATATAGTTACCTTAAAGTCAGGTAGAAAAGTAAAACTCAAATAATGCAAAAATCCTTCCTTAATGAAAAGCACAAATGTATTTCTTACAAAATTCTAAAACAACAACAACCATAAAACAATTCCACCAATAGAATTAGCCCACACTTCTGCAACAAAATACAGGTTGTAGATGCCTTAAAATCATCTCCTTAAGATGTAACAATTTTGCAATTGGAGACAAGAAGTGAGTCTAAAAATATCTTCCCAATCACCCCATGTCCCCATTCTCAGATTAGGCTGAGTCAGGAAAATTGTATGAAAACTCAAAGTGTACTTGTCGTGGATGGCTATCGAGTTTAAATATTAATTGTAAGATTATCAATGTACACATTTAAAAAATCATGATGAGAGCTAAGCACATAGGGATTTATGATAAAAGGGAAATAAAATCAACACAGAAATGGAGGCTGATAAATTTAACACACACAAAAAAATCCTTGGTCCAAATTGGGAAAGCAGTTCTCTCTCAAGCAGAGATTGTTTGTTGGCCAAGAACAGAAATACCCTCAAGGGTTAAGGAAAGTGTTTAAGTGAGGTTGGACCACGTGGTCTCAGGACAGGGAATAACTTGCAGGAGGTGCTGCCGGGTCGTGGAGGTGAGCGAGCAGTTGTCCTTGCCTCCCTGTCAATGAACAAATACGCGCCCCTCCAGCCTGCCAAGCCGTCTGAGTCCTCTGAGCTCCCTGTGGTTTTCTGCAACTGTTTGTCAGACCACGCCCATGGTCTTCACGCTCCACCCCCCATCGCCACTCCCCTCCATCCGCTTCCCCTCCCACTTCGGGAGACCCCACCTCACTTCACCAGGCAGATGGCAGATCTCCACGCACCTGCAGCTGCGTCCATCCTGCCATCCTCACAAAGAGCTGCCCCCCTCCGGCCCAGGACCAGACTGATCTGTAACTGCAGTGTCTCCCTCTTGAAAGATCCTTCCCCAACATTCAGACGTGCTCTAGCGCTTCTCATCTTAAAAAGTTTTTAATTCGAATTAAAAATTTTTTTCAACACCCGTGGTCCCCTTCAGCTACTCCCTTCACACTGTGCTGGCTTTGAGTTCAGTTCCTGAATTAATCACCCCCATTCCATCCCCTCACCCCCCACTCCCCTGTATTTCTTACACGGCCACACCCTGGCCTCTCGCAGCTCAGCTCTCCCAGGTCTCTCCTGGTGGCTACATCCAGTGGACACTGATCAGGCTATTTCTGTTGTGATCTTTCGGCGGCACTTGACAGCGTGTCCTTCTTGAGCCATCTCCTACTTGGATCTTCCCTCCCAGCTCCAAAGGCATCCGAGCCTTCCTGGTCCTTGTTTAAGGGGCTTTGGTGTTTCAGGGTAACTCTGGCGACTTTCTCCCCTGGCTTTTCTTTCAAAAGCCTAAACACATAAAGAGATTATTTGAGGTGGGGGAGGAGGAAGGTGGGTATTATGGGCTCTTTGTGGAGTGGGGAGAAGACGGGTAAGAGCAGTGCAGGAGACATCCCCCCAAGACGGGGGGAGGACGCTAGTTGGGGTTCTAGGATGATCAGGGCCCCACAGACCTCTCTCTCTCCATCTCCCTGGGAATACAGCGGGGTGAGGATGACCGTGGGGAGCTGATGAGGCTGGACCTGGGTGAAGGGAGGCTTCCAGCTCACCCCACCCGAGCCCATCCCACCCCACGGGGCTGGGAGCAGGAGGGTGTTTGCCTTCCAGGGCCATGGAGGCCTGGGTGGTGGACACTGCATTAGTGACAACCATGCCTCTCATTCACAAAGCAGATGTCAACTGAATCCAAAATACATGCCAGACATCCTTCTAGACCCTTTTCCAGGCTGCAGGGTGCCCAAAATACACACGATCCCTGCCCTCGTGGAGACTGTATCCTCGCGGAGCAGGCAGAAGACACACAAGCCAGTAACCAGGTGTCAGCTGGTGGAAGTGAATGGGACAAATAGAGCAGATGACTGTGTCATGGGCAAGTGGGGACCTAAAGCAGCGAAGAGGCTCCTCAATGGCTGGAGAGGAGGGAGGTGGGCATGGAGGGAGCACCAGCAACACCTGAGACCGAAGGGTTTCTGCCTTGGCCTGTGGGATCTCAGACTTGACTTTTAAAGGCAATAATAAAATAATGCTCATTTTCTGGTCTTTGAATTCAGTAGAACTAACCTAGTTGACCCATTATGTTGCTAAAACGTTGACACCATAAAGGAAAACGTCTTGTTCCTGTCCCACCCAAGGGAGGGCTGACCCCAATCCAAGTCCACCCATCCAACTAATCACCCATCTTCAAGATCCACACATCTAGGGGAGAGGAGAGGGACAGCAGGGGTCTTGCACCCAGAATCACCCAGCCAGGCCTCGTCCCTCCTCTCAACAGTGACTGGCTACTGACTTTATATTTGGGTGGAAAAAGGGTCCTTTTGTAATTTTCCCAGAACAAAAGGCATTTAACCTCATGATGAGCTGAAATCTCCCTTCCAACAGAAAAATTAATTGGTGTCTACCTTTTCTGGAACTTTGCCATACCAATTTCCGCTACTCACTGAATTATCAGTTTTATGAAGGCAGAGGCTGTAACAGAGCAGGATCCTATGGGACTTTCCCAGAACAGATGCCCCCCCACCATGTCATCTGCCTGCCTTTTGTCTGTAGAAAAATTTTAGTCAAAGAATAAATTTAATCAGAGAAGTGAGAAATTGCAGAAAGAAAGGAAAACAGTCAGGCAAGACACAATAATAATAGTTTAGCCATTAAACAAAGTCAAGGACTTTTAGTTCCTCCTCAAGAGCTATAGGCAATATCCTGAGCCATAACCTTTGAGCTGTTTTTCAGATACTGAAACCCCCACCAGGTGGAAGAAATTAACTGTGTGCTGCCCACAGGCACGGAGACCCCAGACTGGCTGGAACCAGAAGGTTGATGATGTTGACTCCCAATTACATCACCACCAGCCAATCAGAAGCATGTCCACGAGCTGATCACACACCCCACAATCCCCCTCCCTCACCCTGTCTTTAAAAACCTTTCCTCGAAAGTCTTCGGGGAGTTCGTGTCTTCTGAGCACTAGCTTCCTGGACTCCTTGTTTGGTACCTGCAATAAATGCTGCACTTTCTTTCAGCACAACCCAGTGTCAGTAGATTGGCTTTACTGTGTGTGACCAAGCGGACCCAAGTTTGGTTCGGTAACAAGGCCACATCCGTTATTTCATTTACTATATCACATCCTGCCATCTAACACAGAGCCTGGTGCTTTGTGCTCTCCTGCGTGCATTTCTTCTACGTGTCCTACTTTGTTCAGTCTGCTGGCCCTGTTCACTTTGTTTCAGAGAATTTGAGGCCAAGATCACTTTCTCAAGGAAGTCCCATTGGCATGGAGAAATCTGTCCAGTGTCTGACAATGGTCCTCTGTTAGCTTATTTCCAGTTCTGTGACAATGTTTTTGGTTTCTGTTATTTTTTTTCTATTTAGAAATTGGAGATGAGATACACTGTAGGTCATTTGTAACATAGAACCTGGAATATAAAAGGTTGGTAAATCAAGCTTATTTCGTTTTTTTCTTTCTGATAGCAGGGAAACTTGTAGTTGGGCAAAAAAAACAATTGAGCAGGGGAGGAAAAACCCATGCACATAGGGGTCCCAAGAAGTTTACTCCTTCCCCTGTCTTCCAGAAGGCTGGTTGATGCCAGGTAGTAGAAGGGGCCTGGGTGGGAGCTGTGTCTCAGGCTAGGGAAGAGGTGGTGAGAAAGATTCTAAAGGTGGATCTCTATGTTGACATCTTGCCTTCCTGCTCCTCTCTGGCCTGTCCTTCATGTCTTTGCAGTCTACTTGTACTGGACAGGACCCCTCAGAGCACCTGCAATTTACACTTCAATCCACTGTCCTTTCTGAGAAAAGCAGCTTTGTGAAGGAGCAAAAGTTGGCTACACTGTCCAATTCTCATTGGACAAGAACAGTTCTGGAACTACAGCATGACAGTAGGGAATGTTGAGATGCATCCATCAGATTACATATCCCTTTCCGGAGTTGATAGGTAGGTAGATAGTAGAAAGATAGATGAATGGATGGATGGATGGAGAGAGAGAGAGAGAGAAGGGAGAATAACACCATCAAGATTTTCAACAGTGATACCAAGAGAGAGGCTCAGGGAGCAAGAGAGACACCAGAAGAGCCACGCTGGTCTACAGGTACCACATCTGTTTGGTGCAGATGTTTGCTCTCGATCAGAAACCTTGGTTTCTGCTCCACAAATTCTTCTCTATCCTTGCTGTCTGCAACTTTTGTCCCATTTCTTCAAAGATGATGCAGCCATCTGAGCAGATATAGACCTTATACATATTTCATTAAGTAAGCAAACATTTATTATTTACTAACTTGTAGAAGGCCCTGGGATGATGGATTAGTGTCCCACCAGTAAACAGATGTCACCTTCAAATTAGGATAATTAAAGGAGGTTTAAGAAAGGGATTGTTTATGTAGGTGCAGCTGGGGAGCCACAAGGAATAGTGCACCAGTGGGCTGTTGCTACCTGCAGCCTGGAGGGCCAGAGGGAGGAGTGGTTGGCAGGATCTAGAAGGAGAGTCTGACAGACAAGCCCAGCTTCAGAGAAGTGATAACCTCAGTCAATGGATCAAGCAACCCTTCAGGGAGGGAACCCAGGTTTCCTCCTGCTCACTCTCCTCCCTTCCTTTTCTCTTTCCCCTTCCTCTCGCCTTCCCTCCTATTTCCTGCCAGGGTCCTCGTTACCCAAAGCCACCTGGAAGCCAGGTGGCAAGGAGGCTGGTTGATGAGGTTGAAACAGGTTGGCTCCTGTTTCCACAGAGAGCAGGGTGAAGAAAGGAAGAGAGCAGATCTGCAGAGACACGATTAGAGGCATCCACCGCTTCTGGGAAGTGATAATGCATTTTTTGCAATCATTCGTTACTTTTAGCCCATTAGGATACCATTAGCAAAAATTAGTTAAAGACAATTTTTAGAGAGCTCATTTAAATAGAAAGGGCCTTCATACTCCCTTTTCTTCTTGGAGCTGGTAGAGACATCAAGGACATTTAGTTTAAATCATTATATAATTAAGGAAACTGAGACCCGGAAAGCTGAAATCACCTGCCAAAGGCACACAGCTAGTCACAGGCCCTGCTCTCCCAGCAGCAGGAATGGCAGGTGTGAGCACCTGGCTACGACTCCGATTTCCCTGATTGTGACGGACGCTGCTAGCTGATCAAGGCAGAAGAAGCTGCATCACTGTCAACACTGACCTCTCAGCCGTCTCTCAGTTGAACAGCACCCGTAGTCAAATCCAAACATGCTTGCGGTCCCCACACTACACTGTCTCATCCCTGTAAATGTCTCTTGGGCTTTTTTTTTTTTGGCCATGCCGCCCAGCCTGTGGGATCTTAGCTCCCCGACGAGGGATCAAACCCGTGCCCCTTGCAGTGGAAGCGTGGACTCCTAACCACTGGACTGCCTGGGAATTCCCAATGTCTCTTAGTGTTGATTCCTGACAAAAACGAAACTTTCATTCTCAGGGCCCCATATTATGTGGTTGGCATAGAAGAGAAATGATAGTTTGAATGAACTCAGTGTTTTCCACCCCAGTTTTTGCCTTAGTTGACAAACTTGGCTTTGTTCAGCAACAGGTTCTCATTTAGTTCGATTTATCAAGGATTTGCTCAGCGTTTGTTGGGTACTCAGCACTGTGCTGGTTGCTGCTGAGGCCAAAGGGAGAGAAGCTGGGTTTGTTGTCCTTAAAGGTCTAGTCAGCTTCAGGGGAAAAGCACCCATGCCTCGCCCTCGCGCGGGGCTGAACCTGGGGTTACTCCTCCCAGCCGCCTCCTGTGAGCCCAGACTCAGGAGCGCTGTGTCTCCTCCCGCGTCCGTCCCTGCGCATGTGCCGCGCACACGCTCTTCATGGCCCTCCCACCTGGCCCTGCGCAGGCATTGCTTCCAGACCACCTGCCACCCTAACAAGACCCCAGTAAGCCTAACCCCATTACCAAACCTTGGAAGGTTTGGAAATTTATGGATTTGTCTCAGGATGAAAAAGTGGAGCAATTCACAGATGGATCTCGAAAGCTCTCTATGGGAGCTGGTCCTGCCCTACTAAACTGAGATTCCTTCAGGAATGGCTGTGTATGGCCAGCTGCTCCCAGGCACTACATGCCCACTCTGGCCCAGGACTTCATGGGACCCAACTGCAGACCCAGGGCCATGTCGGGAGAGTGGATGCAACCTAACTTGTGCCCTCAGTACCTGGTGACATTTAGCAACAATGTCAGGCTTTCTCCACTGTTCAGCGTTTATCCATCCTTTCTTTAATTCGACAAACTTTCCATGACAACAAGTGCCAGGGAGTGTGAATGAATAACAAACACATAGAGTTCATGCCCATCTCAGAGTTCACACTCTACCCTAAAACAGTACTTGAAAAGCTGGACTTCTTTCGAAGCTTGGTGAAATAATATCTAAGTGATGGGTATTTTATGTTTGTTTCTCTGTGCACTGTCATCTCTATTGTTCTATGTCCTTGTGAAGCGCAGCTGCTTTGAGACTCTCTAAGTTCCATTTCCAACGTTTCTGGGCTGCCTTGTTGTATAGGAAATATTTATTTGGTGACGACTGCTCTGTTCAGCTTTTGATGCTGAATTGGAAAATGTAGTCTCTCCTTTGGGAATGTTCTGGTTAATGAAAAACAAATGGTGGTCTGAGAGGTACAAAGCTTGTTGACCAGTCCAGAAGATTTTCTTGGTATAAATTCATGGCTTTGTCTGTAGTCAGGATATTTCATGTACTGATAGAGTTGGAATATACCTTGTAATCTGCTTCACAGTTCAAATACAAGGTGAATACCATTAATACATCCATCCATACATCTATAATAGCCAATTGTCCTTACTAAGTTCCAGAGACCTTTCCAAGTACAGATTCATTCTTTGTTTTCATTTTTTATTTTTAAGCCATTTTATTGAGCTAAGAGTAACATACAAAAAACTGTGTATAATTAATATATAAAACTTGATGGGTTTGGAGATAAGTCTACACTTGTGAAACCAACACCACAATCTATGCCACAAACATATGTATCACCTTCGAAAGTTTCCTCACACCCTCTTTATTTATTATTATTTTCCCATGTGATAAGAACACAGTGTAAGATCTACGCTCTTTGCAGATTTTTAAGTATATAATACAGTGTTACTATAGCCCCTATGCTGTACAGTGGATCTCTATGACTTACTCATCTTGCATAATTGAAACTTTGTAGACTACTAACTCTTCATTTTCCCCTCTCCCAGTCCTTGGCAACCATTATTCTACTCTCTGCTTCTATGAGTTTTCCTATTTTAGATTCCTCCTATAAGTGGAATCATTAGTACATGACCTTTGTGACTGGCTTATTTCACACAGCTTAATGTCCTCTGGGTTCAAACATGTCTTCCTTTTTTAAGGCTGAATAACGTTCCTGTGTGAGTGTGTGTGTATGTATAATGTGTTTTTATTCACCTAAAATTTTTTTTCTGTTCAGTAGAATTCACGCTTTGTAGCGTATATCTCTGTGAATCTTGACAAATTCATACAGTCATGTAACCACCAATATAATTAAATTCCATCACCCCCAAAATTCCTATTCCCCATCGCCAGCCCTGTCACCTGACCTGTTTTCTGTCTTTATAATTTCACCTTTTCCAGAATGTCATGTAAAAGGGACCATACAGACTTCTGAGCCTGCCTTCACTCTGAATGAGCTTAATGCCTTTGAGATTCGTACCTGGTGTTACCACATGGAGTCATCCTTTTACTTCCTGAGTACTGTTCCATTGTATAAATATGCCACAGTGTGATTATGCACTTACCAGATGGAAGGACATTTGAGTAGTTCCTGATTTGGGGTGCTTGTGTATAAAGCCACTATAAATGTTCGTGTACAGGACTTTCTGGGAACATAAGCTTTTATTTCTCCAGGAGTGGACTTTCTTAGTCATATGTTAAGTGTATGTGTGTTTACCTTTGTCTGAAACTGTCAAAATGCTTTCTAAAGTGGAGTACCATTTGCATTCTTACTGGTAATGTGTGAGACTTTCAGTCGCTCTACATCTTTGTCAGCACCTGTGTTTTTCTATTTTAAAACTTTAGCCATTCTCACAGGTGTGGAGTGATGTCTCACTGTGGTTTTAGTTTGCATTTCCCTAATGAATAATGATGTTGAGCATCTCTTCACGTGCCATCCAGATGTCGTTGAAGTGAAGTGTCTTTTAAAATATTTTGTCCATTTCTTTTAATCGGGTTGTTTGTTTACTTATTTTTACTTAAGTTTACTCTATAAAACTTATAAATGTTTTATATAGTCTGGAAATGAGTGTTTTGTCAGATACATGATTAACATATATTTTCTTCCAGTGTGTGGCTTGACTGTACTTTTCTTAACAGTGTCTTCTATATAGCACAAGTTTTAAATTTTATTCGTTTAGTTTATCAAGTTTTTTCTTTTATGAATTGTGATTTTAGTGAAATAATTAAGAAATTACAAAGATTTCCTCTTATGTTTTCTTCTAGAAGTTTTATAATTTTAGCTCTTAGTTGTAGGTCTATAATCCATTGTGAGCTAATTTTCGTGGAAGATGTGAGGTATAGGTTGATGTTCTTTTTTTTTCTGCATATGCAGAAAAAATGTTCTAACACTATTTGTTGAAAAGACAAGCCTTTCTCCATTCAATTGCCTCTATTGAAATTCAATTGATATGCATGTGTGGGTCTATTTATGGATTCTATGTTCTGTTCCATTGGTTTATCTTTACATCAATACCACAGTCTTTTTTTTGTAGCTTTGTAATGTCTTGAACTCACATAATATGAGTTATCCAACTTTGCCCTTCTTTTGTAAAATCATTTTGTCTATTCAAGTTCCTTTGCCTTTCCATAGAAATTTTAGAATCTGCTTGTCAATTCCTACCAAAACAATGTATTGTGGGACTGATTGGCATTACATTGAATCAATGAAAAATTTAAGAAGAAGTCATATCTTAACAATACTGAGTCTCCCAGTCCATCAATTTGATATATCTTTTGATTTATATAGATCTTATTTGATTTCTATCATCAATGTTTTTAGTTTCCAGGATACAAATCTTGTGTATATTTGGTTGGACTTATGTCTAAATAGTTCACATTTTTTTGGCAATACTATAAATGGTACTTAAAAAATTTATTTCCAATTGCTTATTGCTAGTATATAGAATTACAATTTATTTTGTATGTTGGCCTTATGTCCTCAATCATGCTAAACACACTTATTAGTTTTAGGAGACATTTTTGGACATCTTGGGACTTTCTACATAGGCAATCATATCATCTATGAATAGAGACAGGCTTATTTCTTCCTTCCCAGTATATATGCACTTTACTTCTTTTTCTTGCCTATCTCTCTGCTAGGACCTCCAGTGTGATGATGAATAGGAAAGGTGAAAGAAGACATCTTTGCCTTGTTCCTGATTTTAGGAGGAAAGCATTTAGTCTTTCACCACTAAGCATGATGTTAGCAGTAAGCTTTTCTTGTAGATTCCTTTTATCTTGTACTTACTCCCTTTTATTCCTAGTTTCTTCTGAATTATTGTCATTAATGAATATTGAATTTTGTCAAACTATCTATTGAGATAGTTTTTATTATTTTATCTGATGATATAGTGAATTATGTTATTAGATTTCAAATATACAACCCATCTTGCATTCCTGGAATAAACCTCATTTGGCCATGATGTAGTATTATTGTTATTTTAATATATTGTTAATTTCAATTTTTCTAGTATTTTTGTTGAGCATTCTTGCAACTATGCTCATGAGAGATAATAAAAAGTACAACTATTCTTATCTGACGAACAGTCTGCCCTTAGTTCTCTGCTCTCTGAGAGCCAACCACCATTCCTAAATGCAGGCTGTTTCCTGTGTCTGTTGCCACGTTAGGGTGGATGAAATCCCAGTATTGTTATGGGCTCATTAATCACCCAGAACCATTGCTCATATGCTTAGGTTTTGAATAAACCCCAAAGACATTTGCACAGCCTCTGTCTGCAGTTTTGAATGTCAACCACCGAGTAATAGAAACTTTGTTCTTACATCAATGATCCATCTATATCTCATGATTAAAATTTTATTCAGCTGGAGCCAAGAAGACTGTCTTTTCCTCGTGAAAAAAAAAAGCTAAAGTCACTTTTTTTGCAACTGGCAAATAACAAAAATCTTAATTTAGTCTGAAATCCTAACCTCACTAAGTTTTAGTGGCTTCTGATCTGGGCCAATAGAGCAGCCCTCAGCTTATAAAAGATTCATACTTAGAGTTCTTCTTCCTTGGTTTCTGCTGTGATAACCAGTGTAAAGCAAATATCTCTAGATTTACTCCCCCCGCAAAAGCCACCGAGATCCTCTAAGACTTCTCTAAATGTTTTATCACATATTGCTGACAGACCCTCCTTAAAGAAAATCACCTGAATTTTGCTGCCATCAGAATGACTTCTTAAATTTCTTAAAGGTGGAAATAAAATATATATGTATCAGATTGGAATTATGTAGTTATACATGTCTATTTTGACAGATAAATCAAGTTAGTTGTAGTGTCTTTTGGAGGAAAGGCCTTCTTGAGTGAATACTGCTTGTATAACTTTTTCAGCATTGTACACCCAGCACGCAGCCAGGCCTGAGCACTGTGAGAATTTCCTAGGAACTTATACTTAATGACGTCCCCTTAGGGTGTCTGTAAAAACTGTTGCAGAACACATGCACTGAGCTGCTATAATCACACATGTAACGGTGTATAGGTTGCACACTGAGCAAGAATGTGGAAAGACCTAAAAAGATTTTTGAGAACTCAGTCTCTGCTTTCTATTAGTTTCCCCATATTTCAAATAATCAAAACCTGTTGCCAAATGTGAAATAAAATTGAACTGTTAACTTTCACTTACAAGAGAAGATACAAAGTACTTTGCTTACTAAACGTACCAAGTTACTCAAATGCCCCAGAACCACCGTCTGCTATGTCTTCTCTGCTGACCACGCACCAGGGTCCCACCAGCCACAGAGCTAGGTGAGACACAGGACCTTCCAAATGGAAGCGATGCAAGGAAAATCTTAAATCTCATCAACTCCAAAGTCTCTTTTCTCTTTCAGAGTGAGGAGAAAATTCATGTACAATAAAGCAGTGAGAATCTTCCTAAGAGACTGCCGATAAAAAAAAAAAAAAAGCAGGCGAGGAACAATGATGAGTAGGAGGATTCTGGTCACTGAGATGTTTTCATTCCCTCTGAGTTGGGTCTGTGGCTGTAGAAGTTGACCCGGATGGGTCAGTAGGATGTAAGGTTTGTGTGACTCTTGCAGAAAGATGTCCATAGCATCCGGAGCTTTTCTTGTTATGAACATTATTGTCCTTATTTAAGTGGACAATGGCCATTACTGTGGCTCTTCCCAAGTATTCTATTCTCCTCTTTCTGAGCACTGAGCAGGACGGCAAACTCCTTGTGCTTCCAGCAGCAGTGAAGTGCACGACCTCCAAGCAGAAGCACTGAATTTCCTGTGTGACGCACTCCCTTTTCCTGCTTTGAAGGTCATGAAAGCAAGTGTTGCCATGGATCCTTGACCATCCCGGATTCTGGGTGACCACAGTGAGTGGAGTATCTCCAACTCATCCTGTATGTGCAGCAGGAGCAAAGGATCCACACCTGTTGTGTTTCTCCTGTGATATGGAGGTTATTTATTAGCATAGCAGAGATTTGTCTTTGAGTTCCTTACAAATTCAGGTCAAAATACATGTGATGGGGTAATAGTTTGGAAATATTAAGTTTTTTGCTTCCCCTTTTTCCCCTTCTATGTCATGGCTACTGCTTCTGTGTTCGTTGTCTCGGGAGGGGGATGTGGTGGTGTGAAGAGCAGATATCCATTCATTTATTCAGGTATTAACTCATTTTGTAATTACTTATTGAGCTACCTGACAGACACAGATCTCAGTGCTGAAGATCAGCCATGAATAATGGAGCCTATGCTCTCTCCTGGCTTTGAGTTTCCAGCGTCTCTGTTGGGAAATGGAGAGTGCAAGCATCAACAAGATAGTGGATGGCAGCAACTTTGAGAAGAATTTGGCTGGTCTTCTCTTTTCCCTGGACAGTGGTCCTGCACCCCGCCTTCTGGCAAGGCAGCAAAGCCTGGGGAACTTGGAAAGAATGTGAGGGGAGCTCTATGTGGTGGCTCCACAGGAGCCCTGCCCAAGTGGCTAGAACTTGGGGAAGGCCCAGCAAACCCAGGCAGACAAGGTGAGTCTCATCAAGGTTCCCAAACCAGGAGCAGAATTATCCCTGTGCCCCAGGAGGAGGGATAGAAGTAACAGCTAAGCCCCTGGGTCTGCAAGAGGCCAGTCGACAGGACTTACAAGGATTGATAACCACAGATCCTACAACCAGAGGGAGATCTCAGCAGATACCTGTTGAGCAGACACCACTGAACTAATGCGGACCTGTCTCCTCCCACATGCACGATGGCTTGGTTCAATGTACGCACTATAGAACTTAGCACAACTGCAGAAAAGGGGAGGGGCATCCAATGAACGGAGATTCAGTTTTTGCCGCCTGGTGGTATCAGGGTAGCGAGGCTCAGAATCAAAGGTGCATTTTTGGTCACCGAGTGGCTGAGATTTACAACTACTAGGCACAAATAAGATTTCTTCCTGGAGACAGTCTGTACTTGAAACCCATGCTGAAGACCAGCAAAGCAAACTTAACGTGGCTGCAAGTAAAAATAAGCCATCAAGGCTCAGTCTGTCACTGACCTAGAAGAAGACAGCACAGAGAGGTGCCTCAGCTGGTCAGCTCCACTGCAGGGGGAAGACACAGGCTTCTCCTTTGGCCCCGTGACCCCCCACACTCCCCACCCCCGGCTTCTCTCCTCCGTGGTCTCACCTTTTCTGCCCTCTGCTGAGGTCCCCTCTTCAAATGAGTCTGGAAAGCCCAGACTGCCCCCAGGGTCAGCCTTAGACCCATCTCTCTTCTCACACCCTGCAAAGGATCAACTGTTTGTGTCCCCCCAGGATCTGTATGCAGTATGGTGGTGACAGGAGGTGGGGCCTTTGGGAGGTGATTTGTTCATGAAGGTGAAGCCCTTATAAGAAGAGACACCAGGGAACTTGCTCTCTCCCTGCCATGTGAGGACACATTCAGAAGATCGCCATCTGCGAGGCAGGAAGGGAGCGCTCGCCAAAACCCAAACATGCTGGCCTCCTGCTCTGGTACTTCCAACCTCCAGAAATATGAGAAATAAATGTCTGCTGTTTAGGCCACCCAGTCTATGTTATGTGTTATCTGTGATTCAGACACTTTCGACTCTATTTTCAGCTTTGTGCTGAGAATGATACGCTGTTGAGGAGAGCTGAGAGCAAAGCTCCCTGGGAAGGACAGTTAACTCAGAAACAACGTCGTGGAAAGACAGCATCCAGTCTCGTGATGTGTGCAAATGTCTGTGCAGTGGGCTCCTTTCTGTGAACTAATTCATGCCTGTTTCCAATCATTCTTTTAAAAATGTTCACAAATCAATTTTCCATGATCTCCATTATCTACATCCCCATTTTTCATGACTACTGATAACTCAGCAGCCAAGGACAGCAGTTACAAAATACATTTAATTTTGTTTAGATTTAACTGTGTTCCAAGATTATGCTTTGATACCCTGGAGATAAAAAAAAAGATTTAGAAACCATGGGTCAATTTAAATTAACTTGTTGAGAGATATTCTCAGAAGAAATCTAGAATATGTTTATTTTTAAGTATTGCTGAAAATATTTTTGGCCTCTGAGTATATATGAGTTCTCCACTGAGCATTTACTTTGATGATCCTATCTAGATGAACCGTTTCATTCAATTTGATTCCGTTTGATTTTATTCAGTTCAACTCAACTCAATTCCATCATACTAATTGATATCATTTAGTATGATGGAATTGATGTAGGTGATTATTAGCATCTACATTTACATATAGCAATTTGCTAGGCATCCAGTCATGGTCCCTGAATTTGAAAATTCGTCATTGAATTGGGAAAGGGAACAACTCCAAGATGATTTGTAAGCCAAAGCATAGTAATCAGAAGAGGCTGGGGATGACAAAGATGAAGCAGTCTCACCACACTTTCCTCCCATGTCCATGGCAGACATTTCTAATCATTGCTGCATTATCTCTGTGGCCAGTGGTGACCTCAAGATCTTTCTTGGTCAGTCACGATCAATTAATCCATATTGGTATGTTAACTGAGCCTCTTATCTATCCCTGGAATAAATTATATAAGTGCTCAGATGAATTCCAAATTGGAAAATTTCATTTGGGTTTGTGCCTGAAAGTTTTTTGCTTAAGAAAATAAAGTAGCTTGGGAATTATAAGGATTTGGTGTTCAAGAATGAATTAGAGCAACATGAGTTTTTACTGAGTTTTTCCCAGTCAATTCACAGCATGAATTTATACAGTATTGCAAAGAAACATTTGAGAGACTAATCAGAGGGTTTTGAAATCTGAAACTGAGATTAAAATGTCAAAATCTGCAAACTGTATTGAGACCCAGAAGCACAAGTTTCCACCGTACTTTACCACTATTCAATTATGTGATCTTCAGGAATTCTCGACGCTTCGGTCATTTGAGCCTCATGACTGGATTGGGAAGCGTAATGTTTTTACAGCAATTTTTTCAAAATAATCTGAATTCAGCATCCTAATATAAGCAACAGATGCAAATGCAACATTCCTGGTTGAAGCTGAGGCTTGGAGCCTGGGCCCTGATCCCTGTTATCTGCCCTTCAGCCTCCACCTCAAACTCATGGAAGATCCTGAAATACCTGCAAAGAACGTTAGCAATTTGAGGAACATGTTTTGAAGACTCCTAGACAAGAGATTCTTTAGATATTCTTCCAGCTCTACACAGGTTAATGAGTGTAAATCAGCTAGATCTGATTCAATACAGTTGTGATGGCATTGATAAAAATAACAAACTCTGGAAATCATTTATATAAAGGGAAGATTTGAGCAGGTAGAGCAGGCAGTCAATCCTTTGTGCTGTTTCGGGCCACTCATCACTCACAAGGTCCCGGCCTAGGAACTTCTGTGCAGCCCATCTGACTGTTTTCCTATTACTTTGCTCCCTCTACCATGTGGCAGTGTGAGATCACTTCTGTGTGTATAAAATGAGAGAGATGAATAAACTTTTAGTGGACTTGGAGGCCAGGTTTTCAACTTCAGTCTATTTTTAGTATTTTGACATTTTCTCCTTGACACCAGTTCTATAACACATTAAAAGCCTTTCCAAAGGCTGTATTTATCATAAATACAGACTCATTGGATCCTGCACGTCATTGACACATCAAGGTCAGAATTAGAGCTTCTGAAACTTACGGTTTGGCTACCGCTTCTTTGGTATAAGTAAGAGTAAAAAAAAGTTATAAATGAGAAGCAGAATCTTTGATCTCTACTGGTAGCAGAATAGGTATTTGGTGATTTGGCTCTTGCATTCTGGGCTCTAGAGTTTCTTAGGCCCTGACAGCTCGGGGGTTATGGGGAGCCTGTACAGCTTTGTAACATCAGACCATTCATGGATTCAGTCCTGCTGGTTTTAGGTTGGAATCACACAAGGAAAAAAAGGCAAATTAAATCATTTAACACAATCCTGCTTTTTGATTGCTCACATGTAAATAACTAAAGAGAACCTGGAACATCTCTTCTCGGATAAACTTTCACAACAAATTTTCCAAGCTCTAAGGTTCTGAAGAACTGGATCTCTCACGGGGGACCCAGGACCTCACACAGACACTAGTGAGTAGCAAAAAGAACATAAAGAGAAATGAGCTTGGGCAACATTGAACAGGACTGGAAGCTGGTATCAGTCCTTGAGCTGGGGGTGATGAGCATAGATTTTTTTTTTTTTTAATGGGAATTGTCTTTAAAAGGGGAAGATTGGAAGAGAATCAGATGTGTTAGGAAGTGGGGTTTGGAGCTGGAGACTGTATCAGACTGATCCTCACCTGCATTTTCTTCTTCTGCTTTCCTCACCCATCTGTTTACAGCTCTCCAGCGCGCTGGACCGAGCTTTCAGTGGGCGTGGCCTCCCCGCCTGTCAGGGCTGCGCAGTCTCAGTTGTGCTCTTAGGAAATGCACCTTCCCGGGAGCCCACTTCAAGCCTCTGAATTAGAATTTCTGAAGGTGGCTCCTAGAAATAAGTAGGTTTTTAAAGGAAAATCTTCAGCACTGCTTCCTCGGGGAAGCCTTCCCCGGCTTTGCTGTAGCATGGGCTGCAGTGCTGACTGTACACTTATTTGCATGATTATGTGTTATTTTCTGTCTTCCCCACTCAACCAAAACTCTGTAAGAGCAGAGACTGTGTCATTCTCACTCACCGTTGAAAGTCAGGTCTTAGCACTGCACCAGGCACATCACAGCTACTGAAACTGTTGAATGAACAAATAAATGAATAGGTAAACAGGTGAATGAATGAATGGAGGGCTAGGGGAATGAATAGATGAGCCGCCGGGTTTGGGAAATGCATGGCGGTGAAAGTCCCTTCACAGGTTAGCTTTTCTGATCTCTGCTAACATCATAGTCCTTATTACGGGATGTACGTTGTTATGATTATTAGGGGAAGGAGGAAAGAAAATTAGGAGTGGAATTTGCGAGATGGATAAAAATATAAACTACATAAATTTTGTCAAAATTTACTCCACTGAGTAGGGGTTACTTGGTCACATTTCCAGCTCAAAGGGGGGCAACTGATGTCATGAGGAGACAGATCTTGCCCAAGCTTCGAGCCAATCTCATTGCCTTTCTTACATTATCCTGGGTCTAAAGGAGACCCACTTCTGATTGTTTATTACTTACTGAATTCTGTCATGAACAATGTTCTCACACTGAAGCAGTCAGAAACTAAAAGTACCACGTGACTTTACATGGTAGAGAGCCCCAAACTCAGCTGTTGAACAGAACTGGTTACTTTTCAACTGGCTCTCAGAACCAGGGTGAATGTATAAGATCTTGCAGGGTTTACACAGTTTTCAAATAACCTCATCAGAGGGCCCAGAAAATGGCAAAACAAGTTACTCCAGGACATGGGCTAACTCAACAGATGTGACTGAGACAGGAAGGAACAGGTCTTGGCTCAGGTTTACGGCAAGTAAGGGGCACATCCTTTTCAGAAGTCAGGAGAGGTGAGCGGTCTGGAAGCTGGATAGCCAGTCCAGGCCTGCAGTCAGAAGTCGGAGCAAGCTCTCATAACTAACGTCGATACCTAAGACAGGGTCCAGAATCCAGGGTTACCAGGGCTCTGGCACAAACCTGTGCGCAGGAGTCCAGAGTTTCAGCCAGAGTTTCAATGATTAGGACCCCGCTCAGAGGTCATCCCAAGTTCAGAGTCAACAAATACTGCACAGCACAGGTGCTGAGCACCTACACCTCGCAGTTAATCCTCACCCTAAAGTTAGAAACTGGGTATTACCACCATTACCTATAGCTGAGATTGGGCAATAGTTCCAGACACTGGAACTATTTATTTATTATTTAACTATTTATTATTATTAATTATTTATTTTATTAATTACTTGATTAACATTATTTTATTATTTAATTAAATTATTTGATTAATAATTGATTCTTAATTATTTAACTATTTATTAATAGGTAAATAAATAATAACACTTTTTGAATATTAATAACTTATTAACATGTATTGATTCACTTGAGTCTCAAAATTCAATAAATACTTACTAAATGCCGTCTCTACAACAGGGAATATTCTAGGTGTTAGGGATTTAAAGATAAGTAAAACATTGTCATCACCCTCTGATCTCAGAGTCCAGAACAGTGGTTCTCAACTGGGGTAATTTTGCCTCCCAAGGGACATTTGTCTGACAACAGTTTTGGAGGGGAGGCAGATGCTAGCAGCATCATCCAGTAGGTAGAGGCCAGGGATGATGCTAAATATTCCACAAGACACAAGGCAGCCTCACAGCAAAACATTATCTGGCCCACAATGGCAATAACACAGAGACTGGGAAACCCCGAGTGAGAAAGTGACATCCACACGTAAAGCTGTAAGTGCAATAAAGTATGGGACTTCCCTGGTGGTCCAGTGGTTAAGACTCCGTGCTCCCAGTGCAGGGGATGAGGTTTCGATCTGCGGTTGAGGAACTAAGATCCCGCGTGTCACATGGCGCAGCCAAAAATCAAAAATAAATTTTAAAAAAAGTGTTAAGCACATGATGGTGTCAGGATTGTACAGGATGCAGTGGGGATTCGACGGACAATATGATCAGTTCTACTGTAGGGGGGGCAGGGAAGTCTGCGAAGACTTTTTGGAAAAACTGGGTCTTGAAAGATGAACAGGCGGTATCCTGGCAGATAGATGGGTGGGCGGGTGCAGGTACAAGCCAAGACCAAGGGTGAGGAACGCTGTGACCTCCTAGGTCTGGGAGACTGTCCAGCCCTTGGGGTTAGGTCCCATCCAGTTACAAAAACTACTCTCTGAGGTGTCCAGAAAAAAAAAGATAATTGCACATCAGTTTTGCCCTCAAAGAGCTCATATTATATAAGACCAGTCATATCTCTAAATCAAAATAATTCCTCTTGTCAAGTTTTCATTTTGACACAGAAGTGAGGAAACATAAATTAAGGACACTTACAATATCAACTCTGAAGTGTGTTCTAGCCACTCGCCATTGTTTGATTCACTTTGAAATGTAAGGGCAAGCCCAT
Source organism: Mesoplodon mirus (assembly GCF_964341445.2). Classification (NCBI taxonomy): domain Eukaryota; kingdom Metazoa; phylum Chordata; class Mammalia; order Artiodactyla; family Ziphiidae; genus Mesoplodon; species Mesoplodon mirus. Next base: position 8,377,201 of record NC_138986.1, on the reverse strand, counting down.
GAAATTGATCTTCCCACTTGAGAGCTCAAAGTTTTCGTATGAGAAGTACACAAAAATTAAATAAATGCATAGTAAGCTTCCTTTACCAAGGAGGGCATAAGGAGATCAAGAGCCCATAAAATATTTTTGGAATTTGCTAGAACTTACTGAGGGCTGTCACTTTGTTCATAACACTTTCTCACTTCAGTCCTATAACATAGAATTAAACCCCGCCTGAGCAAGCCAGCCCTCTTTGCTGGATATTTACTTACAGATAGAGGCTAGAGAGGTGCTTTATGGAAATGCTGCCTTGCATAGTCAGAACTCGAATGTTCCCCCATATACGAAAAAAAAAACCAGTAATGAGACATCAGGATAAAAGAGAAAGGTCAGTGTCTGAGAACGCAGGAGAAAATACACTGAGTAAATCCTTGAGCGGTAGATGGGTTACATAAAACTCTGGCTGACGTGGCACAGACTTTCCTGAAACCCTGTTATTCGGACTCTCTTCTTATGGCATAGGATAGGGTTACAGGAGCGTCATGTGCCGGGTAATTGATTGAACCATTAAAAATAACAGCATAAAAGTTTAGAGCTTTGATGGGCTTGATTCTTTTCAGAAGAAAGCTGGACTTGCAAAAGTGCTGATGTGCATCTTTGCACAGTTCTATAAAACTGTGGTGAGAAAGGGAAATTTATATTGGAACTCCTCCACCCGTCAGCTGAATTTCCATTGCGCTGTTCACTAGACTGCCTTGCTGGCTGCTGGCTGACTGGGACATGGGAAAGGAGCTCAAGTCCAAATGCACGAGGCTGCACCTCAGCCAACCACTGGGAAATTTACCAGAGGAGGACATTTTCGCCAGGAAAGGTGAAGACACGTGTGCGACCTGGGGACGGGACAGAAAGAAGGTCCAAAATCACTGATGAACTTTCCAGCAGCACAGATGACAGATGGTTTTGTGAGCAGAGACAATCTCCTGCCTGGTCAGATAGTAGAGAAGAAAATAAATTTACCTAACGGCTTTCCTGTGTGTAAGAATGGCAACCCCAGGACTGCAGGAAACCTCAAAATATGTATAAAGCCGTGTTCCTAGGGTGCTCTCTGAAAAGAGAAAACACACTGCCCCGTGTTTTCTTGTCCACGGATGTGGTGACTGAGCAGTGCTGATTCCTGGAGCCTTGTCATGACCACCAGATCAGGGGGCACTTACGTAAAATAGGTGGAAACAGCAACCGTCCCATGATTTGGAAAAATTGGGCTGTTATCTTTTAAATCATTGCTTATGTATCCTTCTTGCTTTACTGGCTTCTTCCTTCACTGAGTAATTTGACTTTTCTTCTCATACCCCATGTTCCAGGGGAAGGGGAGGGAGAGAGAGACTGTGTCACTGGAGGGGTCCGTCTGCTCTTGGGCAGATTCCTTCTTGCACGAAGGTGCCCTGGCAAGGGACACCTGTGGGCTGAAGGCTCCCAAGTCCCCCGCCAGGTCTGCCGAGCCCTGATCCCTGGCAAACTCACTGGGCAGCCTTTTTCCCATTCATCCTCGTCTGTGTGTAATCATCCACCTGGATGGGGCAGCTTCTACTCCCTCCCTCAAGGATGCCGTATGTGCTGGGGGGCCTGTCTGCAGCCCCTATTCTCACTGAGTTCTTGTTCAGACCAGTCCACATACACGTCCTCCCTCTTTCCCCTCTTGCCCTGCTCCTAAGGCTGGAGGAGCCTGGAGGCACCCCAGCTGCTAGACCCAGAATACAGAGGTGGGCGGGGGCAGCCCACCTGTGATGTTCCAGATGAATTGTTCCCGTTGGAATGGCCGAATAGGTCCTGGCTCATGGCTGGATGCTGTGCTGTTAGCTGCATGCTCTCCTGTGTGTGTGTGCGTGTGCACATGTGTCCATGTGGGCTCCGTGTGAGGGTGTAAGCCCTTGCCTCGTGAACACGGACAGTCGAGGCTTTTGTGACTGAGAACCATCCCAGAGCTGGGAGGAATGGAAGAGGAACAGCCAGAGATAGACCAGGTTGCCCCGTGCTTGAAAGCAGACAGAGAGGTGGAATTCTGGGAATGCAACACCGGTTCAGCACAGGCGAGAGTGCTGTTTGTACCTGGTCGGCCCCTGTGCCACGCAGAGGCCAGGAGGGGACTGGGAAGCCATCCCCTCAAGACCTTGACCTAGTTTGGAAAAACAGTGGCTTAGAGAGCAGGATAGACTGAAAAGAATCCTGCTGGAAAGAGTCTTGCAAGTAGACAGGAGGCACACTTCCTAACCCCACCTTTGCCCCTAAGCAGCTGTGTGTCCCCTGGAGTTGCTGGAAAGCCACTTCTGCTGAGAGCCTTTGGTGATGTTATTACTGTGGCCTTGATATGTTTCAACCTGTGGGTTGAACCACTTATGCAAACACAGACATTCTGGAGCAAAAGCAGGACGGGGAGAAGAGGTGTGAGCTGAGCCCTGACATAGTGAATCTGGAGTGTTTCAGAAGGTCCCAGTATAGAGCAGCCCGAGGTAACCAGTTGCAAATGCAGAGGGAACAGGAAACCACACTGCTAGGGTCAGTAGATCTTCCAGGCGTTATGGAGGTAAAGAGATTTTTCTAGGAGGCTAATGCAATCAAAAATCTACTCCAAACAACCTTTTGTATTCCTTGTGATTATTTTAATGTTCCAGCCACTTATGCTTTTTTTTTTTTTTTTTTTTTTTAAGATTTAAAGGTAAAGCATTCTTCCAGAACCCTGCTCCATATCTATCTAGAACTGACCTCTACGAATGTCCAGTCCTAGCTGCATCTTGTGGGGCAGGGAAGGAAGGTTGTCTTGGATATTGTGAAACAACGGGATAGATAACAGGAAGTGTTTTCCTGCTGGAATAACGTCCCTGCGCTCAGATGAAGACTTCCCTGTGGTGCCAACCACTGTTTGATCTTTTCTTTTCCGTCTGGATTTGAAATGAGCGATCCAGATCAGTGGTATGAAGATCATGGTCTGCAAAGACTGAGCTGGAAGGTGGCCGGGTCCTTGTTCCTGATTAAAGCGAACAAATGTTATGAGCAGTTAAAACACCCTTAGAGACACTGTGTTTACATGTCTAACTTCTAGCAGCAAAGGAACTGGAATGAGTTAGATTGGAGGTCTGGACATCATTGCCAGCAACACAATCAGTATTCTCAGAGAGGTGAGAGTCATTGCTTTTCTGTGTTTCCTGTCACTTCTCTCAACACAGATCCTCCTCATTTCCAGTTTCCTGGCCTCTTCCTTCCTTGATCTTCCTGATGGCAGACGGTTTATTGCCACTGGAAGGATCCTAGTCTCTCCAGTGAGGTTTGCTGAGTGGCTGTAACCTGACCCCTCTCGGGTTTGTCTCAGAGAGGAAACTTGCTACCTTCTTCAGTAGCAAGGCTGGTCTCTGGGGTCCTTACAAAAGCAAGAAACATTTTCATTCTTCTTCAGCATGAACAGGAGAGAACCTGAAGCAACTAGTTTTTACTATTCCTGCAGGGGTAAGGTTTCACTTCCTATTTTTTCTATTTGGAAACAATCCTTACGTATAAAGGAAATTGCTGACAGAGTTATGTCCCCTAACTTCAGAATTATATGAAATTATATGATCCAATTTTTTCTGTTATGAGGTGCAACAGCACTTCTACACAGAGTGGGTTTGATTCACGATTATAAGGTGAAGAAGATACATCCAGATTTGGTCCAAATGCTTTGGACCTATCTTTGAGGTTTTGTTTATGAGTTGGTTTGCTTGTTGGGGGTTAAAAAATAATTTATTTTCCCGATTTTTATCTTCTTTAAGTTCCACAGAAAAGGGAAATCACAATAAAATTGATAAACCTCTAGCCAACCTGATAAGGAAATATATGTATACATATACATAGTAATATTTGTCATATATATATATATATATATATACACACACACAGAGAGAGGTGGTACAAATTACTTATATCAGGAATTAGAGAGGGTGGAATCACTATAGAACCTGGAAATATTAGGGGATGATATAAATAACTTTATGCCAGTACATTTCACAACTTAGATGAAGTCAAAAAAGCCTTTAAAGGTACAAATTACCAAAGCTCACTCACAAAGAAATAAATAACCTGAAAAACCTTATGCTTTTTAAATAAATCAAATTTTTAGTTCAAAACCACCAGACCCTGATTGCTTCACTGGTAAATTATATCAAACATTTAAGGAGGAAATAATACTAGCTCTTCACAAATTCTAGAAAATTATAGGGAAAAGAATACTTTTAAACTCATTCTATGAGGCTAACATTATGCTGGTAATAAAACCAGACAAGGGTATTACATGAAAAGAAATTTATAGACCAATATCCGTCATGAACATAAATGCAAAATTGTTTAACAAAACTTTAGCAAATCGAGTCTGGTAATATATAAACAATACATAAAAAGAATCGTGGCCATTATGACCAAGTGTGTTTTATCCCAGGAGTGCAAACTTGGTTTGACATTCAAAAATCTTTCTATTCATTTCACCATATTAACACACTTATAAAGAAAAACCATATGATAATCTGAATAAATGCAGAAAAATACACTCGAAAAAACTCTCACATCTATTCATGATAAAAACTCTCAATAAACTAGGGGGAAAAAAGAACTTTCTCAACTTGACAAAGGGCATCTAGGAAAGATGTACAGGTAATATCACACTTAATGGTGAAAAACTGAATGCTTTCTCCCTAAGATCAGGAAGAAGACAATTACGTCCACTGAAATCACTTCCATTCAACATTGTTCTAGCCAGTGTCATAAGGCAAGAAAAACAAATAAAAAGTATCTGGATTGGAAAGAAAAATGATCATGTATGTAGAAAATCAGATGAAATCTAGAAAAAAGCTACTAGACATAATAAGTGATTAACAAGTCTGTAAAGATACAAATGAATGTATACAAGAGTCAACTGTATTTCTATATAATGGAAATGAACAATTGGAAATTGAAATTAATTTTAAAAATTATTTACAATTACACTCAAATATTACATATTTAAGGATAAATCTGACAAAAGATGTCCAAGACTTGTACACTAAAGACTACAAAGCACTGCTGAGAGAAATTTTTAAAGACCTGAATGAAGGAGAGATATACTGTGTTCATGGGTCAGAAGACTCAACATAATTAAAGATACCAATTCTCCCCAATTTGATCAATGTAATTTCAATGAAATCCCATCAGGCCTTTTTTTTCATAGAAGTTCACAAGCTGACTCTAAAATTCATATGGAAATTCAAAGGACATGAAATAACTAAAATTCTTTGAAAAAGAAGAACAAAGTTGAGTACTTACACTATCTAACTTCAAGACATTATAAAGAAAAGATAATTAAGACTGTGGTATTGGTGGACATATAGAACAGTGGAATAGAGAGTACATAATCCAGAAATAGACTCACACATACATGGACAACTGACTTTGAAAAAGCTGCAATGGCAGTTCAGTGGAGAAAGGACAGCCTTTTTACAAATAGTGCTGGATCAATTGTATATCCTTATTGGGAAAAAGAAAAACTTCAATTTATGCTTCATGACATATATAAGAATTAACTCAAATTGGATTATAGACTTAATTGTAAAACCTAAAATGTATAAAACATCTAGAAGGAACACAGAGGACAAATATTTGTGACCCTGGGTTAGGCAATGATTTCTTATTTCCAACAAAGGAAACACAATACATTAAAGAACAAGTTGATAGCTAAGACTTCATCAAAACTTAAAAATTCAACAGACACTGCTAAGAAAAAAAAGATAATCTGTCACATACTGAGAGAAAGTCTTTGCAAGCAAGTATATATTTTATATTGGACTTGTTTCCAAAACACATAAAGAATCCTTAAAATTCAAAAATAAGAAGATGAACAGCCCAATAAAAAAGGACAAAAGTCTTGAAAGACACTTCACCAAAGAAGATATATGAATGGCAAATACACACACGAAAGAGGTTCAACATCATTAATCATTAAGGAAATGAAAAATAAAACCATAAGATACAACTTACACATATATTAGATTGACAAAAATTTAAAAGACCAACCCTACCAAGTATAGGCAAATATATGGAGGATCTGGAATGTTCATCCACTGCTGGTAGGAATGTAAAATATTATAACCTGTTCAGAAGTTGTCATTAAACATATACCTACAACTTGACCGGTAATTGCACTCCTAGACAATTACCCAGGAGACATAAAAGCATATGTCCACACAAAGACTTGCACATAAACTGTTGACAGCAGCTTTATTTATAACAACTCAAAACTGCAAACAACTCAAATGACGGAAAGCAGATCAGTAGTTGCCTGGGAAAGGAGAGTGGGTGGTGAGGAGGATTACAATGGGCCACGGGACACTTTCAGGGTGATGGTTATTTTCATTATCTTAATCGCACCAATGTTTCATGGATTTATACATATGTTAAAACTTAATACATTATAGTTAATATAATTAATGTAATATATTAATATTATTATAATTGTATTTAATATAATTAATGCAGCGGATGTGCATTTTGCCCTATTCATGGAGTGAATGATTGGGCTGAGAGGTGAGTTAGGGAATGTTGGTATCAGGGGTCAGAAGCCAAAGGTGAAGGTTCTCTTTTCAAAGCACATCTACTCAGTGCCTCACTTCAGCTACAGAGCGGGGTGTGCTATGAGGGTGCTGTGGACTAGAGTATTCCAGGCAGGAGACCCCGCTCACTCCCATTTCAACATGGAACTTTCAGTGATGTCAACACGAACCCAGTTGGATCTGGCCTGACTCCAGGGTAGCTGGGGGTTCCCTCCAATGGGTCTTTCCTCTGTGTCAACCAGGTGATTCACAAACAGAGCAGTACTTGTCACAAGTGGGCTAAGATTAGATAGAGATTAATAGCTTAAATCCTTTTCCGTTGGCAAAGAGATGGGTATGAGCACAGTCTAGAGTCCACCCAGTTTGCCCAGAACTTTCCTGGGTTCATCACTGAAGATGTCTTGTTCCCAGAACTCCCTGGTGTCAGATGAGCTTGCATGTGGCTGAATCCAGAGCGCTCTGTTTTACAGGAACATCTCTGCTTCGGAAAAGCCCATGAAGCATCCACATCTGTGAGGTGGGGAATGGGCACCAGATGAGAAAGATGTGGTTAGAGCTTAAACCGAGGCCCCCAGTGTAGACTCTTATTACTGTGAATGAAAAATATTGCCTGCCATATCAGTAAACAAAGGATGTTGCAACCATCAAGCCATCACATCACAGCCCCCCCCCCAATGGTGGGCCCTGGGGGAACTCAGGATGGAGGCGGGATGCCCACCATCAAGCAGTCGGCCGCTGCAGCCACCCCTGATGGTGCACCTTGAGGAGACTCAGGGTGAAAAAGCACAGGATATTGGTCCCAGGTAGCTGAGGTGCGTATGAAAGGAACGATTTCAGTGAGCCCAGACTCCTGCACCTTCCCATACATAGAAAGCACTAATTTCATTAACTTGAGATGTCTGGTTTTCTTTAATTGACAGCAATCTTTTGATGTTTGGCTACCTGGTCTTTGTTGCAAAAACTCCTGTGTATCCCGGCTCCCCCCACCTCGCCTCCTCGGAGCAGTCCCTCAGAGCGATCTGAGATGCTGTGTCCTGGGCTGAAGTCCTCAGTTTTGCCCATCAAATAAAACATAACTCTCAGCTTTTAGGTTGTGCTTTTTTTTTTTTCAGTCGACATTCCCCAAGGAAGAACGATGTTAAATAACAAAGAAATGGACTTCCCTGGTGGCGGGGTGGTTAAGAATCCGCCTGCCAATGCAGGGGACACGGGTTCAAGCCCTGGTCCGGGAAGATCCCACATGCCGCAACTAAGCCTGTGTGCCACAACTACTGTGCCCATGTGCCACAACTACTGAAGCCTGCGTGCCTAGAGCCCGTGCTCTGCAACAAGAGAAGCCACCACAATGAGAAGCCCGCGCACTGCAACAAAGAGTAGCCCCTGCTCGCCACAACTAGAGAAAGCCCGCGCACAGCAACGAAGACCCAACACAGCCAAAATACAAATAAATAAATTTATTTTAAAAAATAAATAAATAACAGCTAATTTGACAGTGAAAACAACTGTGGAAACCCTTTCAGCTGAGGATTCAGAAGGTAACAAAACCAAACCTTCCCCGGCCCTCTGTGGCCAATACTTCTTCCTTCTTTTACTCCAAAAAGAGATAAAGACCTGGGGTTTCTCTCCCCAAGAGATTTAGTCTCCCTCACGCTGGTCTCGCAGGTCACCTGACACTTCATTTCAGGTGGTAGCTCCTGGGATGGTGACAGGGAAGCCATAGTTAATGATCCATAATTTAAAACCTTAACAGGGGTTATCGTTATCTCTGCTCAGCATTGACCGTCATCCTCTCAGGAGCCTTTCCCGTAAGTTGGTGTTTTGGGGGAGTGAGCGGGCCCTTTTGGGGCAGGCGTCCCGGTGTGTGGGAGGGGCTCGTCTCTGGGCCTCACTGCTGGCTGGACCCCTCGGGAGCTCTGAGCACTTGGGCAGGGTTCCCAGCCTCTGTGTGTCTGGGTTTCCTCTTCTAGAATGGAAATAAGAGTACCTGCCTCGTGGGTTGTTTCGAGAACGAAGTTAGCATCTGTAACGTGCTCAGATGAATGCCTGGCTCACAGGGAGCCACAGAAATGTTTGTTGAACATAACACGTAATTGTTACTTTTTTAATTGAAGTATAGTTGATTTACAATGTTGTGTTAATTACTGTTGTACAGCAAAGTGAGTCAGCTATAAATATATATACATTCTTTTTTTATATATTTTTTCCATTACGGTTTATCATAGGATATTGAACATAGTTCTCTGTGCTATACAGGACGACCTTGTTGTTTATCCACTCTATATGTAATAGTTTGCATCCCAAACTCCCAGTCCTTCCCTCCCCAACCCCTTGTCCCCCTTGGCAACCACCAGTCTATTCTCTATGTCTGCACAACACGGATTTTTTAGCAGCTGCCTAGAAGCAAACACACAGCAGAAGCTTCCTCTTCATCCTAATGGCTCTGGTACCTCTCAGCTGTTGGTAATCCTCCAAAGCCTCACTAAGCTGATGTGTCTTATGGAAACTCACAAGGTCTTGTAAAAACTGCCACCATGGCAATGAAGCCCAAAGCCTGCCAGCTTCAAGCAGGAATGGCATTTGGCTGTGTGGGCATGTGTTTCATTTCCAGAGAGAAGAGCCTCTAAACTCATCAAACACTCAACATAATACAAAGCTCAAAACTTTTAATGAAGGGTGTGGTGCATTCTGTGGCAATGTTTGTAAAGTTCTTAAACTTGAAGATATGCTGAGGAAATGGCCAAATGCTGGAACTGAAGGGAAACATCACCATTCTTTTTTATGAATGTTGACCTCACATTGTTTCTCCATTTCCTGCCATGCTGGGGACATTTCTTCCCATGACGGCAGCTCCCTCAGAGCAGTGATCAGGTGTGGAGAGGCAGCCACGTGAACAGGTGTGGAGAGGCAGCCACGTGAACAGGGGAGGGATAGTCTGAATTTTCCATATCTAGACACCACCTTGAAACATGGTGAAGCATTTCAGAGCATGAACTTGGAAAAGAAAAGCTTTTTGGTCAAGTAAATTTGGAAGATTAAGTACTATGGGCCCTGCAATCTGCCCTGAAGGTGAGAAGGACAGACCTCTACCTTTGCAGGGAGCCCCGTGGCTTCAGGGCTCCACTGCTGGGCCATCAGCTCCCTGCCAGCCTCTCCTGAAACTTGCTCTGGGTCCAGGGGAGAAGGTCAGACCTCTTCTGCCACTGGTCCCTTGAGACAGCTGCAGTGGAGCAGATACACCCCCTTCCCGCTAACTCCAGGACACATGACGTCTCTGCTCACACTAGGAAAACATGTTTCGGTAGGAGGTAAACCTCAAAGGAACAGGCTTTCGCTGCTCCGACAGGGGATTGGTTAAGGTAACCGCCTTCTGCGGGCGCTGCTCTAAGCCAAGAAACACGTGTTCCAGTCCCAGCTTCCAACACAAACTTCCTTAGCTCTGTGTTCTCCCAGACGAGCATTCTTGTCTCTGCAGATGCAGACCTCCTGGTCCTGCTCCTTCCCCTCCAGCGAAATCCCTCAGGATACAAAGGCCAGAGGCTTTCTGACTTGCCGGTTAAATCAGGGTTTGGTGTCCCTACCACGGGGCTTGTGTCCACCATTTTTCCCATAAAACACAGTCCACTTCTACGGCAGCCAGTCTCTTGGCCGCCTTTGCTGGGTCAGGGGTTTTCTCCTGGATCCATTCAGGTGCTTTGGACACCTTCTCACTAACTGGTGACCCTGACGTGCTGGGGGGCTCCTGAGACCTGGCAAAGGGCAATTTACTGAAAAAGAGGAGAATCAGTGGAGACTGGATTGTCATTTTAAGATTACGATGTCAAATACATTGCTTCTCTTCTGTGCAGCAAAACAGTTTAGAACTTGGCTTTTATTAGTAGTGTCCTAGAAGAAACATAGGCTGGAATATGATTCATATTTTTAAACCTACCCTGCGTCATCTCTTACCAAAAATATAACGCTAACAGAAAACAAAAAAGGCCACACCTTCACGTGAGAAATGAATTCTCTCTGTAACACGGGATGATCATTTAAGATGGCAACGACATGGTACATGATATATACAATGTTTACTTTTGGCTTTTTTCATTTAATCCTGATAATTTTTGTATAGAGTTGACAGAGCAGATAGGATTCTCTTTACTTTGTAAAGGGGAGTTGCCTGAAGCCACATGCTGATGTAATCTCAACACAGAAGAGGAATTTGGTTCACCTCAGTCTGGTCCAGGATTGGATCCATGTGGGGGGAGACTGGCTTCTCTCAGCCCATCCCAGCCGGCATGGCGGGCTTCTGGACCTTCTTTCTCCTCTCCCCCCTCCCCCCGGGGAAGGCTGCCTTTTACCAAAGGGTAGATCAGAGTTAAGCCTAGAGAAGTAGGCGGTGCCAGTACCAATGAGGAGGTTCGCTTTTTCTGGTTCTCTGTACAGATGGCTGTGAACATCCAAGGCAGACACTCTTACTGTAACGGGGATGAGGACAGACATCACACTGCGGTGGAACTCAGTGGAGGATGGAGTAGAAAAGCCAGGAGGCAGCGACCCCAGAGAGAAGGGCAGGTTTCCAGGGGTTTGTCCGAGGAGGCCTGAAACGGACCCCCGGGCAGCAATAAGGACAGTTTCCACTGCCCCCAGACGCTGTAGGAGACAAGCCTGAGCCTCTAGGCCTTGGTCACCGTGAGGCAAGACTGCGGTTTCCCCGCTGGACCCTCCTCTTAGGGGGAGGAATTGCTTCCAATTGCCGATGGGAGGAAACTAAAACTTTATAAGCCTACTGCGCTGAAGCTAAGTTGGGGCCTCTAGTGGGTATCAAATATAGATAACACACATGTGGGTGGTAGACCTCACTCCATGGAATCAGTGTGATTCTCAGACGTGAATTTTCTCAAATGTTATGGACCAGGGGTTCCCGACCCCCGGGCCATGGACCGGTACCAGTCCATGGCCTGTTAGGAACCGGGCCGCAGAGCGGGAGGTGAGCGGCAAGCGAACGAGGAAGTGAAGCTTCATCTGTATTCACAGCCGCTCCCTGTCCCTCGCATAACCACCTGAGCTCCGCCTCCTGTCAGATCAGCGGGCGCATCAGATTCTCACAGGAGTGGGAACCCTACTGTGAACTGTGCGCGTGAGGGATCTAGGTTGCGCGCTCCTTATGAGAATCTAATGCCTGATGATCTGACGTGGAGCTGAGGCAGTGATGTAAGTGCTGGGGAGCGGCTGCAAATACAGATGATCATTAGTAGAGAGGTCTGACTGCACAGAGACCATAATAGATCAACTGCTTGCGGACTCATATCAAAACCCTATCACAGGGCTTCCCTGGTGGCGCAGTGGTTGAGAGTCCGCCTGCCGATGCAGGGGACACGGGTTCGTGCCCCGGTCCGGGAAGATCCCACATGCCGCGGAGCGGCTGGGCCCGTGAGCCATGGCCGCTGAGCCTGCGCGTCTGGAGCCTGTGCTCCGCAAGGGGAGAGGCCACAGCAGTGAGAGGCCCACGTATCGCAAACAAACAAGCAAACAAACAAACAAAAAAACAGCACCAGGCATGGAATAAGCATCACCTAGGTGTTCACTATCACTGTATATGAATCAGTTTCCTGCCTTGGAAGCTTGGTAATGGTAACTTTTGAAAAGGTGTTTCTCTGTCACCTTGTACACTGTGGCCTCTTTGACTCATTCCCAGATGATGTAGGTAGAATTATTCATATTTTTATTCCACATTGTCCAGGTTATCATTAGTGTTGCTCTATAACAGACCACCCAAAACTTGGGAGCTCAAAACCACAGCCGTCTCACTGCCTGTGATCTTATGCTTCAGGAATTGGGCAGGACTTAGAAGAGATGGTTCATCTTTGCTCGCATGGTGTCAGCTGGGTGGCTCAGTTCTCATCCACGTGGCCTCTCTCCTGCCCTGGGACCCTCACCATTCAGGGGTCCAGCCTGAGTTTCCAACATGGCGGCTGGCTTCAAAGAGGAGGAAAGCTGTGCAGCCTCTTGATGTCTGGGCTCAGGGGCAGCATGTCACCCCTTCTGTCTCATCCTGTTGGTCTATCAAGTCTTTGAACAGCTTGAATTCAGGAAAGGGAAATTGATTCCACCTCTTGATGGGAGGGGCTGCACACAGACATGGGATGGTGTCCTGTTTACACTCATCAGCGGTGGTACCCATCCTGCAGACAATTTACCACAGTGCTCTTTTGCAATTTTGCAACACTTATTACAATTATTTATTATGCATGCATGCCTTTCTTCTCTACGTGCATATGTGTTTCCTTCTCAATGATAGCACCATGGCATGTTTATCCGTGTAGCCTCAGAGCACAGCATACAGACTGACATGCTTAATAAATGCTGATTGAACTAGTGCATGAGGAAACGGATGAATCTCGATTTTTACCTTAACTTGACAACAATAACAAGAAGAGAGTATTCTTTAAAAAAAACCAAAAAACTCAAAGCCATATTTGAGACTTTGAAAATGTCAGATTTCCTTTCCTTTGTAAAATTTTAATATTGAGTACATGTAGTTCTCTCTCGGCCATTATGTGTTCAGCCTTTGGGTGCTACAAATAGGAAAAGAGCAGTTTTAAAAGGATTCTGTGAAAAAAAAAGTGTATCTCACCCAAAACGCAGACAGAAGAGGTTTAACTGGAGACTGTATGGGAATCAGGACTTTGGGGAAGTGATATTCAAGCGTTGAAAAAAGGTGAAGTGAGATAGGTATATGTGTGTTGGCGGGGGGAAACTGAAATTTCAAACAAGTGGACAATTTTTAAAGCAAAGCGAAGTTGAACAATAAAAGCAAATCCCTATAACATCTCTAGGGAATCTGTACTTTAGCTTCAAGGCACATTCTTGCCTCAAGTCTTAGTAAATAGATTTTTCTCTTCATAGAGAGCTATAAAGCAGACCCTGGGTTGGCATTAAGAAGCTTTGTTTTCATCTTTGCATTCAAGCTAAACAACCTGCAGTCCTTGTGTAAACTGAACTCCCCAGGAAAGAAAGTCCAGGGGTCTGGACAAACAAAAAGTCCGCAGAGCCGCGGACTCAACGAAGTGTGTGCACACGTCCCCACTCTGCTCTGACACAGGCCCCAGCCTCTCCCCACAGCTGAAAGCAAACAGGATGTCCTGCTTTGTTTGGTGGCTGTGGATTCCTGCAGCTGTGTCCTCAGCCAGGGATTCAAAAAGCAAGGGAAGCAGTGGGGATGGGAGTAGGGTGGGAGGGGAAGAACAAACTTTTCACTTTAGAGGGTGCTTAGAGGGACTTCCCCGGTGGTCCAGTGGTTAAAGACTTCGCCTTCCAGGGCAGGGCGTGCTGGTTCAATCCCCGGCTGGGGAGCTAAGATCCCACATGCCTTGTGGCCAAAAAACCAAAACATAAAAACAGAAGCAATATAGTAACAAATTCAATAAAGGCTTTAAAAATGGTCCACATTAGAGTGTGCTTAGAACAAGACAAATCCCTAAACTGTGGCCGCAGTTTAACCAACACCAGCCACATGGAAACTTGGAAGCAGCCTGAAGCCAGGATCATTTGTCAAGCATAATGGGTTTCAAACAGGAATCTCAATAGTCACTAATAAAACCTTGCTGACTTTGGGACAGACGTGCTTCATTTTAACACTTTTGCTCCCTGGTTTGGGGGGTTATTTGTTCTTGTGAGCTGTGCCTTTGGGACTGGCAAACTCCAAACTAGCCATGTTGATCCCTGGTCATGTGGCACAAAGACACTGCAGGCTGGGAGGCTTGGAGGGGTGCTTCTTGGATACTTGTGGGGAACAGTGGCTGAAACCCGGAAGGAGAGCGGTGAGGATGCTAGCTTTGGGGTCTGGCAGTGACTCGGAATCAAACCCAGCGGCTGCCACTTACCAGCCTTTCAACCTTCGAGGCTTTATCTTCTCTGAGCTTCTCATCTGTAGAAAAGAAGTAATCATACTTCCTCACAGGGTTGCGGGTGGGACTATACTCTTCAGCATCACTCCAGGGCTTCATAAATAAGAGCTCTTATGAGTTACTTAAGAATGTGTGAACCAAAGCCATATATGTTCCTATTACTTGTGGAACTTTCCCATGATTAGAAGTTCATTCCCATGAATCTCCATTTTACGATGGTACTGAATGAAGGAACCATGTTAGACAAGAAGAATATTCAGTTCGTGGCCTTAGACCTCATGGGAACGAGACTGGCAGCTATCAAGTGCCAAATCATTTTTTTCTCACCCACTAAATGGAAACTTCTTAGAAGAAAGTTCTCTACTCCCTGGGTGATTGTATTCATGCAGAAGAACAATCTCAAGATAAATTCATTTTAAAAGACATTGGGACCTCACTGGTGGTGCAGTGGTTAAGAATCCACCTTCTAATGCAGGGAATGTGGGTTCAATCCCTGGTCTGGGAAGATCCCACATGCCGTGGAACAACTAAGCCTGTGTGCCACAACTACTGAGCCTGCGCTCCAGAGCCCGGGAGCCACAACTACTGAGCCCGTGTGCCATAACTACTGGAGCCCGCATGCCTAGAGCCCCTGCTCCATAAGAGGAGCCACCGCAATGAGAAGCCCGTGCACTGCAATGAAGAGTAGCCCCGGCTGGCTGCAACTAGAGAAAGCCCGCGTACAGCAGCAAAGACCAAATGCAGCCAAAAATAAATAAATAAATAAGAAATTTATTAAAAATAAATAAAAGACATTAACACCCCCTGCACAAGTGTTTTCTTGGGAATGAGCTCTCAGAGTTTCAGCAGAGTGAGTCCAAAATTTCCCAGAGAAGTAATTGAAGAGGAATTCACTGAAAGCCTTCCAATTTGACATATCTTTATCCATAATTTCCAAGAGTGTGAACTATCTATAATTCCTCCTGTATAGGACAATCAACAATAATTGCATTTAATAAGAAAAAAATGTATTTTAAAGTTAATTGATTAAAAAAACCAGTGTTGACAATCTTAAGAGTGATCTTACAGAAAAAGGAGATGAATTTTTAGCTCTTCATTTTGGTTGATTCAATGACACTTTGTCAGTTGAGGGGGGACTCAGACCTATTTGGAAACCATTAGGTTGGAAGTATCTGGAAGAGCTGAGCGGACCAGCCAGGGCCTCCCTGGATGAGCTAGTCCACAGAAGGCATTGTGTCCAGGAGAGGCTGATAGATCAGGGGTAGAGATGCCAGTCTGGCTGACCAGAGGGGCAGAAACCAAAGGACAGTAAGTCTTCCAAAAATAAGAAGGCCAGGGAGAAGAGCTGCCTGAAGAGAGATCCCTAAGTGGGATCAGATTTATTATGAAGCCTTTTATCCAAGGTTTAGATCAAGCTCAATCATGCTTGTAGGGATGATTCTTTTAAAGGGCCGAAGTCAGACAAGGCAATCCTGGGTCTCTCAAGATGAGTGAGTGCTCATTATCAGAACTTCAATTTCTGTGCATGAAGAGAGAACTACTAAAACCCACAGAGGACCTGCCCAGACACCTGGGATTCCTTCTCCCCAGAGAGTTTGGATTCCAAGCTTGAAGAAGTTCAGGTGTGTTACAAGTTGTCTATCACCTCTGCATACAGGAATCCTCATCCTTGACTCAGTCCACCCTAAGACAAGAGTAGGAATCCAAGGCCTTCCAGACCCGCTCCATCAGGGAGGCAAGGCCTGGTTTGGCTTGATGTTTCTAGCAGGAGAATCAGACAATTAAACCAAACCTTGGCCCTTTCTACCTACTGGTACAACCAGATCCTATACTCCAGAATGAAGCTGACCTCAAGTTCTTCATTTTGGTTTACCTAATTTAGGAATGAATGCACTGATGGAGAGTAAAAACCAAGGACAACTTATTTAAGGTGTTAGAGGAAAAAGTGAAGTACTAGATGGATCCACAAAAAGTGAATTAATAGAAAAAGACTAATTTTCTGAAGAACCACAAGAATCCCAAGGAACTCTTCTGCTGTTATTGGAGAATAGGGTCAAAATAACTCAAAATTTCTGCTAATGTTTCTTGGTAGTCTGATGGAAATTACATTACAAATGGCAGGGAGGGCTCAGAGATCTGAAAAATGAAACCTGACAAGCAGGAAGTCACGTGTTTCCAGGGAACCTTGACTCCCAGGAAGTACTTAAGGCGAGCTGTTGCTTGATGAAAAATATGGAATGAGGCCTCTTATTTCAGCCAAAGGCAGCCACATCCTCAAAGAGTCAAAGTCAACCATAGGAGCTCATGTTTCATAAAGAAAACCAGTCCTCTGTCAGGCTCAAGAGAACCTACATCCTTCGTCTGAAGTAGAGGCTTCCCAGGATGAACTTTGGGAGGAAGAAAGGAAGAGGAGGAAGAAGACGAGTGAACCAGAAGTTCTCTTTTCTCTGGTATAGAGTGGAATTCCGAATTTTAATAACCCACCCACCAGCCAGGTGAAAGGAGATAGGAGCTGATGTCCCCCAGTTTCAACCAAAGGGGCGATTTTGTCTATGTTTGCAAGAATGTGAGAAGTTCATTCAAGCCCTTGCTTCTAAATATATCACCTTCTACTCTCGTTCAGTTTTTGGCAAAAGATGCTCAAGAAGTTTCAGCCTTATCCAAGAAGTCTTTGGGACTCGGGAAAATATGCTGAGAAATAGAAGATGTCGTGCAGAACTCCAGATTCAGCTCAATTCACAAAATAATTATTTCCATTCTCCTTTGTTACTTCCTATTGTGGACACTCAGTATTTCACACGGAAAACAATGATCAATTTCTAATAACACAAGGATATATTTAGAAGTTAGATGTATCTTAAAAAATAGTCTTGTTGAGTTTTACATTTGTGTGCATTTCTAAATATATATTACCCATCAATTAAAAATAAAGTATTAACAAAAAAGTATTGCTTTCCAAAGATCATCACCTAATCATTGTGTATACACTCACACATATGTGTGTGTATGTAACTTTACAGTATAAGTCTGTATTAGAAAATTAATTCCAGAATATACAGGCTTACTTTTGTAAAAACTAAATTTATTTATTTATTTATTGGCTGCGTTTGGCCTTCATAGCTGAGTGCGGGCTTTCTCTAGTTGAGGCGAGCGGGGGCTACTCTTTGTTGTGGTACGTGGACTTCTCATTGCGGTGGCTTCTCGTTGTGGAGCACGGGCTCTAGATGTGCAGCCTTCAGTAGTTGTGGCACGTGGGCTTCCGTAGTTGTGGCACGTGGGCTTCAGTAGTTGTGGTGCATGGGCTTCAGTAGTTGTGGTATGTGGACTTCAGTAGTTGTGACTCTCAGGCTGTAGAGCGCAGGCTCAGTAGTTGTGGCGCATGGGCTTAGTTGCTCTGTGGCATGTGGGATCTTCCTGGACCAGAGATCGAACCTATGTTCCCTGCATTGGTAGGCAGATTCTTAACCACTGCACCATGGGGGAAGTCCCTACAAGCTTACTTTTTTTTTTTTTTTTTCAGTTTGGGCTGCTATAACAAAAACACCATAGAGTGGGTGGTTTAAATAAACATTTATTTCTCACAATTCTGGAGACAAGGAAGTCCAAGATCAAGATAGTGACAAATTTGGTGTCTAGTAAGCCCACTTCTTCAGCAGACATCATAGGCTGTCTTTTCACTGTGTTCTCACGTGGAAGAAGGGGTGAGAGTGTTCTCTGGATTAACACCTTCTATAATGGTGCTAATCCCATTCATGAGGGCTCCACAGTCATGACCTAATCACCTTCCAAAGGCCTCATCTCCAAATTCCATCACATTGGGGGGTTAGGATTTCAACATAGAAATCTGGGGGGAACACAAACCTGAAACTCTGATACTAAGAAAATTAAGATATATTTTGTTTCTTGCAGATAAAAAGTGTTTGGGCTATATTTATAACTATAATGATTGGTTGAAAATAAGGGTTATTTCTTCTTGTTATCTTGTAATTCTCTTTGTCATAGGTTTAAAAATTCCTTCCACATAATTATATAATTAATTGTAACTTTACACTATACCTTCAAAATCACAGTTCTGATGAGAATTTTTCAAGTTTTAAAAACTTCCTTGGGGCTTCCCTGGTGGCGCAGTGGTTGAGAGTCCGCCTGCCGATGCAGGGGACACGGGTTCGTGCCCCGATCCCGGAAGATCCCACATGCCGCGGAGCGGCTGGGCCCGCGAGCCATGGCCGCGGAGCCTGTGTGTCCGGAGCCTGTGCTCCGCAACGGGAGAGGCCACAGCAGTGAGAGGCCCGCGTACAGCAAAAAAAAAAAAAAAAAAAACTTCCTTGGAGTTCCACCTCCACCTCTAGGTAAAAAGCTGCAAGAGTATTGGCCCCCTATAATAATGAGAAAAATGCAGAAAAAAAATATAATATCACAGCGTTTCTTGACCTATCAGAGAACTGACCTCACAGGGCAATTAAGTAACACAAAATCCAGGAGGAATGGGCTTCCCCAAGAAAGTCAGGATGCACAGACTAGCTCACCTATGAAAGAACAAGGGAGGAAAGGAAGTTGCCACATAGGTGAGTAAGAAGAAATGAGCTAGATTTTTAAAGAATGTCTAAAAGCCAACAGTAAGCTAACATGACTGTATAGGATGCATGGAAGGTCAGACATCAGGGGAGTTTGCTGTGACTCTCAGGATTTTGTCCATGAACTTCTACTGGGGACTCACAAGGACGCTCAGGGGCAGGGTAGGAGACAGGGAGCCCCCCTTAGTGGTGCAGATGTTGGGAAGTAGAACAACTGCCACTATGACAAAGGCTTGAAGCCTTGCCCCTTGCCTGGGGATCTTTTCTCACAGAACAAACATCTTGAGCCTCTCAGAGAAGGAAATCAAACCTTGCCATCCCCAGGACACAGGTAAAGATCCATTGTTGCTGTGGGAAAGACAGAACCAAAACCGAAACAAAACAAACCCCTTTATCCATAGGGAAGGGGAGGAAAGAGCCCAGGGCCCAGGATCCTATACCAATATAATGAGAGACGTCCTACTTCAGGTTGGGGGTCAGTAGACACTCCTCTGATCAATATCTGCCCCAGATATAAGGCAAAGTTTGGCTGCTAAGGCAGGTGGAAGAGGAGTAGGAACACTGAGAAAGTCTCACCACAAGGTCCAGAAACAGTATCTTTCTAAGGCTGAGGCTGGTCAAGGCAACAGAGAGCACTGCCTGCCCCCACCAGTGTAACAAGCCCAGAATAACAAGCAAGAGCAGTCAACCTCTGGGGATGGTGTAAGAGATAGAGAGACCCTCTGTGATGCAAGTACGCAGGGATGGCTTTTAAAGCACATGATGAAGCACAAACAGTGAGAAAAACCATACAGAACCTAAGCATTGGACCGTAAGCACAAGGCATCATTGGAGAAATTTGAACCCTGTGGTGCTCTGAATGCATCAACGACAACATCAAAAATCCAAGCCCAACTCGACCCCTGACTAGCCTGACCCACGTGGGAATGGCCTTACAGAAGACAAAGTACACACATCTCCAGACAAGTATTTACCGTAGTCTTTACCGTTCTGCAGAAAATGTCCAACATTTAATTAAAAATTACCAGACAAAAGAGAGGGAAAAGCAAACTAACCTGTCATCAGGAGATAAAGCAATCAATCAACAGAACCAGACTCAGATGGCCCCAAACCAGAACAATTAGAAATAAAGTTTAAAATAAGTATGATTGGGGCTTCCCTGGTGGCGCAGTGGTTGAGAATCTGCCTGCTAATTCAGGGGACACGGGTTCGAGCCCTGGTCTGGGAAGATCCCACATGCCGCGGAGCAACTAGGCCCATGAGCCACAGCTACTGAGCCTGCGCGTCTGGAGCCTGCGCTCCGCAACAAGAGAGGCCGTGATAGTGAGAGGCCCACGCACCGCGATGAAGAGCGGCCCCTGCTTGCCACAACTAGAGAAAGCCCTCGCACAGAAACAAAGACCTAACACAGCAAAAATAAATAAATAAATTAAAAAAAAATAAGTATGATTATTGAGTTAAAGGATCTAGTGGGAAAGGCGGGATGTTTCAGTAGAGAGATGGAAACTATAAGAGTCAAACAGAAATGCAAGACATAATAAGAATAAAATGGTGTCAGAGAGAAAGAATTCCTTTGGTGGACTCATTGGCTAGACCCAACTGAGGAAGGAATCAGCAAACCTAAAGAGAAGTCTTTGGGTATTGGGGGGGGGGGGGCGGAGAGAGAGAGAGAGAGAGAGAGAGAGAGAGAGAGAGGAAACAGACTAACAAAGTTTTGCAAAACAATATAGCTCATTGGAGTTCCAGATAGAAAAGATATAGATAAAGGAGTAGAAGAAATATTTTTAAAGATATGGCTAAGAATTTTTAAAAAAGAATTACAGATATTAAGCCACAGATTCAAGAAGCTCAGAGAATCCCAAGATAAATAATAAGAAATAAAAAAGTAAAAAACAAAATAAAAATAAATACACCTGGGCATTTATATTTAAGCTTCAAGAAACTAATGTTAAAGAAAAAACTTGAAATAGATACATGTATTGATATATGTATAACTGAATCACTTTGCTGTACACCGGAAACTATCACATTGTTAATCAACTATATTCCAAGATAAAATAAAAAGTTTAAAAAAAAAGAAAAACTCTGAGGACAACCAGAGAAAAAAGACATACTACATACAAAGGAATATACCAAAAATAAGAATTAGAGCTGACTTATCTTCAGAAACTATGCAAGCTTGAAGACAATAAACTAATGTCTTTAAGGTACTGAAAGAAAATATCAAAACAGTGTTCTCTACCCAGAGACTGTATCTTTCAAAAATGAAGGTGAAATAAAGGCTTTTCAGCAAAGAAAACCTGAATTCACTTCCAACAGACCTGCCCTATGATAAATATTAAGGAAAGTTCTTCAGGCAAAAGGAAGATGATAGTAGACAGAAACTTAAATCTACACAAAGAAAAAACCCTGGACGTAGTAAAAAAAATAAGTAAATATAAAATATATTTTTTATTGTTAATCACTTTAAAAGACAGTTGATTTCCTAAAGCAAAAATAGTAACAATGTATTGCTGGGTTTCTGCCATATATAAAGTAAATATTTAACAACTGTACTAAATGTGAAACAGAAGGATTAGAAATATATAGTTGCAGGGGTCTTACAATATATGTGGAATGGTAAAATATTATTTGAAGGTACATTATGATAAATTAAAGACATATATTATAAATCCTAGGGCAACCACTAAAGAAAAATTAGGGAAAGAAAGCATTATTGATAAGCATTAACTATAAAGGAGCATGAGGAAAATTTTTGAGGTGATATATTTCCTTGTTTACTTGTCACAGCAATTATAAAATCTCATAGAACTGTACATCTAAAAGGGGTGAATTTTAATGTATGCAAAACATACTTCAATAACTCTGACCCCTCCCCCCAAAGAAGAACAAAAAATAATTTCCCAAGGTTATTCCACTGCTCCTTCCTTTCCCCTCCCTTCTTTGCTAAAAAATTTAGCTGTAGATCCACTTCGGTGGACTTTGCAAGGCGGGCATGCATGCTTCGTGCAGAGGAGCCACTGTGCGGCCAAGGGGAGTGTCAGAGTCTGTGAAGAGGACAGGGGCATCCACCCCCACCACCACGTTGTGACCTTTTGTGAGATGCCATGGCTCCAGCTGGATAAGGAGGACGTCACCATGTGGGAGGTGCCTGGGTAGGAAGTCAGAGCCCAAAGAGAGTGAAGAGGGCATCCACACAAGTGGCGCGTCAGATCCCGTGGGGTAAGTAAAGCTTTCACAGGTGGTGGCGGTCCAGCGTGGGATGTCACAGGTTGAGCAGGGTGAAGAGTTGTCCATTTGAGAGAAGGACCCAGCGTAGGTGTTGGAAGCACACATACAAGTTGGGAGTAACCCAGCATGGGGATTAGGATGCAGAGCAGGGCAAGGAAGGTGTCCACATGGGGTGTGAGATGGCCCACCATGTTGGTGGTCTGGAATGAAAGCCTGAAGAAGGTGAGGAGTACGTCCAAGCAGAGTATGGTCCAGCATGGATGGTGGCATATGAGTGGGTTAAAGATGGTGTCCGTACAGGGGATGCAGCCTGTCACGGAGTGTCAGAGTCCAGAGGAATAAATGCTCCCACGGCATGGGATGTTACAGCCCAAACAGTAAGGAGATTTCCTCCTCTGTCAAGTTGGAACAGATGGTTTCAACTGAAGCTTTGCTCAGGAAAATGACTTACTGAAAATTTGAGTAGTTAGAATTGTTAAATTCAGCCAGGAGGGCTGGGTTGAAACAGAATGCTTGTTCCACCTCCATTCAGCAGCACTGGGGAGAATGCAGATTCTTGCAAAATATAGGGGAGCTTCTGGCAGACCCAGGAGAGCAGACCTGTCACCACTTGGATTCCCACAGCAGATTCAGGGCTACCGGTATTAGTGGGGCTAAGTGCACCAGGCCAGATAGAGCTAAGGATGCAGGACCACCAGGGATTCCAACAATAAAGACAGCCAGCTTTATGAGATTGGGAAAGAGGAAATTCCTGAGGAAATGATAGAAACTAACTTCTCTTTGAATCCATCTCCACCTGTTGAGATCCTTCCTATCTTTCCAACCTTTCCCATAATTATCACTTTTCCTTTGAAATCATTTTCCCAAGATTCCACACAGAGGCAAACTCCTCCTTCCATACATCCCCATAGCATTTTTTAAAGCTTTTCATCCTGGAAATTATGAAACATATTCAAAAGTAGAGAGAATTGCATAATGAACACCTTTTGCCACATACCCATCACCCAGCTTCAACAATTACTAATACATGGCCCAAGACATTTCACTTGTGTTCCTTTTTTGACAATTATAGTCTGAACTTTGTTTGAATTATTTCCGTATGAGCCTCACGCAACCACATCCCTTCCCCTTCCCTCACAGACACATGCAGACCTCATTTAATTGCACTTCACTTTATTGTGCTCCGCAGAGTTTGTGTTGTGGTTTTTTACAAATTGAAGGTTTGTGGTAACCCAGTGTTGTCAGATGATGGTTAGCATTTTTTAGCAATAAAGTATTGTTTCATTAAGGCATGTCCATTGCTTGTTTAGACATAATGCTACTGCACACTTAATAGATTACAATAGAGTGTAAACATAACTTTTATATGCATTGGGAAACCAAAACATTCATGCAGCTTGCCATGGTTGCAGTGGTCTGGAACTGAACCCGCAAGATCCCCAAGGTATGCCTGTGTAAGATTCTGCAGGATAGGTAGGACCTGTATCATATCATCAGTGTAATTCCCACTGTATTCAGCAAGTGCTTGGCGCATAGCTGCTTAATTGAATTGAATTAACAAGCACTCAGTACTTCTGTTTGAGTTTTCTTTCTCTAAATACCAGAGGCAGATTTCTCCCCAAGACCTGCGTAATTTTTTAACTTTGGAAATAGGAAAGGTCTGTAGAGATAACGAAGTCCAGAGAATCATGCCTCCACGGGTGATGGTTTTCTTGCAGCAGGTTACTTAACTTCCATGAATCTCAGTTTTATCATCTATAAAATGGTAAAAAATAATATCTACTGTATATTTTGCTGTCAATTTTTTGAGATTTTATGTATGTCTTTATCAAATACAATGGCTGTGAAATAATTTGTAGTTGTAGAACAGCTAGACTTAAGAAAGAGAGCCTAGTTATTTTAAAGCTTTTAGTCAAAAGATGACCATTCCTAAGAATACTCCCAAAATTCTTGGCCCCCAAAAAACCCACTTCTCCAGTGCAAACTGATCCAGATTTGGGGGGTCCGTTTGAGTGAGGGAAATGTCTACCAGACGTTTTTCTCAACTTGGACTCTGCAGAGCATAGGATAACAGCATTGGCCAAACTCATTTTTGAGATCAAAGAGAACTGTCACTCTATTCATCATTCAGGTGTAAAATGTTATTTCCCAGGATTATACTAATTAGAATAAAGTGGTAACTATATCCACCACTTCTTGCTAAATCACTCAAAATGCATGAACCTTAAGCAGTCCACATATATGGCAAGCCATATTTATGTATTCTCGTTTACTGGTATACTTTGTCTAGGGTATATAGGCTTTGGGTCTGACAGATAAAGCCTGAAATACTTCTTATGAACCACAAAATCTCTGTGTTGAGGTTTTAGCAAACAGTACAGCTGCAGGAGCAAACTAGGGAGGCCATCAGTAATGATTAGCAGCAAATTTTATTTGGTTTCCAATCCAGTTTATGTGAACCAGATCTTCAAAGCTTAGTTAACTATAGAAGATCTATACCTCATGTTAAAGGTGCACACGTGTCTCATAATGATTCATGGTGATAAGACGAGAAAGAGAGGCTTAGGTAAAGAATGAGTACAGAAGGTATGGAGTAGAAGGATCTTTTTTTTTTAATGTCAAGGATCCTTCACCATTTATTAGGTTCATGTGAATTCATTGCAGCATAAGAGGGCTCATAATCAATAAGCCTTCACGATTTGGGAAAGCAGAAAGCGAGATTTGTTTTCTTCTTAAGACCTAGTTGGCAAAACACAGACCCCAGTTAGCTACGCATGGTGATCCATGGAGTCCTACCTCCTGCCTGCAGGATTACAAGAACAAGAGAGATAGAGAAGGGTGCTCGTGTATGTGTCTATTACGGCTCAAAGCACAGCTCCCGATGGAGCCTCTGGCCTGGTTCTTCCTAAGCATCACAACAGAACCACGCAGATCAGATGACTCGCCATCCCAGCTCCCACTGTCACCCAGCAGAACATGGGCCAACAGAACAGAGAACGTGTGCATGAGGAGGGACAAGGACATGGCAGAGGAGTGAGACACTGTGGTACCTGTCCCAGGAAAGGGGAAAGGGGGTCCTTCATACGTTCCCTCTCTGGGTCTCCATTTCATTTCTTGCCTCTTTCCCCTCCACACCTACGGGTCTCCTTCGTGCACGGAGGTTGAATCCATAGAATAGACTCAAGCATTACAGGCAACTCAGCACGCCCCTTCACTCTGGTCTCCAACGGATACCTTTGCCATTGTCACCTCTCCTTGCTGCATCCTGATTAAAGCATCTGCACACCGCTCCCCTCCCCCACTCCCCAGGTCATGCAGGTGACACTGGACTCGTGAAGGTGTGCTGCTGCGGGTGCCCTGCTCTCCGCCCCTGGCATCTCTGCACCACTCTCGAGGGAAACAGGGCACGTTTGCATCCTCTCCATGGTGGGGTGCCTGGGGGGGCGGTTGCCTCACTACTCCACACAGCTATTCCTGTTCTACCAAAGCACCTCCCTGTTGAGCAGGGGTCTTCCCATAAGGCCTGCTCCCTCTGCAGCGTTCAGAGACAAAGCCAGAGCCCCAGCTTCAGGTCCTCCCTGCAACCTTCCTGAGAGTTCCTTCCTTCTCCCACCATCAGGGGTTTGACCCGAAGCAGAGTAGAACTCTCTCCTCAGGAACTCACCAGCATCTAAGCTCAAACCCAGTCGTGTCTGGTGCCTTTATTCCAACCGCTGGCAGAGATTCTTATCTCCCGTGGTGTGGGAAAACAGTCCTTCCGTCATCACATCAGTGTTCTTCCCCAGTCCACGTACATAGATCATGTGTCCGAAGTTCCATAGATCTTTGTCCTGCTTATGGTCAAAGTCAAGCTGACGAACCCCAAAGAAAACTCTCTCCCAGATCGCAAGATCTTTCATTCAAAGGCCTGGCTTTCAGTACTCTTGTCTCTGCTATAGAATCTCAGCCAAGAATTTGACGCTACTCTTAGCTAATCATCCCTCCCCCTGAGGTTTCTGTATAAAATGCCATCGACACCATCGGTGGTGGGGAAAGTAATGGAAACAAAGAATCAGAGTGGAGAGAATCTCAGGTAACACCTCAAGTATGCTCATTTCCAAATTACTTTTGCCCCCTTCAGCACTAATCCAAACTCTAACCCCAGGCTGAATGCTCTATGTCAGGAAAGGAGTCTAAGCCGACCAAGGATGTGGCTGCGTGCTTGCCTTTCCACATGGACCCTGTATTAAGGGCTGTAACAGAGGACCACAGACCGGGTGGCTTAAACAATAGAAATGTAGTGTCTCGCAGTGCTGGAGGCCAGAAGTCCGAGATCAAGGTGTCAGCAGGGTTGGTTCCTTCTGAGGGCTGGGAGGAAAATTTTGTTCCATGCCTCCCTCTTTGTTTCTGGTGTTTTCTTGGCAATCCCTGGAGTTCCTTGGTTTGTAGGTGGCATCCTGCCTGTGTCTTCACATCACCTCCACCCTGCCCCCCTGCCCCGTATGCACCTCATTCTCTTCAGAGGGCATTCCTTTTCTAAAGACACCAGTCACTGGATGAGGCGCCCACTCCAGCATGGGCTCAATTTAACTTAATTACAACTGCAGTGACCCTATTTCCAAATAAGGTCACACGCTGAAGTACCAGGGTTTGGGACTTCACCATACAATTTTTGTGTGGGGTAGGGGCTGCGGAGACACCATTCAACCCATAAGAGGCCCTTTTCTCCTCCTGCAGCTGCTCTGAACAGTTTCTGACGGTCAAAAGACTTCTGATCCCAGGCTGTCTTTCGCTGCATCCCTCATTAGAGAAATGCATCCCCTGTCCCAGCCCCTTAATGAAGAGGAGATGTGCTTTTTCCCCAGTGGAACCTGGGAGCAGAAATCCTCACTTGAGCTGTCCACATGATTTTTTTTTTTTTTTTTTTTTTTTGCGGTATGCGGGCCTCTCACCGCTGTGGCCTCTCCCATTGCGGAGCACAGGCTCCGGACGCGCAGGCTCAGCGGCCATGGCTCACGGGCCCAGCCGCTCCGCGGCATGTGGGATCTTCCCAGACCGGGGCACGAACCCGCGTCCCCTGCATCGGCAGGCGGACTCTCAACCACTGTGCCACCAGGGGAGCCCCAGCCACATGATTTTTGACTGATGATTATAAAGGCTAGAAGAGGGAGTGGAGCGGGTAGACATTGGTGTTTCATTCAAATTGGATTTGATGTCATTCCAGGGCCCATGGAAACTCTTTACTCACATTAAGTTTTCTTTCATTAATAATTTTCAGCTTTTGTTAGTAGCCTCGATTTCAAGCACTCAATTTAGCTCAAAATGAAATTACAAGTTATATTCAGCTGTAATTCCAATGGCTAATAAATCCAAGCCTGTGGTGTAATGAACAGTCAGTGACCTCGCATGAGTGAGCAGGTACCTAAAGGAGTCACCGGAGCCAGCCAATTAGGTAACACTTTTATTTCTCCTCTTGAAATGTTAGACAAGCCACCTGTGTTGAGAGGTCTGAGTCTGAGAGCTCAGACACGAATAAGTTCATGCATCAGTATTTCTAAGACACCTGTGTTCTCACTGTTCACTTACCTTCCATCCTGAGGATTCACTGGGGCAGAAGCTGATGTCAGGGCTGTCTCGTTCTCAGATGGTAACAGGTTTTCTCAGTGGCAGAAAAGAGGCACAGATGTCTCTTTCTTCCCCTGAAGGGAGCCTAAGGACAACAAAAGCTCCATCTTCCCTCTAGAATCATACAGGGGGCTGGGAATTGAGTTTGACAGAGAGCATGGAACTTTAGAAGGCAAAGAGCTGGAGTAGTTTTTTTTTTTTTTTTTTAATTGAAGTAGAGTTGACTTTCAATGTTGTGTTAGTTTCAGGTGTACAGCAAAGTGATTCAGTTTTATATATATATCTATTCTTTTTCAGATTCTTTTCCATTATAGGTTATTACAAGATATTGAGTAGAGTTCCCTGTGCTATAAATAGGTCCTTGCTGTTTATCTATTTTATATATAGTAGTTGTGTATGGACTCGTTATTTTTAAATACTGCACAATTTTTAAGCCCCTTCCGTCTCATCCCCTGAAAATGTGACTGGTCCCACAGCCAAGGGGCCAGCACATTCAGGGCTGTCTCAGCACACCTGGTTACTGAGGAGTCAGGGTCCAGGTCCAAGAGCTCTGGTCCTTGTGCCTGTGGACCCACCCGACCCCGCCTTTCTGCCTTCCCTCCTCTTTCCTCTCCTCCCTCCTCCTGAAGAGGCACCCCATTGTTTAGGGAGCTCATGTTTGCCAGAGGCTGAAACTACATCCTCTGCCCAGATTCGCTCTTTCTGCCAGCTGATGGTATGAAGATATTGCTAATATTTTATTGCCAGGCTTGAGTTAACATTAATGTCAAAAATATAGACAGCATGAGAACAATCATGCATATCTCCAGATACATCATATTATCTTTGGCATCAATTTTACTTAGCTGAAAATGAAACTCTTAATGGACGCTGAGTATTCAGTTTGCTACTCATATTGTATGGCTATTCCTACACAGCCCAAATGAAGTATTGACCAATAATAGGGTTTCTACTTGCTTAGAACACTTTAGGTGAGGTCAAGTGGAGCATGGAAGACCCCTCACTAGTTAGTGCACACAACTAGTTATGGAGCATCATAAACCCAAATCAGAGAAGCAGCAGTGGAAAGTCAAATGCATAACTGACTATAAAAGCAGAGTCAAGGGGACAAGCCAGAGTTGCTGATTGACAGGATAGTAAAGCCAGTAGCCAAGAAAATATTAGGATCCACTTTGGGAATCTGTGCTAAGCTGAAAACTGGAAGAATCAGACGACTTAACCAGAAATCCATGCAGTCCAACTTACCAGCAGACAGCACGTCTTTAGTAAAAGGCTGTTTTTGATGGTTTCAAATGTTGCCATTTATACCTTGCTGCTAAAGAGCATTGGGTCTGAAATGTTGGATATTTGGCAACTATGGTTACATAATGTTTGCAGTTTTGCAGAGTCAATCCATTGTTCCATTATGTTTAAAACTATGCAAAAAATTATCAACAGAGTGAGGTTAATTTTGTTATTCAAACTGGAATGCTGTACTTTTCCATATTTACAGTATTCACCATGGAAATGGATGGACAGATAATCCTTGGGTAACGTGTTGACACCACCACTGGCTGAGAGATGTGGTTTCTAGCTTGGGAAGGAATATTTGGCTAACAAATGGTAAACAATGACCTTGCTCTTCTGGTTCAAACTTCCAACCAGATTTTTAACAACTTCCCAACCCAAATCCCATAGGAGAACCCCAGGAGTCTTCTATGCTTTCTCCCAGCTTTCGATTACTGCCACTTACTCCGTAAAGTACTCCAGACACAGCAAGGCCACAGAAATATGTAGACTGTGATGGCATTTATCTATTGGTTTCTTTTGTTTCAACGTAGTGGAGAGGCAAAGATGGCCCTGAAATCTGATGGGCCATGAGAAGATAAGAAAGGAAACCCTCACCCCCTTTCATTGTCAAGACTTCGTGTTGTACTGCTCACGTGCTGGTGGATTGGGAGCAATGGGGCATATAACAGCCCATCTCCAACAGAGTAACTTTGTGAGACTAAAACTGGGTCTTTATTAGAAACCCAATTTAAGTGAGAGAGTTTATGGAGTTCAAATGATTAATTCATTCAATAAATACTTAATGAGAGTTGATATCATGCTTGGTAATATTCTAGGTGCTAGAGATTCAGCAGCTAACATAAGAAAGTCCATCCCTCAATTGGGAGTATGCGATTAACAGATACACACTACCATATATAAAATAGGTAAACAACAAGGATTTACTGTATCGCACAGGGAGGTATATCCAATATCTTGTAAGAAACTGTAATGGAAAAGAATCTGAGAAAAAAGAATGTAGATATATACATATACATATGTATAGCCGAATCACTTTGCTGTACACCTGAAACTAACACAATATTGTATTAAAGAAGAAGAAAAAAGAAAAAAAGGAAGTCCATCCCTCAAGGAGATTATATTTCAGTATGTCTGTGGGAGAGGGCATAATGGGAGATAGAAAATGAACAAATGAACAAATGTACGTGTCAGCAGGTGATACCTACTGTGAAGGAAAATAAAATAGCATTCAGGGGAAAAGAGTGACGCCTGACAGTGACTTTGTTTTGAACGGGGTAGTCGGGGTAAGCCTCTGATTAGAGGTTATGCAAGCAGAGACTTAAGAAAGTATGGAATGCGGCTGTGCTTCGCCAACATAGCCCCTGCCCTATCCCCACCATGGGATTCCCTAACACCGCCTCATTCTCCTTCATTCCGCAGCTGGCGCTCAGCTCAGTTTAAGATACCCCACTGCTCTGGGGTCAGAAAACAAAAATGGAACATTATTCACTATTAACTTCGAAAGTCAGGCATAAAACAGAAAGGGTTGGAAAGGCGGTGTGCTCTGGCATCATCATTTCCCCTGCCTTCCCTCCTGGCAGCCAGATTTGTTAACAATCCCTTGAGCTGGGAAGGGGGCAGAGAGCTGAGGATGAAGCAGGGGAGGAGGACGTGAGCAGGGAGTTCTGTGGCCAAGGACGACTCGGCCGGAGCAGGGCTGCGGGGTCACCTGATGGAATCCCTCCCTGAAATTTGGGGGATCCACACTGGGGGTGTCCAGGAGCGGTACTGTGCTCCCAGGATGCAGCCTGGAGAGTCCAGAAGCTCACTGTCCATCCCAGGCACGTCAGAGCAGCTCCAGAGGGCTCCGGAGGCCAAAGTCAGATCCAGGGAGTGTCTGTTCCTCCAGAGGGGTATGGGAAGATAGCATCTGGAAGTTTCCATGGGCCCAAGTGGAGCATGGGAATTGGGAGGGGCTGGGAGGGAGGAGGGAGGAAGAGAGAGAGAGAGAACAAGTGAGCAAGTGCGCTGGTCACTGACCTGAGCAAAGAGATGCAAATCAGGAGCGTGAGGGACCCCTCAGGGCCGTCGCAGGATCCGTGCTGACAGGTTGTCCAGTCAGCACGGGAAGGCCTCACACCTGGCGCAGCCCATCTTGATGACAAGGACCAGACAGGGTAAGCTTCACCTGCACTTGCATCCAGAAGCAGATGAAGACTGAGATGGGGACATCCCCATACCCACCCTGCTGGGCTCACATGCGCGTAACCCAGGAAGGAAAGGGACAGGGACTCTGATGCTAAGACCAGCTGTTAAACCCACAACTGTGAAGAAATCTCTACGTTTGACGGTGTTTCCCAGACACACCGAAAAGAAAATCATGTCTGGATACGTTTAGTTTTTAACTGAATGGGGCTCAGAACCAGAAATTTATCTAATTATGCTAATTATGAAAAACTAAATTAAATTTTACCCACTCCAATTTGCGACTGTGAAAATTAGCTCCTGCTACACAAAAATGAATCGGTCGATTCTGTGGGGATTTATAAGAGTGAGGCATGGACTCATATATAAAATAGCTAGCTAGTGGGAAGCAGCTGAATAGCACAGGGAGATCAGCTCGGTGCTTTGTGACCACCTAGAGGGGTGGGATAGGGAGGGTGTGAGGGAGACGCAAGAGGGAAGAGATATGGGGATATATGTATATGTATAGCTGATTCACTTTGTTATACAGCAGAAACTAACACACCATTGTAAAGCGATTATACTCCAATAAAGATGTAAAAAAAAAAAAAAAAAGAGTGAGTTACTTGTGTGTGAATAACAAGGACTCCACCGGGCGGCCTGCAGAGCTGGAGCTGCCCACCGCCCCCCCCCCCCAGCTCTGCTTTGGGGTAAATCCTAGCCTGGTTCCAATTCCCGATACCCACAACTGACCTGATACCCTGCAGGCTGCTGCTCTTTCATATTTAAACCTGCCATAATGATATTTGGTTTTTATGTTTGCTGTGAGAATTAAGGTATTTGGAAGAATGCAAAGCACTAGAATGGAAGCGTCCATGGAATGCCTGCGGCTGCCGGGCCACACTTCCCTCTGGGGAAAGCCTTCCAAGCAGCGCATTCGCTCTTGCTGGCCCTCGTCACAAGCCAAAGACAATGAGGGACACGAGGTGGCCTTGAATGGAGCTGGGTGGTGGCCAGACAGCTCGTTCAGACCATCTTCCTTGGTGGGGCTGAGGCCAGGTGCGCACACAAGACGCTTGACCTTGTTCTCAACTGTCCTGAGCTGCGATTCTGGTTTTCTGTGAAGCTTCTTCCACTCCCCAGCTTGCACATCCCATGTGACTCCTTGTCCCCTTAGGGTCCTTGCAATAAACCCTCATTTAGACCTGTATCTTTTACGTAACCTCAAAGAGCATATGGATATACATTTGCACCAGCCAAATAAATGTAATATATAAGGCAACCAATAAAATACAAGTAAACCAACAAGTAAACTACAAATCTGTTCTTGGCAGTCTGCCAGCGAAGCAATACCATTTGGGATCCTTAAGGGGGGGCTTTGTAGCTGTGCGTGTCACATTGTTTGTTAGACACTCTATTTTGTAGCATACCAGGGGACATCGTTAGCATCCTTTGTCCCCCCACCCCATAGACCCCTCAGCAAGCCCCTTCCCAGGAAGCCCCCTCTCCTCGGATGGAAGTGGACATCTGAGCGCACATCTGGGGACAGAAGTAGCCGCCCTGGAGGCCTGGGGGAGGCCTGGAAGGAGCAGGGCCCCCACAGCCATATCTTCTCCCGGGGCTAGAGCCCCAGCGCTGCTGTCCGCGTAGCATCTCCAGCTGCCGCAAAGAAATGGCAACACCCAACACACCGGCACGACGTCTG
Source organism: Mesoplodon mirus (assembly GCF_964341445.2). Classification (NCBI taxonomy): domain Eukaryota; kingdom Metazoa; phylum Chordata; class Mammalia; order Artiodactyla; family Ziphiidae; genus Mesoplodon; species Mesoplodon mirus. The sequence goes on along the minus strand of NC_138986.1, from coordinate 8,344,161 downwards.
AAGTGGGCTTGGTCATCTGCAAGGAATTGTAAACTGTCCTGAGTGTGAGGACGAGGAGTGGGTAGGGAGGGGGTGTCTTGGGGGCCACTCTTCTAGACAGGACTGCACTCCAGGAGCTGCCCAGAAGGGCAGTTTTGGGGGTTCAGGGGGCAAAGCTGGCCCAGGTTTGGAGACACACCAGAGAGAGGACAGGCCCCGGCACTGCCCAGGGAGGCCGGTTTCTTTAACTGGGGAGCAGCGTGTCTTTCAGAAACTTGATTCTTGTTCCTGAGCTAAAGCAGTTTCCTATAAATTTTCTTTTGTGGACTGGGTCTCATGAATAATCAGAGCCAACTTTCTTATCAGCAAAGTAGCTGAAAAGCTGCCCGGTAGAGGCAGACCAGACAGCTGTAAAGAGCTGCCCCTTTGACACTTGGTGTTTATGAAGAGCCTTAGAGACAAGAGATGATCTTTTTTATGGTCTCTTCCCTTTTTTAATGAGAAAATGTTTTTTGCAATAAATGCACTCATCACTTAGTAATCCCACAAGCCTGGGATTGTATAACTAAATTCATTTTCTTGTGTCAATCGTATACAAACTCTTTCAAGTTTGACGGAACAAGAGTGAGAAGAAGGGGTGGTACAAAGGATCAACATTACTTAAATGCACATCTTTTGTGGGTTTTTTTCCTTTTAAAAAGGGAGGAACATTACAGAGTTCAGGAAGCTGTGAGCACTCAAAGGCTGCAAGACTGATCAACTCCATAGGCAGGACATGGAGTAAAGCCCACAGGGGAGGTGTGACTGCTCCAGGCATAAGGAACAGCATAAGCAAAGGCCCTGGGAGACGATGGAGCTCGGAGAATTCCGGGAGCAGAAACACGGCTGCAGCATCTCATCTCGAGAGCAGGGAGCAAGGAGAAGAGAGGGATGAGCTGGAACCGGAGAGGCCAGAAGGGATGAGACCACATAGGGCACCAGACGCCACAGCAAGGGTTTGGGGGTTTATTCTGTGAGAAGTGAAAAGCACAAAATGGTTAAAACTATACAAAAGCAAGCGGGGAGGGTGGGAGCGTGGGGTGGGGTGTAATGGATTTCCATGCCAGGGTCACCTTGGCTGCAGGAGAAAGGATTGGAGCCTGGGAAAGCAAGGGAGCAGGGAGGTTTGGAGAGAGAACTCTGCAGTGTTGGTGCCAGAGCCTGGGTCCAGACTGGGGTGATTGGGAAGAAGGAGACATGGACCAGCCAAAAGACCAAGGGGGGGAAACTGAAAGGACTCAGTCATGGGCTGGGGATGGGGAGTGCCAGAGAGGGAAGTGCCCTGGTGACTTCCTGTTACTAACAGAAAAGGTTAGTTTGTTCAAACTTTTGTTTACGTTTGTATCAGTTTCCTAGAGCTGACTCAACGCAATGCCCGCCAACCAGGTGGCTTGAAGGAACAGACATTTATTCTCTTGTAGTCCTGGAGAGCAGAAGTCTGAAATGAAGGTGTCAGCGGGCCAGGCTTTCCAGAGGCTCTAGGGGAGGAAGCTTCCTTGCCTCTCTTGCCCCTGGTGTTGCCAGCAACGCTTGGTGTTACTTGGAGCTGCCTTACTCCAGTCTCTGCTCTGTCTTCACGTGGACTTCTTCCTTCTGAGTGTGTTCTCTCTGTATCTAAATCTCTCTCTCCTTTTCTTATTAAGACACACCAGTCATTGGATTTAGGATCTACCTTAACCCACAATGACCTCATCTTAACATGATTATATTTGCAGATACTCTTTCCAGGTAAAGTCACATTCACAGGTACTGGGGATTAGGACTTCAGTATATCTTCTGAGAGAACACTATTCAATGCACTATATCTGAAGGTAATACTCTGTCATGGCTGTTGATGTTCTATATAAACACAAAAGATGTGGATAGTTTCCCCGAATGCCTCAGTTGTCTTCCTTATCGTATTACAACTTGTTTGTTTTATGTAGCATGGTCACTTTCAACAGCCCAACAAAGGAGTTCAGAATTGGTGAAATCCATATTATGAGTTCATTTTATAGCTTACTAGTTTCTCCATTATTAAAGCCAATTCTCATTTTCCTAAAAAATATTTTGGTTGAAGTGTTCTATGGTGAATTTTATGGATGACTTTTACTTTTTCCTTAAGGAAATACGGCTAAAAATCATAACTATCTTAAATGTGATCTCCAAAGATGATAGCCACAGAATTCTATTAAGAATATCATATGGGGCTTCCCTGGTGGCGCAGTGGTTGAGAGTCCGCCTGCCGATGCAGGGGACACGGGTTCGTGCCCTGGTCTGGGAGGATCCCACATGCTGCAGAGCGGCTAAGCCCGTGAGCCATGGCTGCTGAGCCTGCGCGTCTGGAGCTTGTGCTCCGCAACGGGAGAGGCCACAACAGTGAGAGGCCCGCGTACCACAAAAAAAAAAAAGGAATATCATATGCATGAAGGGTCTTATTGCCCTGGAAGAGAGCTTCATCGGTCCAAGTCCTTGGATTCTGGCAGAACTGACACACCCAAGCCATTGCTGAATTTGTGGCGGTTCTTCTAGTGAAGAATACACACACACCCAAATGCATTTCAGTAAAGACAGCACCCCATGGTAAATATGATGCCTTTGAGGCAGAACCACTGTAAATTTTACAGTTAAGTTACTGTGGTAAACCTCAGACTGTTGCAAATACTTGTGTATTTATCTGTGTGCATATATGTTACTTTACCAGAAAAAATGGACCTGAAAAATGATCCAATTTATTCTCCTAGATCCCCAGGAAAAATGGATAAGTTATTGTAATTTTTCCATTCCTACAAACATATGTATTTTGTATGTTTATATACCCAGAATATGCTTTTCAAGTTCAGGCATAACATTACTTGCCTTTGTTGCTTGGCCTACCCCATTTGTTATAGTCTACATGGCTGTCAGAGTTATATCAACAGACTTTCACCTTGCCCTGAGCCAAAATGCTTAGATTATAGTTCAGCCTACAGAGAGACCTATTCACGCTCCTACTGGCTGTGATAAGTCAACCTTCCATGCCCCAAGGAGATCCCTACCTGCTAGCATTTGGGTTCCATAGCCTTCTAAACATACCTCTGGGTCCCATGAAGTCTCGGACCTTGAATACAATTGGCCCTTGAACAATGAGGGGGTTAGAGGCATCGATCCTCTACACAGTCGAAAATCAAGTATAACCTTACACTTGGCCCTCCATATCTGAGGCTCCACATCCTCAGATTCAACCACCTGTGAATCATATAGTACTGTAGTATGCATTTATTGAAAAACAGCCATTATAAGTGGACCTGCACAGTTCAAACCCGTGTCATTCAAGGGTCAACTGTATTACCTGTATTTCAGCTATACAAATAAGCCTCTCAATCCCAACTTCCTTAAATGCCTCTAAACCTGATAAGCAGACCTATAGGTTAGCTCCACAACACTCTTTTTTCCCCACCTTTGTCGAGATATGATTGACATATAATATTGTGTAAGTGTAAGATGTACAATGTGATAATTTGATACCTACAGATATATGTGTGTATATATATATTATGAAATGATTACCACAATAAGGTTAGCTAACATATCCATCACCTCACGTAATTATCATTTTTTAATGGTGGTGGTGGTAACATTTACGTTTTACTCTCTTAGCAATTTTCAAGTATACAGTATTGTTAACTAGAGTCACCATGTTGGACAGTGCATCCTCAGAACTTATTCAGATCATAACTGGAAGTGTGTACCCTTTGATGAACACCCCCATTCCCCCCCCACCCAATTCCTCTTGGAATTGATTCCTGTGCTGGACATTTTCCCTTTAATCCTCTGAACTACTATCCAAATTGCTCTGTGCCCAGTGGGGCTGGGATCTATGAGCTGCTTCAGCATCATCCCTTGCCCTCTGCTTACAGCCGCATTTATAAGCAGGAACTCAGAAGATGGGAGCTGAGCCACAGATGTCAGGGGCTTCCCCAGAGGCTGCAGCTTCCACCAGGTGACCCTCCTTCTCCCTCAGGAATCTGGTGAGCCTTTTACCCTTCTCCCTTCAGGCTTAGGGGGATAAAGTCTCCTTGCTGTATCTGGCCCCATTGTGCTTCACTGTTCCATGACGATTTAAGCTTACCCATACTTTTTGCAAATAATCGCAGTATTAAAATTTACTTAACTATCCCTATTTAATGTGCCATCTTTTCCTGCTGGGCTGTTTGGCGTCTGCTTTACCCTTGAACTTGTTGCCGAAACGCAAAGGTTGTTGGGATCATTTCTAAGGAATGTGATAGGCTGATATTCAGGTACTAAAATTTGCAAATGATTTACATTTTTATGTAAATTAGAGCTGATTCAGATGTATGTCTACAAGAGCAGCACTCTCCTTTGCATTCTTCTACACTTTCTTGTGCAAGAGCGAAGGGGTGGAATCAGTGCAATCTAGCTGGGATTTGCTTGTGGGTGTGACACGCATGGGAGCACCATCTCGTGTCCTCCCCATATTTCTCTCTAGACTCAATTCTCCAGCCTTGGATTCGCTTTCTGGTCGATGCCTTGTGCGCCCATCCCTTCCTGGATTAATGAGGCCCTTAATGCATTTAGTGGAATGAATGGCTGAATGTCTGAACACCTGTATTGGTGCACAGCGCTGTCCGCCTCAGAGTCCTTCAGCATGACTTCCCCAGCCCAGCCCTTGTTCATTAGCCATTGTAAATTACAGTCACATGTGGCTTCCCTTTGTGCCTTTTCAGAAGACAGTGAGGGATACAGAGGAGGTTTAGAGAAGCCCTTCAACTGAACACACCCTGGGGAATTCCTTTGCCAACACTTCTGGGTTTGGGTGGGTTTCTGTCACAGGCTTTGCCTGGACACATCAGATTCAGGGAATCCCCCAAAACAAACAGCCGGGTGCCGTGGAGGAGTGTCTGGAGCCATCATGAAATGTTGCAGTTGATTGGCAGCTAAGATATGATCAATGAAAATAAAAAGAAAGCCTGTGAGGAGAAGAGGAAGAAAGGAGACCAGACAACTCAGCAACGGAGGCAGATAAACTCTCCCAAGCGGTCCGTCCCCAGCAATCCAGAAGAGCTTTCCTGTGTGAGTTCACCTTCTCACCACACAGAGAGGAAGCACAGATCACAGGAAAGTCAGAGTTGGCCACAGTCTAGAGGCAGAGACGTGTTCTTTATTCCATATAAGTCTCAAAACTGGGAAGTCTTTTTTCTTTCTTTTGCTAAGAGATCAACTTACAAATGGGTTTGAGGAAGGGAGTGGGTGAGCTTGGTCAGTTTGGTTGGAAGGTTTAGAAGCCAATTCTGCATACTCCACTTCCTCTTTGTAGAAAATCTGTTGCTGATCATCTGTTACTGATTTATTTAATAAAAATGAAGTTTAACAGGTTTTTTTTTACATTTTATTTGTTTATTATGTTTTCTCCATCAGAATGAAAGATCCTTGAGGGCAGGGATTTTTGTCTGTATTCCCTGGTACCTAGAATTGTGCCTGTACACAGCAGGCATTCAATAAATATTTCTGCTGTAGACTGGATGGCATGAGTTAATCAGATCCCTGGGGCTTCTGCAGAGTCTGGTACAGGAAAGGGGGAGCTAGATAGACCCTGCCCCCTGCAACCTGCCCATTTTAACCTTAAGTGTTGAAAAGTGGGGGGAAGCTGGATTCAGTCCGCTGGGTGACAGGGGCAGTGGGAGGATGCAGAGAGACCCAAAGCAGCCTTTGGGGAGGTGTGTGTGAGGAGAGGTGGGTTCCTGACTTCCGGCCTCCTGGCCTGGGTTAGACCCAGGACTCTGAGACAGAACGTACATATTTTGGGGAGTCACCCTCCAGTCACAGCTCCCTGAGGAACCAGAAATTACTCTTCATGGTTTGATGGCACTTGGAGAGGAGTGAGCTGACCCTCCTCCCTGCAGTCTCTGACAGGTCCCAGGCTACCTCTGGGTCTCTGTGCCACAGAGACCTGCCTGTGAGCCCTTTGGAAGGCTCAGAGCCCCGTCTCGGGTGGAGCCCCTGTTTTGGAGCCACGGAGTTGGAGTCCTGGGTCAGCAGAGTCGTGTGGCCAGTGGCCCGAGGGCTGCGGTGTGTGACACGGCGGTTGGCCACAGAAGGCCTCGGCCATCCAGAGCCCGGAGCTTCTGCAGCTGGGCCAGCGTCCAGCTTCTCCGCGGAGCGCAGCGGCTGCCTCTTCGCCCGCTTGCGCCTGGCGGGACTCTGGGTCGCTTGGACGATCTCCGCCTTCCGCTCATTCTCCGGGCGGCGTTGCGGGTTCTCGGCGCGGCGCCGCCGCTTCCTTCTCCTCCTCCGGGTGCCGGGCCAAGTCCTTGCCAGCTCTATCTCCTGCCCGTCTTGCATCTTCCGCTGCCAGGATGTGCGCAGGACCATCTGGGAGACGCTCTTCTTTGAGCGGTTCTTCCGCACCCTCCCGGACCTGGGCTTCCCCGTCGGGACTTTAGGGACGTCCTCCTCCTTCGGTGTCTTGGACGCTGGGGCCTGGGCTGAAGAGCCTTCTCGCTTCTCTGGCCCGAGACCGTCTCTCTCCGGCTGCCCGGCCGGCGGTGGCTTCCTCGGCTCACGCAGATCCCGGGGGAAGCCGGGCGCTGGGGTGTCAGCCCTGCAGCGGCTGAGCGGGCTCGGGACCCGGGTAGGACTCTGGTGACCCGGGCCCGGCGGCAGCTGATGTCGGGGGGGACCCCGCGGGGGTCTCCTCCTTACTCTTGGGCAACTCCGAGTCCGCTTCTTCTTGGTCCTGGGAAAACTTCGGCGACTCCCCACTTGGCTTTAGCTGCGGTCGGAAGGATTCAGGACTCGACTCCGGCTGTCTTTGGGGCGACTCCAGGCCTAGGTTTCGCTGACGCTGGGGGGGACCCTGGGCCCGGCTCTGGCCGCTGTCGGGGGGACCCCAAGCTTCCCCCGTCCTGTAGACTGGGTGATCTCGGGCTTGTCTCCGGCTGATGTCTGGGAGACCCCAGGCCGAGTGGCCGCACCCTCCGAGGAGACCCGGGCTCCCTCTTTTCTTCTGGGTTCGACTCGGGCTCCACAAGGGCCCGTCTGGCCCGCACAACTGAGGTGGGGTTCCCGGGGGACTCAGGCTTTGGGCCTTCCAGCCACCGGCTGCGCCTCCGCGGCGTATCCATGGCCCGGCCAGAGTTTCCAAATCGAACAGTTACTTTTAAAATCTTATAATTATACAATGAGATCCATAATTACTAATTAACATGAGATTTTTGAAGATGCATGGTAACTAAATAACCCCTTTAGGATTTTAAGGCATTACGTGCGACTATATTTTTTAAAGGCCTCTTTTGGCATAATTTGAGTATTTTTGGTACCCAATTTTATCAGACTAACCCAGATAAAGGGATTTAAAGTAAATGAAGAATCCATAAAAGACATATGAAGAGAATGGGAAACACACCCAGTACTTAAACAGCTAACATGAAAGAGACTATTTTATTATATGTATTCTGGAAGATAATAATATAAAGGGTTTTTTAAGCAATAAAAAAAAAAAGACAAAAAACAGTAGAGCTCTTTCTATAAGTAAAATCTTGCACATAATACCCGCAACATGTAAAACTGAGGAAGCTCCTTCGGTTGGTGTCCAGGTGGGGCCCGGGTCCAGCTATCCCATCCCCCATCCCTCTGAGGTCCCGACTTGGAATCCCCAGCACTCTACAGGAAAGAGTCTGGAAACCTCTAGAATCTCCTGCTCCGCTGTTCTCTATATGCATTCAGAAGTCCATGAGTAAGTGGATTTAAAATGTGAGAGGAGAAACGTTAGACACAATAAAGAATTTTCAAAGCATTGAACTGAAGGCCCCAAACAGAATTCCAGTGGCTTCTAATTGTTGATAAAAGGAAGTACAAAAAGCAACCCCTTTAAGGCCACTCATGATCTGGGGTAAACCTCTCTCTGCAGCCCAGTCTTCCACCATCCAGCCCTGCACCTTGTACCATGCTGTAACCCTCCGCTGTCCTGTCTGCACCCACCTGTGGCACTGAAATGGGGAGAGTCTGAATGGGTTGTGCTGTAAGAATAACATTGAATTTTGAAGATTTAGTGTGAATAAGGAACGTAAGTATCTTAATAATCTTTATATCAGTGGCATCACATTTTTGATGTATTGGGTTAAACAAAATATATTACTAAAATTACTTTTACCTGCTTCTTTCTCCTTTTTTAGAAAAATGTAGCTGTTAGAAAATGTACCTTACATATATTGCTTGCATCTGTCTGGCTTGTAACACAGGTGGCCCTTCTGGGGCGTCCACGGGCAGTGGGTGGGGGGACCGTGGAGAACCAAAGTACGTGCCCCTAGTGAGGCAGAAATGTGGGCCCCGTTGTCTCTAGGCCTCCCGAGTTTATAAAAAGACATTGGACATCTGGTTGTAAATGTGTGTGGGGAGTGAGTTGTTCATGAGTGTGCATGAATTTTCCAGACTTTTAAAGGTTGGCAACTATTCCATAATTTTTAAAACGAATCTAGCACAACACTGTTCAAGCCAAACAAAATACGTCAGGAGCCAGACGTGGCCCACAGACCGCCAGTATGTGCGATGCTCTTCACCCTTTCCATCTTCCCAAGGACTGTGCGTCTAACTGCTTTGCCCCACGTCAGTTGGGAGGGCTTCCCAGGCCGGTTCCCATATCTTCCCATGCCGGTTCCCATATCTTCCCATCCCCAGCATCTCATCTGTGGCACCAAATATGCTAAGTAGATGATTGTTAAATGACTAAATGAATGAATGCGTTCTGGAATCTTCTTGCTTGGAGGTTCTTCAATGGGAAATATTTTTCCGGGGTCTGAGTTGTGGTCCTGCCCTGAAGGGAAATGGGGAACCAGCTACTTTACCTCCCAAGACCCTTCTCATTTGAACAAACACTGCAGAACATCCATTTCTTGAAACAAAAGGAGTTCCTGAAGATTCTTTTTGTGTTAGTGTTGAGAATATTTTAAAAAGTCAGAAAGTGTGATTCCTCCAGATCCATTCTTCTTTCTCAAGAAAGAAATGTGTTTCCATATACATTTAAAATTTTTTTGTTCTAGTTCTGTGGAAAACGCCATTGGAAATTTTTTTTTTTTTTTTTGTGGTACGTGGGCCTCTCACTGCTGTGGCCTCTCCCATTGCGGAGCACAGGCTCTGGACACGCAGGCTCAGTGGCCATGGCTCAAGGGCCCAGCCGCTCCGTGGCATGTGGGATCTTCCCGGACCGGGGCACGAACCCGTGTCCCCTGCATCGGCAGGTGGACTCTCAACCACTGCACCACCAGGGAAGCCCGCCATTGGAAATTTGATAGGGATTGCCTTGTATCTGTAGATTGTCTTGCGAAGTACGGTCATTTTAACAATATTGATTCTTCCAATCCAAGAACACGGTATATCTTTCCATCTCTTTGTGTCATCTTCAATTTCTTTCATCAGAGTCTTACAGTTTTGGAGTACAGGTCTTTTACCTCCTTAGGTACAGAAAGTATAGGTAACCCTTCCCTAAAATGTCATAAAATTATTATACATCCATGTTTACTAAATAATTAACCTCTATTTTGTAAACCGTAAGAATCACAACTCTCAGATCATTTATATCAGAATATCAAGAATGCCTCTGAATTCTTGCAATTGGTATTTTGAGCTAGGACCATACAGTGCATTGTGAAAGGATTTATTTAGACTATGTGTGAACTTAATATATGTTAATTAGTAAAGCTGAATAGTTTTTAACATGTTTTTTGAAAAGTTGAAACTGAAATACTGGAAGTTAATTTTTAAATGAGTTTTACCTGGAGCCACAGGGCCTGGGGCAGCTCCCACGCTCCTTAGGACCCGGGTGCAGGTGCATCTGTGGAGGAAGTGACTTCGTGTCCTGGTCTGTGAGCGACCAGGTGCCCCCAGGCTGTGCGTGGCTGGCGCTGAACCCAGGTTGCTCAGGAGGCCACGCAGATCGGAGTGACCTGCATCCCCTGCACCCTGAGTCATCGGATCCCGGTGAGAACAGGTGGACTTACACAACCATACCCTTGCCAACATCCTATTTTGTAACAGATACACTACAACATTTCAGAACTCCTGGAGGTTTAAGTTCTTCAGGCGGTTTTTTTTTTTCAATCTAGTGATTTACAATGTAACCACTTAAGTGTTAACCTTACTTTTCTGAGCCCCACAGCATAGTCACGTCACTCACTGTCCTGAATCCTTGAGAGGAAGAGCTGATGCTCAAGCAGAGACACCAGCCACGTGGCCCGAACGTGAGCGGCTTGCTCCCTGCGTTTCGGTACTGCACTAACACAATCAACTTCTGAATTTGAAAACTTTGCAGTTTTCAAGTAACAACAATAAACATAAATCAAAAATCCTAAGTACTTTACATCACCAAGTGGGAAGCCAGCCAAAGTACCTACCAGGAAAACCTGGAGAAAAATAAGAAAATGGGCAAAAAAAGAGAAGGAATGAAAAACGGCTCTCTCTAGGAATGAAAAGGTAATCTAGGAACTTGAAAATGGGACTCCTGAGTACATCTGAGAAAAGATTTGTCTTTCCAGTTACCAGCACATCAATCTTGGGCTTTGCATTTACTAAGTTCCTTCCAAAACCTTGCGTGGACCTCAGCAACACGGTCACAAGATCACATGTTTTTGGTAAAGTGCACACAAATAGGATATTTTGGCTGCTCATGGCCAAGACCATTGTCTCTCTGCCCTTCAGCTTCCCCCTTTGTCACACCTCCCCCCATATCAGGTGGAACTGGAAAGGCAGCGGGCCTGTGGGTGATCTGTCTAAAGAGAAGTTGAGTGGAGCCTCGTGCGATACATACATGTGTATCGTTTCTCTCTCTCTCTCACACACACGTATATAAATATATCTCACAGCCGTTTCCATGCACAATTACATCATTGCCAGCTGATGTAGGAGCAGCTTCCAGGAATTCTCCTGCCTCCCCCCTGCTGAGTCCCCCAGGTCAGACACAGATGTACAAAGACTCAGGAATTATTGCGACATGAATGTGAGCTACAGTGCCTGACCCTGGATGCTCGTGAGCAGTGGAGGAGAAAGAAGGTTCAAATGTATAGAATCAGAAATTACCCCATAGAAGTCCCTCCAGCATCAGGAATGAGAACTGGAAGCAGAGGATTTAGTTCTCCTTGACGCCTGTTCAGAATTAAAATTCTCTCTTACCAGGATTACACTGCATAATGCAGTGTGTGGAATTATAAATATGTTGTGCAGCTTTGTTTTTCTTTGTTGGGAACAGTGCAGAATAGAATTGATCAGAGCTCCTGTGTTCAGGAATAAAGATGCAGACGTGGAGAATGGACTTGAGGACACGGGGAAGGGGAAGGGTAAGCTGGGACGAAGTGAGAGAGTGGCATGGACATATATACACTACCAAACGTAAAATAGATAGCTAGTGGGAAGCAGCCGCATAGCACAGGGAGTTCAGCCCGGTGCTTTGTGACCACCTAGAGGGGTGGGATAGGGCGGGAGGGAGGGAGGGAGACGCAAGAGGGAGGGGATATGGGAATAGATGTATACACATAACTGATTCACTGTGTTATACAGCAGCAACTAACACAACATTGTAAAGCAATTATACTCCAATAAAGATGTTAAACAAATAAAATAAAAGTAAGGAGAAAAAAAAAAGAACTCCTGTGTTCAGAGGGCATGAACTTGCAGCAGGAATCCAAAAAGTTGAGTGTGTCCATAACAGCCCCTAGGGAAAGGAAGATTGATAGAGGTTTTCCCAAGTTTGATAATAATCCAAAAACTTTACACGACATCATCAAAATGAGTTGAGAAGCTAAAGGAAACTTTTCTAAACTATCAGAAGGTAAAACAACCAAGCTCAAAAGAAGATTGAAGTAGCTTTTCATTTTCTCTACAAAAAATAGTATAAAATTGTTGCTATATGAAGAGGTGATCCGAATACGCAGCCAAGTGCTCACTTCGGCAGCACATATACTAAAATTGGAATGATACAGAGAAGCTGTTTTATTCATGGATGTGTCCTCAGAGCCTAGAGCAAGGCCTGGCACACCGTAAGCATTCAATAAATGTCTACCGAATGAATGACCTCCAAAAAAAAAAAAAAAAAGAATATGCAGCCAAAAAAGTAGGAAAAGAGTATTACAGTCAGGCAGCTAATTAATAAAAATAGTATGATATTTTTCTAGGTCTAGTGATGTTTTCTATTTGACAGCTTTTTAAAATTTGTAACATACTGTGGCTTAACTTCTCATTCCAAATTAATATTTTCACTATATAACTAATTTCATGTTAAAAGTTTTATATTCTTTTTCTTAAAGAGGACGACACCCAAATTGTGTAAGCTTCAGGCCCCACAAAACCAGATCCACCCCTGCCCTTGGGTGAAAGTGGAGATGACATTCAAGAGAAATGTGAGACACACGTTTTCCTACTGGCGGAGGAGGAAAAAAATAAGGTAAAAAAAAAAATCCTAATGACAAAATAACTGAAGCAGGCAAATCTGAAAATGGCTAAAATTCAGCAAAGAAAACTGAATCCTCTAGCCTATGGGTCTGCATCCTCCCTCCTCAGCAGCTTTTCTTCCAGCAGCAACAGCATCCCCAGGGCTCAGCCTGGATGACAAGCACTAAGCAGGCTTCCAGAGCATGTCCACTGAACGTCCTAATTCAGAACCTGCCTCCCCCTGGAGCTCCAGGCCAGATCATGAAATCCAGCCTCTGCCCTGTAGCCCTCAAAGATGGCTCATTCTCATAGGTAGGTGCTGTTCCCCGTGAATGAATGGGAAGCAACAGACTCAGGGTCACAGGGCCTTATGATTTGTGTTTCTTTTACCCACCACGAGGATGAAATTGTCCTGAGCCATTGATGCTCTTTTCCATCGCTGGCTGTGCAAGGAGCCACCATGTTAAGCATAAAGTATCCCCTCCAGCCCAGACCCTGTCAATACCTACCTGACCCACCCATACATCATGTACTGTTTGATTTGTTCATCCAGACAGAAACTGAAACGGGCTTCCTGTCAAGACCAAAGCTTTCCCTCTACCCAGCCCATCTCACTTGCTACTGGTCCTTATTTGAACTTGGTCTTGTCTTGCTAACTCTAGACTGTGGCTCTGACATCAGGTTCTGGCCTCTCTTCCATCTTGGCAACTCTTCAGACTCCAGTCCTGGCTTGGGAACCGGGTTTTGCTGTGCTTAGTCTGCCTTCCCACTCCCTCTCCACCCAGAAACCAGATCATAGGGCCCCACAGAGGTCCCTGCACCTCACAGAATCTCCCCGTCTCTGCCCTCTGCTCCGTCTTGCCCTTGGCCTTGCTCATGTTGCTCATGCAGCAACCTTTGTTCCCAGGCCCTTCCTATTCTTCTTTCTCTGCCTGTTTGATTTGGAACGTTGATTTTGGGCTCTGGGTCGGCAGCCATATCCCTCCTCCATGCTTGGCTAGCTCCCAGAACCCAGGCCAAGGCCAGATCCCTGCAGACCCACTGCCAAGGAAAGGAAGTTGAGCACACACAGTCCAGTTTTGCTCTTTCCCTTTGTCTGAACTTTCGTGTTGCCCCAGATGAGCACACCCACACTCTAGACCCTACTCCACAGAATTTCGCTGACTCACCCATTCCAGTGGTGGGACGAGGACAGGGTTTGGCAACTAAGTTTATCAGGACAGAAGGGCTGGGAGTTCTCTGGCCCAGTACTAAGTCTGGAGCCATGACATCACCAACCCCTGTAGTACCCAGTTTTGTTAACCCCTAGGTTCACCCAGCTCACTTCCCTCCTTGTCTAGAAACCAACCAGCTTCCCAAGACCAAAAATGCGATATGCAAAAACTTGCAGGAGATCATGCGTGCTGCAGGCCTCACTGTCTGATTTAAGCTTTGTCTAGGAACCTCTGTGTAATGGCCAAGCCTGAGAACATGGTCACACACGTGCATCCTTTCATCTTTCTTCATTTCTAGGTGGTGATGTATTTTTATGATTTTTCAGAATGAGGAGGTACAAATGACTGGTGTAGTAAAGAAAGCCTGCCAAACAGTTTATATTTAAAATAAACTTAATCCAAACACTTTGATATAAAGCAAATTAAGTAGAAAAATAGTTTTGACAACACAAAAAATGTGGGTAATTTCCTAAACACAGCACTTTGTTCATTGCTGAAAGGTGTTTCGGTGTTTCATCAAACCCTGTAGCTATGTCAGAACTTGCAACACCAAGAAGGCAACTTCGAAGGGAGTGTCCATCAGGTACCATATCTGAGAAGTTAAGCTAAAAAAGCTGATAAAGAGTTAAGATGATATAATTCCAACTTCAAACTTTGAAATATCCAAATTCTCCACTTCAGCTGGATTCCAACCAAGTGAAACGTATTGAGAAATTAGGTCTCGGTCTTCACGAGACAGAGTGAAGCTGAGAAGTATGGAGTGACAGGAGGTAGCAACTTCCTGGATGACAAACTTCCCCCGAGCTGTCTCCAGACTCTCATGATGGTGGGTCTCATCTGGAATTGCCACCAGTCATGAACAGATACCAAAAGATCACATCTGGTAAAAGGACCACAGGCCAAAGTGACGTTGCCAGCCTGGGTTGGCCTGGATTTTGTCCCATGTTCTACCCTGAATTCCTTTTGAAACAGTGATCCTCTGTGGGGCATGGCTGTCCTCCAAAGACTTCAGATTTAAAAGTTGTATGATATTCCCTTAAATCTTGTTCTTTGCTCCTGTTACTAACTCATTTTGAAATGATTATACATTAATTGCTATAAGCCTTTCTTGAACAGTTGCATACCATGTCTAATCTCCCTTGTAGACATATGAGGGCTCTGAAGTTCTGGTTCCACTTGGGATATGATGTCCCCAAACCCAGAACTGAGCACGGGGTGGTTGTAGGGCATGGGGAGCAGCCCTTGATCACCAGATGCAATGTAAAGAGCCAGTGGAAGTCAACCGCATTCGGATAAACGAAAATCAAAGACAGGCCCATGGTCCAGCTGAGGCACTGGCCCAACAAGGAAGGCAGGGCGGCAGGGTCCAGATAATGGGATGACAATGAGGGTAGAGGTGGGTTCTGGGCAAAGGGTGAGAAGCGGAGTTTTAGCAGATAAATACTTCACAGGCAACTTCTCCAATAACCAGTCTCTTCTAACCTCATCACCCTGTGACTATAAAATAAATTTGTCTTCCTTTTAATAGCATATTTTCACTGTAGGAATTCCCTGGTGCTCTAACTGCCAATTACATCTTCCCAGATATTTTGGGGGCACTACCTATATTGGTTTATCTGTTCTTGCATAACAAATAATCACAGACTAGCAGTTTAAAAAACACACATTTATTACTTCACAGGTTCTGTCAGGAATTTAAGCATGGTTTAATTTGGTCCTCTACCTCAGGGTCTCCCACAGGCTGCAATCAAGTTGTCATCCAGGGCTGGGGTCTCATTTGAAGGCTCCACTGGGGAAAGATTCATACTCAAGGTCAAGTGGTTGCTGGCAGGGTTCAGTGCCCTGCTGACTGTTGGCCAGAGGCCACCTCAGTTCCTGCCACATGGGCCTCTCCAACATGGCTTGTTGAGAGCAAGTCAAGAATGCAATGGAGGGCCTCCCTGGTGGCGCAGTGGTTGAGAGTCCGCCTGCCGATGCAGGGGATACGGGTTCGTGCCCCGGTCTGGGAGGATCCCATATGCCGCGGAGCGGCTGGGCCCGTGAGCCATGGCCGCTGAGCTTGCGCGTCCGGAGCCTGTGCTCCGCAACGGGAGAGGCCACAACAGTGAGAGGCCCGCGTACCGGAAAAAAAAAAAAAAAAAAAAAAAAAAAAAAAAAGAATGCAATGGAGTCTCCATTGCAAGACAGAATCACAACCTTATATAACCTGATCAGAGAGGAGACTCCCGTCACCTTTGTTCTCTTCTCTTGGTTAGAAGCAAGTCAGTCAAGGGGATGGATTGCGTAAGAGTGTAAATGCTAGGGTCATCGAGGGCCATTTTTGAAGCTGCCTTCTACACCCCGCCGCCAGAATGAGTGGCTAAGACCCCCTGGCTTATTCCCTGGCTCCCACTGCTGCCTTGGTTGCTGGTGGCCCTATAGGGGGACCACCATTCTGACACTCATGCTCCCCACATCAAGAGTGAGACAGGAGTCTGTCCACAGTGACACTTTACCAAGAGCCCTTGGGATTAGAAAAGCACAGCTCAGAGAGTAGCCCACAGCTGCTCCTGGAGGGTGTGCTCTCAGGGTCCAGACACAGGCCCCAGCGTGACCCCAGGGGTGCCCTATCAGACAGCCCCCACCTGGATCCCAGCCCACAGCCATGCAGCAGGCCCTGGATCCCACCCACCACCAGAACTGCCGCAACTCTCCTTCGCTCACCGCCTTCTTTCCCCAGATGTCCCACCTCAGGATTCTCCTTTCCTCTGGTGACTGGGTTGGGAACGCCCATTCTCTTCCAGGGCAAAGTCCCTTCCCACCTAAAGTGTGTGGTCTGGCTCCCTGGTCTAAACGGGACAATCACAGTCCACCAAACACTCCAAAGCAAGAAAGTCCACAATCACCCACCGCCCGTTCCTGCAGTGCTACTTATTCAGTCTCAGGAAACACCGTGCAGAAGACCCAAACCTCCAGCCCAGGGTGTGAGCCACGCCGTTCCCATCCTTCTCGTACTTTTCCCTCCAGGGTCAGGGGAAGAGAGGATCAGCCAGATGTTCCCACTGCCTTTGTCTTTAGCTCCCAAGTTCTTGGGAACAAGTGCTTAGGCACACCCCCCCCAAGAACAATAATGCTCAGGCATAAGACAGCCCAGCTATGGGGGCAACGGTGCCAGTGATGTGCTCAGATGATATTGTTGAACATAACATCTCAGCATCTTTGTTTGGGTTACTTTGCTGCATTCAGGGTTTCCTCTGGGCAATGCGTAGGCAGTCTTTCTGTGGCCAAATGTCTCTAATAGAGATATGCCGATCTCTACCTCAAAAAGCAAAAAACCTTTTTGGCTCCTAAAGTTTCTGTCTTTTCAGCTTCAAAATAGTGCAATAGTTTAGTCCCCACCAGGCACTCTCGAACAATCCCCAGAGCACGGGGTGGTGAGGATGCTCAGGAAACCCAGCCATGTTATTTTCTTAGGACAGCAGGTGCTGCCAGTTTGTTTTCATTAGGATAAAGCAGCCCTTTAACATACTTAGTGGACCCTTACTTCTCCCAAACTCCAAGTGGTACTTTCTTCTGCTGCTCTGGGATGTAGTAAAGGAGTCTAGTGGTGTCTGTGCACACAGTTCAATACAGAAATGACATGTAAACTGGCCATTGTCATCATCACCATGACAGGAAGGCAGAGTCCATGGACGGAGCAAGGCACACGCGTCTCCCGGTTGGGTGGAACGGTCCCCTCCTCTGAAATGTCACACACCTCCTGCCCCATGCTTGCGCTGCCCAGGACAGAGGAGACTTGACTGGTGGATGCTGCCCCGTCATCCATCCTCCGATACTTCAGAAGGAGCTGTGTTCCGCAGCGTGTGTCACTTTGGATGGGGAGAGGGTAGTTAGGAAGGTGAAGGGGAGTCAGTCGGGGGATTCTTCTCTGTGGTCGGCGTGCTGGAAGGGAACCCACACTCCGTTTTAGGGAGGACTCCTGTCCTGGTCGTGTGGAAGGTCTAGAAGGCAGAGAATCTTGTGGGAAGGGTTGAGGAATAATATTTCCCACTTTAGCTTGGTCTGTGAGAATGAAATGATGCCAGCTGAAAGCACTGCCAAGCACGAATTCATACACGTCAAAGAATTTTTTTTATTTTTTCAATCAGAAGAGACACAAAATTCCAGACTCTAGAATTTTCAGTTCCAAATTGTTGAATTGATGAGGTTGCCGTCTTTCCGAGAGTCTGTTTGGAGAAAGCAGCAAACACGTGAAAAGGAAAAACTGTGTTTTACCCAGATGAGCTCCCTGAATTTGCAGAGTATGTTATTAAGCAAAGCCGTGTTGGGACAGAATCATTTCACATTCTTGAAGGGTGACGCTCTGCGACGCTTCAGTCTCAGGACTGGCAAAGCTCTGGAGAAACGACAGAGAAGGAGAACTCAAAAGTAACCGAGAATCTGGAGCTTTTTTTTTTTTTTTTTTTTTTGTGGTACGCGGGCCTCTCACTGTTGTGGTCTCTCCCGTTGTGGAGCACAGGCTCTGGACACGCAGGCTCAGTGGCCATGGCTCACGGGCCCAGCCACTCTGCGGCATGTGGGATCTTCCCGGACCGGGGCACGAACCCGTGTCCCCTGCATCAGCAGGCAGACTCTCAACCACTGCGCCACCAGGGAAGCCCTAGGATGTTCCTTTGCATGTAGGACTCTTGGTGGTTTTATTCCCAAGCGGCCTTTACTGGAAAAAGAAAAAAGACTCTAGTGATCTATAATTGCCATGTAGGCATCTTGAAACTCAGGCAGACATTCAGTGAGTAATTGTATGGGTCACTTGCTGTGTGTTTGACACTGTGCTAGGCACAAAGAACTCCACAAAGACAAAAAGAGAGAAAAAACTACATAAGTAATAAAGACACTGAGCCCACCGTCAGGGTGCTTCCAGTCTAGTGAGGAAACAGCCCTGAAAGGCTGCATGACGCCGTGCAGATTGTTTTAGAAAGAGGCTGGGCCATTTCCTTCGCTGTGCAAAAGCTTTTAAGTTTAATCAGGTCCCATTTGTTTGGTTTTGCTTTTATTTCCATTACTTTAGGAGATGGACCCAAAAAAATATTGCTGCAACTTATGTCAAAGAGTGTTCTGCCTATGTTTTCCTCTAACAGTTTTATAGTGTCTGGTCAAGTGGCAAGACTTTTCCGAAGTAGTCAAAACGTATGGAAAAAATAGATTAGAAACAAAACAGCTTTAATCCATTTTGAGGGTTTTTTTTTTTTTTTTTGGTACATGGTGTTAGAGAATGTTCTAATTTAATTCTTTTACATGTGGCTGCAGAATGGAAGAAAATATTTGCAAACGATGCAGCCAACAAGGGATTAATTTCCAAAATATACAAAACAGCTCATACAGCCCAATATAAAAAAAACCCAAACGACCCAATTAAAAAACAGGCAGAAGAGCTAAATAGACATTTTTCCAAAGAAGACATACAGATGGCCAACAGGCACATGAAAAGATACTCAACATTGTTAATTATTAGAGAAATGCAAATCAAAACTACAATGAGGTGTCACCTCACACCAACTATCATGTGATATCACTTATATGATGAATCTTAAAAAAATGATAAAATGAACTTATCTGCAAAACAGAAACAGACTCACAGACATAGAAAACAAACTTATGGTTACCAAAAGGGAAAGGGGGGCATAAATTAGGAGTTTGGGACTAACAGATACAGACTACTATATATAAAATAGATAACCAACAAGGACCTACTGTATAGCACAGGGAACTCTACTCAATATCTTGGAATAACCTATAATGGAAGAGCATCTGGAAAAGAATATATATACAGAGAGAGAGAGAGAGAGAGAGAACTGAATCATTTTGCCCTACACCTGAAACTAACACAACATTGCAAATCAACTATACTTAAATTAAAAAAAAAAAAGAAAGAAAAAGATTGGGTGAGAGAGGAGGGTCAGAGGGAGAGGGAGAGTCAGCAGAGGTGAGCTTGAAATGCCTCCTAAGAGAGCATAGAGTGTGCCAGGAGGGGTGCAGGGGGCGGGCAGGGAGCAAGGGGAGATTCCAGCAGAGGGCAAGGCGGGGGCAGGGCCCTGGCAGGTCCCAGGGTGGCTGGGCAGGTGTGGTGTTGGGGCAGGGCGTGGGGTGTGGGTGGGAAGGAGCCTGAGCCGGGAAGAAGTGAGAAGGTAGATAAGGAGGGGCCAGGTCCTGGAGGGGAAGGGGCCAAGCCGGAGGGTTTGGATTTTCTGCTTCAGGCAATGGAGAGTCAACGAAGGGCCAGTGAAGGGTTTTAAGCTGAGGAATAACAATATTTGCTTTTTAAAAAAATGTGTATTCTTTTTTTGAGTACAAAGTAATGCCCACTCATTGAAGAAAACTTGTGGAGAGTGCAGAAAACACTAAGAAGAAGGCTGAAATGAATAAAATTTACCAAAAATTAGAAATCGCAATCCCACCACCTAAAAAGAATGATAAGCATAGCAAACTGTGAGCATCTAGTGTTTTCCTTGCTGTCTTTTATAGATAATGTGGTTGGGGGTTTTGGTGGGAGATGAAGAGGTGAGACCCCCTGAGAGATCACCTCATCGGTCAAGGTGAAAAGAAGGAAAAAGGTAGCCCAGGGGAGGGTGGAGCCTCACGCCTAGACTTTCAAAAAGGTTCCCAAGGAGTTGCAGCTTACCTTCTTCCAGGTGAAGAGAACAACATTTATATGCAGCGTTATCTGAGAAACTCAAAAATATTGTGAAATTTTTTTTTTTTTTTTTGCGGTACGCGGGCCTCTCACTGTTGTGGCCTCTCCCGTTGCGGAGCACAGGCTCCGGACGCGCAGGCTCAGCGGCCATGGCTCACGGGCCCAGCCGCTCCGCGGCACGTGGGATCTTCCCGGACCGGAGCACGAACCCGTGTCCTCCTGAATCGGCAGGCGGACGCTCAACCACTGCGCCACCAGGGAAGCCCGTGTGAAAATATTTTCAACAGCCAGAAGCTCTTACTCATCTTTTCATCGGTTTCCGTTTCGTAATGTCTAGAACACTGGGCTAAGGAAGGGAGGGGAGAGAATTAAGCGGTGGGAACCCACGGAAGCTACGACAATTCTTAAAGACTTTTGCTAGGTGTGATGCTGTGTGCAGCCCCACCACCACACTGGGCCAGTGTTACCAAAATGTCCATCCCTCACTAGCATTTTCTCACTCATTTGTCACTTTGTTTATTCTGTTTTGTTTGGTGTCCGTCTCCTCCCACTAGAACGTAAAATCCCTGGACAGAGAAGTGTCTTCCTTGTTTAACCATGGAATCTCTGTGAAAGACCATCCACACCTCAACTGGCTTGATCTCTGGTGAATCGGATGGGATAGGGTTTACAAAAACATCAAGCACAGTCCAATGTAGGGCGTTGTTTTTACAGTGTTGCTTTCGCTGGCTCTTCACTAGCTGAGCCCTGTGCTCTCCAGACGTTTATCCAAGAGCGTAGCTGGGGAAAGAGTTGGGCAATCAGCTGTTTCCAGTTGGCCAGGTCTTCTAGGGCTTTCACTGAACTGTTGGGCTTTCTGACCTCTGTTTCCCACAGGAGGCCTGGAGCCCCTGTAGGTCTCACAGAGTTCCAGTAGGATTTATTCAGGAGGTGCCTTTGCTATTTAATGTTGATAATGACCCCCCCTACTTCCACTGGAGAGCCAGTGTACATGGAGGTACCCACAGCAGATTGAATTCCTCAAAGGTGGCTGAACCAATACACATCCCATCCCATACACTCAGGCAGTATGATCGACACATCTGCAAAGCGGGGTGGGGTGGGGAGGTCCATGTTCCCTCCCCTTGAACCAGGGCAGACCTTGGTGACTGCCTTGGCCAGTAGAACACAGTGGGAAGGGTGCCACAGGCCTGCCAAGGCCAGGGTGTAAAGGCATACAGCTCTGCCTGGCTCTCTCTCTGTCTTGAGGTGGTCACACTTAGCAGCTGGTCACCCAGGCCACATGGGGGTGAGAGTCACATGAGGGTATCCTGGCCCACAGCCCCAGCTAGGCCCCCAGCTAACAGCCAACATCAGTGACCAGATATGAGAGTTGTGAGCCTTCGGATGATTTCAACCCCCAACTTTGAGTTTTCCATCTGAAGACCCCAGGAGGCACAGAGCAGAGACAGGCCACCCCTTCTGTGCCCTAACTGAATTCCTGATGCACAGAAACTGTCCTAAATAATAAAGGATAATCGCTTAGGCCACTAAGTTTGGGGGTCATTTGTTAGGCGGCAACAGATAACTAATACACTGCCTTCTCGAGATCACACTCTCTTCGCTCCCAGCATATGTGCACCTCAATGTAAGAAATAACACGGATGGGGGGTCGACCATCTGGCTGGAAGAAGGGTCTAGGGGATTTGTATCGAAGCTATGCTTGCTTCCCAAGTGCGCTATTTTCCCGTGGGGTGACTGAGGAAGGACATGATGGGGACACAGCTAGTTAGAATCACTATACCTGTGCAAGCATCTCTGCAGTTGAGCAGCCCTGTGAGTGCACTTAGTAGCCCTTCCATACCTTGGTGAAAGCAGTCTGAAGCTCTTCTCATTGATCCCTAACAAGTGCTAAATAAGCTGCTAACTTGACAACTGGACATATTCTTGGGTCTATAATGTTATTGGGGTCCCCAGTGAATGGAAGTCGACCTACCCTAGCCCCACTCCCACCCCTATATGCACCGGACCTCCGATTGTGTCAGTGTTGGAAATGGTGCCAGCTCCATCTTTGGAAGTACAAACCATTTGGAGGGCTATGAAAAGACAAGCAATGACCGCCAAAGTCTGTGTTACTGTTATACATCTGGAATAAAACAAGAGGAGTGTGGGCGACATCATCCTAGCAGTCAAGAGGCCCAGAGAATAAATGGCTTCCAAAAAGTGTTTCCTTAGATGCCTGCAAGCCTCAACGCTAGCGAAGTAGCCGTAGGGATACAGGAGTTGACGCAGGACAAGCCGAGAGTGTATCACATTTCTGTAAACCACCGGCTTCCCACAGGTTGGCCTGCACACACTGAGCAGTGGGCTTGGAAAGCTTGCTCCACTCTGAGTCTTTTCTTAGGGAAGTAGCAAGACTTTTCCGAAGGAGTCAGAACGTATGGAAAAAATGGATTAGAAACAAAACAGCTTTGGAGAAGGGATAGAAATAATGGAGCCATGTCTTATTTGTCAAGCTTGCTTCCTTGAGGACACCTTGCTTGTTCCTTGATGCTCACAGCTTTCCCCTCTGGGTAAGAAGGCAATTCTCTCTGGTTCACCCTTGAATGAACTGCAGTAAAAAATGTCTGGGGTGGCAAGTGTCAGGCTGATGTAAGGGGAGTAGATACATGAGAAATGCAGGGTTACACCCTTTCCAGGGAATGTTTGAAAATGTGCCATCTTTCCTGAAAATCTATGAACTGCTTTCAATGTTTGAGAATGAAGAGGGAAAGTCTAGAGCTCTAAAAAGGGAAAGGGGGTACGTTTAGGGCTAGGGGAGCCTTGCCGTTGTATATTTAAATGGCTATTGTGATCACGGATACTAGACTTTTTTTTTTCTCTATGAGAAAGCTGTGGGTTTTGTTTTTTTAAAAAAGGGAAGATCATGCCACCTCTAATTTTGTTAGGGGAATAGCCTTTATTATAAGAATACTTGTGATTTACCTAAAATGGGTATTACAGACTGCAAAATAGAAAATCGATCTTTCTGATATTCTGTTGAGGCATTTCACCTGAATTTAATCTGATCACTAACTTTAGAGCTGAAAGCTTTTCGCCACTCGGAAAATACAACTCCACAAAACCATTACAGAGGGAGGGGAATGATGCCTGTTCAGTGGACCTACAAAAGACAAAGTCAAATTGGAAAACAAGGAGGCAGATAGCCAGGGTCTTTTCTAAACTTTTCAGAGAACAGTGTTTCTGATTCATCAAAATATAGATTTGAGTCCAACAAACATTTTTGAGACCTCTTTTGTGCCAAAAATATATATGTATAATATGTGATTTATATATACATGATTTATATATACGAGATATATATATATGTATATCACACACACACATACACACACACACACACACAGATACAACACAAACAAACAAGAAAGCAGATTGAAGTGAAGAAAGCTTGATAACAAGGTAGGATGGATTAAATCCCACAAGTAAGGGAAACCCTCATTACCTCTAGAGATTTGATGAGTATCTTAAAGGTAGAAGATTATCATGCCCTGAAGAATACCAGCCCCAGCTGTGGGTTTCAGCCAACCCTGGCCAAGTAAAGCTGCGATGTGTTTTACTCTAGTCATTTATTGAAAACACAAATCTGCAGCAAGTGTAAATTACAGGAACATCCAAAACAAATTAATAGGAGGCAGCCAGACCGAGCTCTCCACGGCCTCTCCAGGCTGCAGCACGATAAACTGCCCGTCTGCAGAGGTCTGAGCATCCAGCCACCAGCATTTTCACATCGGCGGCTCCTGACTGCTTCCTGGTTGTCTGGCTTGCTGGACTGGAGACCAGAGATACGAAAATCTGATTTCTCCTGCCGCCTTCAGCCCTAACCTGGGCATCCTGTTTTTCTTCCTGTTCTCTGCCAACTGGAGTAATGAGGTAAAATATGCCCACAGACAGCCAAACCACAATGAAGTTCGATGGTTGGAAAGTTCTTGGCTGTGAAGTGCTATCCAGGTCCCAAAGGTTATAAAAACTGAGATTTAATGCACAGAAGAGTGGTCAGGACAGAAGGCAGAGTGCCACATTCTTTAGTTACATCCTCCGATGTGATGAGGAAGAAAAAACGGCGAGATCTTGGAAGCACAAGGGTGGAGTGATTAAATTTGGAACTGGCTACTGGATCCAGTGCTAAAGAAACAGGGGAGGGCCTTACACAGAAAGTGTGAAGAATTCCAGGCTGGAGAGAGCGGGGCATTAATCTAAGCATGAGGCCCTTCTGAGTGGGGCCCTCGGTGATGGCATGGACCACATGCCACGAAGCCAGTCCTGCACAGAATCAAACCAAAAGGGAAATAACTTTCTGATGCTTATCATGAGATGCAGCTGATGCATGAGAGCATGGCTAGTGTGGGGAGAGCAAGCATCAGCCCCACGAAGGCAGGGATATTTGCTCTACCAATCAGAGTGTGCTGGGTGAGGAAAAAATCAGAAAACAAACCCCGTTGCTTCAGGATCTATTCCTATTTCTACAATCACCTTCAAGGAGGCACAAGTATATATCACAAAAAATATTGATAGACTATCCTTAAGCCCTTTGGGGGCAAAACCTAATTCATTATATTTAATCATAGATATATAGATATAGATATAGATATAGACATTTTTTTGTGTGGTACGCGGGCCTCTCACTGTTGTGGCCTCTCCCATTGCAGAGCACAGGCTCTGGACACGCAGGCTCAGCGTCCATGGCTCACGGGCCCAGCCGTTCCGCGGCATGTGGGATCTTCCCGGACCGGGGCACGAGGCTGTGTCCCCTGCATCGGCAGGCGGACTCTCAACCACTGCGCCACCAGGGAAGCCCCATAGAAGCTTTTTAAGACAAAAAAATTACGACTTCAGAAAATCTTTAGGCTCATAATTTCATCTGAGAACGAACACAGTCAAATTTGAGTCCATTCTAGTTAAAAATGTATATCTCTTGGATATGGGGTAGGGCCTGCTCCAATGGACAGAGATTATGGTGTCAGGTGACCAGCTGTTTGCACAGGACTGAGGGGGGTTTCCCCGGACACAGGACTTTCAGTGCTACAAGTGGGAAAGTTTCAGGCAAACCAGGACGAGTTGGCAATCTGGAGTCACACTTCTCCCACCATGACACACTCCTTCTTAGAACAGCCTTAGTATCCATAGTTGCCGGTAGGCCCCTCTGAGACTCACCCATGATACCCTGGCAGGTCAGGTATGGGATGGACAGAGAGATAGGAGTTGGGGGGGTTAGGAGGAGTAGGGGATGCTCTGATCGTGGTGATTGGGGATGGATTCAACCAGGGTGGGGTGAGGCGATCAGGGTGGGCAGACACTTAGTCTGGTTCAACAATAGTCTGTACCCCATTTGATGATGATTTTAGTGGTCCATTTTTAGAAGAAAAAATAAACATGAGTCTCTCATATGTGCAGTAGACCTTTAAGAACTCTACCCCCCCAAAAGTGCTTCTTGTTTTTGTTACGAAGAGAGAGAGAGAGAGAGAGAGAGAGAGGGAAAGAGACTCTAGTATTCATATCCTGATGAATTCTAAAAGGCCTGTCCACTTCCTCTCTCTGGGCCCCCTTCTCCATTCTCTGTTTGCATTGGTATGCCAGTTTATTGTTGACCGATCAGTGATACACTGGGAATGACTTTTTCTACTTACTATGCTAATGTCAGTGTGACAGACTTTGCCAGTTCAAACGTGTACTACCTCAGAAGTGGCACTGCATGAAGAAAAATTACTTCCTACTAAAAATACAAATGAAAAACAAAATCATATACTAAAATCGAAAATGACAATAATAGACCAGCAGTGATCTCTGTATGATACAGAGGTGGTTACAGCAAGAATTGAGAAGAAAACTGAAAAGCAGACGGACTGACTTTCCTTATGATTCATCTATCTTCGGATTTCAGCCTCTGAAAGGCAAGAGGTTTGTTTGATGCAAAAAGTATCCAGAGACAAATGTCAAATCTCATGTAGAATTTACATCTTGGGTAGATTGTAACATCAAGAATGCTCCATGAAAGCAAATAGAAGATGATTCTAAGTAAACCCTGGAACTATAGTCAGTACTTTGCAATGTTGATGCCATTTACAGGGTAGGAAAATTAGTTTCACCCCCATTTTACAGACTAAGAAATCTAAACCTCTAGACTCATATGACTTTGAGATTTTGCCTAGGCTTATATAACCTCCAAAGCATATGTGGGTCAAACCATTTGATCCCAGACTTGCCTTTTCCTACCATCCCACATGGAAGTATATCACAGTGAAGGGAATCTCTCATGGTTTCCTCCCCTTGCCAACACTGTACTTTGTACACAGATATGGTTTGCTAGCTGCAAAGCAGTATAAACCCCCCAATCCCATCATTTATTAGCTGCATGACCTTGAGCAAATTATTTAAGCATGGTAAGTCACAATTGGCCATTTAAATAATGTGCATATGATTTCTTACTTTGCAGGGCTGTTGTGAGATTTAACAAGACAGCATACATAAAGAGTAGTCTTTAGCACATAGTAATTGCTCAATAAATGCAATTTTAAGGTGGTAAAACTGCATAAAATAATGCTCTGAAGTAAACTTCTTTTCTGTAAAAACTGCCATTATATGTCAAATTTTATGCCAGTTTGTGAAGCGGTTTAAGTCATCAGCATCACTCATAAGTATTTATTATATCTCTGCTCTATCTGGGAACAGTGTGTGTGTCTCTCTGTGTGTGTGTGTGCGTGTGTGTGTGTACATGCCTGGGTGGCTGTAGCTGTTTGTGTGTTTGAGGTGGGGAGGGGGTGTGTTTGCAGGAGAGCGGGATGCAGTATAGGGCAGGTTTTATGACACTTGAGCTGAGCTTTCAAAGAGTTTCCAACCTTGTTGAAGAGAAAATCTGGACCTAAAAATCAGCAACAGCCAGATCAGACGGTTTTCAAATGAATGATGGAAAGAATAAGGAGATGAGAGGAGGGGGAGGTCAGCCCTGGCTACAGGGCCCCGGAGAGCTTAGCTGAAGACAAGGATGAGCACTCACCCTGGAAGGAAGAGGAAGTTTCCGTAGGCAGAGAGTCGCCGTCACCCTGTCCCCCAAAAAGAAACAAGGAATCCCAGAAATCTTTTCTCCTGGATTTGGAGACCAAGAATCCAGAAGTCAGGAAGTCATGAGTGTCCCTATCCAGGACAGCAGCGAGGGCGAGAGGGATGGAGCAAAGTTGGGGCTCTGCAGGCAGAAGCAACAGGAAGACTGTGGCTCTGGGGCTAATGAGCCCATCTCTCCAGGACTGGCCGGCGCTTTGCAAAACACAGAGTCCGGAGAGCCTTAAACAGCTCGCCTTCCACAAACAGATCCCCTTCGGCTGCAGCGTAGGTGGTGCCCTGGCCTCACCACGCCCAGGGGCAGCAGGAGGCCTGTCTCTCCAGCCACACACACACGTCTAGCCACCCGGTGTGAATGGCGTGGCTGGGTGAACAAAGGACAGGCAGAGTTTCACACTTTCATAACCTGGTTTCACAGCTGTAGCAACCTGTTGCCTGATTTTAAATGGCAATATCCTTTTAACCCTAAATAATCCTTGTCATATCCTCTCAGTGTTTATAATTTGGAAATTTTATTAAAATTTGAACACAGGAAAATGACATTTCCATTTCCGCCTCTGGGAAATAGTATTAATAAGACTATCCCACTAACTTACCTTTTTCCACGATCTGTGCCCCCCCAACCCTGGCTCTCCACAGTGCTCAGCCAAGTGTGGCTGTGGGGACCTGATTCCTTTGGGAATTCAAAAGAGTTCTGGAATGTTCTCGAAACGGATACGAGGTGTGACGGTTAATTTTATGTGTCATCTTGACTGGTCTATGGTACCCAGTTTTTGGTAGAACACTAGTCTAGATGTTGCTGTGAAGGTATTGTGTAGATATGGTCAACATCTGGTGACTTGAAGTAGATTATCCTCCATAATGCGGGTGGGCCTCATACAATCAGTTGAAAACCTTAAGAACAGAAATAGAGTTTTCCCTAAAACGAAGGAATTCTGCCTCAAGACTACAGCATAAGAACTCTGCCTGAATTTCCAGCCTGCTGGTCTACCCTACAGACTTTAGACTTGCCAACCCCAAATCTCTCTCTCTCTCTCATATACACCCTGTTGGTTCTGTTTCTCCAGAGAACCCTGATTTGTGTCCTCTGAAATAATCTCACAGGATGCAGGAGAAGGATAACCCGGGAAGGTGAAAGGAGTCCACAGTGGGGGAGGGGTGGCCGGGTCAGCTAAGACACCTTCTGTCCTGCCCAGGACACACGGGCCTGGTGACCTCTGAGTGCACAGAGCAAGAGAGGCAGAGACACTTCTACAAATGCCACAAGTTTGTGCTCTTTTTAAAAAAGGTCATTGGTTTCCCATTTAATTAAATATTCTACTCTCAGATAGGACCACCATACCTATTTACTGCTACAAGTATCGGGTAATGATAAAGTTTTTTAGTTTCCACGATACTAAACCGGATACTCAAAAACAGCATGCTTTTCGGGCTGAATTTGAACGTAATATCCCAGCTCGGGACCAATCCTCTCTCCCCCTTCTCCAGTCTCCTACTTGATTAATGAAAGGTCTTTATCTTCATAGTTTTAATTAATGGCTCATTCCTCTCTTCTGTAACATTAGCCAAAAGAAACTACTCTTCATTAAGGCTGTTTAGATGTGTGTAATCAGCCATTTCTCTTATTTGAAATGTCTTCATTCCTGTAATATTTTTGTGGCTGCGGCAGCTGTTGGATGTTTCCTAGTTTTTTCAGAGCTTTGCAGCTCTGGAAAAATCTTTACCAAAGGTTCTACAGCTTAGTTTAATGTAGATGTCTGGACCCGATGTGGTTAGCACAAGAATTCAATCACAACAGTAATTATTTTTTATTATTGTAATATACGGGAAGAAGAGCCTGGCTTCCCAACTGGAAAGTCCCACGGTGAGAAGTTTCCACCCTCCAACCTCCTCAGACGCTC
>NC_138986.1:5273450-5314667 GCF_964341445.2 Mesoplodon mirus | reverse complement strand
CAACAAACAGGTCAAGAAAATGTGACATAGTAAAGACTTTGGAATTGTAAGCTGTAAGACAGTAAATAAACTGAACTGCATTTTTAAAAAGGTCTTCCCCTTTCCCAATTTAACCAAGGAGGTGAAATACTTGTATATTGAAAACTACAAGATATTAATAAAAGAGATTGAGGAAAACACAAAAATATTTGGAAAGATATTTCATGTACATGGATTGGAAGAACCAATATTGATAAAATATCCACACTACCCAAAGCAGTCTACAGATTCAGTGCAATCCCTATCAAAACTCCAGTGGCATTTTTCATAGAAATAGGACAAATAATCCTAAAATTTGTATGGAACCACAAAAGACCCCAAATAGCCAAAGCAATCTTGAGAAAGAAGAACAAAGCTGGAGGCATCATGCTCCCTGATTTCAAACTATATTGCAAAGCTATAGTAATTAAAATAGTTTGCTTGGCAGAAAAAACAGACACATAGATCAGCGGAAGAGAATAGAGAGCTCAGAAATAAACCCACACATATATTGTATATATATATATATTCGTACATATACACAAATATAAATGTGTGTGTGTATACACACACACACACACACACACACACACACACACACAATTCAGCCATAAGAAATAATGAAATCCTGCCATTTGTGACAACACGCATGGACCTCAAGGACACTGTGCTCAGCGAAATAAGTCAGACAGAGAAAGACAAATACCACATGATCTTTCTTGCACATGGAGTCTAAAAGCCAGGAAAACAAACAAACAACAACAAAAAACCAAGCTCATAGGTACAAAGAGCCAGAGTTGGGGCGTGGGGCGGGAGAAATGGGTACAGGGGGTCAAAAGGTAAAAAGAAACCCAAAAGGTCAAGTACTATCACCACACTGCTATACCACCATCACTAAACCCTGCCAGCACCACTATGGAGGCTTTTGGGACTGGTTTAATATCTACAATAACAATTATGAGATTTTAAAACTACACTGTTTTACTAGCAGGAAAATAGGAATGGTCTGCTTTTTCTAACTGTCATCTCTACCCTGGGTTTGTCTTTACGTCTCCCAAATAATTTCTGATTAACTAAAAGAGAAAAGAGAATCTTCCCGGGTTTCGGAACTCTGAGTGAGACATTGGCTTCTTTCACCTGCTACATTTTTACCTTGAAACTCCCTTCCTAAGGTATCCAAGGGAACGCAACGATGCCAAGTGGGAAACATCAAGCACTGGTGTAGGAAGCAAGGGTTTTTGTCTGTCTGTCTGTCTGTTCATCACTGTGTTCAATTTCTTGAAGACACCGTCCAGGGGGCGAGTTAGCCCAGGGAAGAAATAGAGGAGGCTCTGGATGTGAGGGTGGATCACAGGAGGGTCTGGGTCGGAGCACTGAGCCTGTTACTCAAGAACTTCAGGGTCCAGAGCCGGTCACTTAAACTCAGCTTCCTCACTGGAACAGCCCCTGCTTCCCAGGGTGGCTGCAAGGACCATGTGACGGATGTTGGGGGACACAGCAGCTGGAGCGCAGGAGTGGGAAGCCAGCAGAACTGGGTGAAGTCTCCTTCCACTGAGCAGAGGCCCTGTGAGCTCGGGCAAGTTATCAAAACTCGCGTTGCAGGACAAATGCCTGTGAATAGAGGGCTCAGCAGGGAGCCTCGCGGGACAGATGGGAGCCTGGGAGGGGTCCCCTGAGAGAACAGCTAGCCTGGCGCCTGGAGCCGTGGAAGTGCTTGATCCATGTGGGCTGCAAGGGGAGGCCTAGTCCTGTGGGTCTTGCTTATCCCACTGGACCTGATGAGGAAGATATCAGAGTTCTCACAAGCCCAACTGTGCCCTGGAAGTCGCCTCGGTGGGCACACCCTCATCTTCGAGAGAGGCCTCTCCCCCCCGCCCCCCGGTACTGCAAGAGCAGCACCTAATTTTTATGGCCGACTAAACCTGGAAACATCAGACGGAATACAAAGTTCGAAAATTCTGTGAAAAGGTGGCATGCTTGGAGAATATGATCTTCCAACCTGAAGCTTTTTTACACAAACAGGACTTAAGTCCTTTCAGGGTTTACTTACATGCGATCTAGAAGCGAGAGACGTTTGGTACAGGTGGTGGGACATCTAGAACAGTCATTTCGAGAGGCTGAGACAAAGTAATTATTTTTCAAGACACACTACGTCTCTTACTTGTTTGGGCTATTCTGAGAATGTTCATCTCTAGCCATTTGTAAGCAGAGGCTGGGAAGCTTGAAGACTGATTTTATAGAAGTAATATTCCTGGGAAAATATTCCATGAACATTTTTCTAATCATAAATTTCTACTCTCTGATGGGATTTAAAATGGAGTCAGAAAAAAATTCAAGTGCTTTTTAAACAACTCTACCCATGAAGGCTTCCCTTTTCTACAAATGTACCAGTTGACCAAAATGTTTCCAAAGTGGGACACTTCCAGATCTAAACTAAAAATGACCAAGCTCCCAGTCACACCAAGACAATCCGTGTCCCTGATTTGAATATTCAGGGCCCAGAAGGCTGTCGGCCCTCACACGGCCTGCAGGTCAGCAGTGCCCCAGCCAGGCAGAGCCACTCAGGCGGTGACCGACCCTAGGCCACTCCTTCCCCGCTCGGTCTCCCTCGGGCCCTGTGGGAAACTCACACACCACCATCCTCTTTATAAGACCCAGGAAGAAGGGCTTTCCCAAGCTCCACCAACCTCATTTCTTTTCGAATAAGATATTGGAAGTGAATTAAATGTTCTGGTTTCTCTGTGCACTGGACTCAGCATCTCTCTGCTCTGATAATGAGCAGAGAAGGAAAGGCCATTTTGAAATGGGCACTGCCACCCACTCTACTAGGATTTTTGTAATCAGGGCGTTTTAATGCAAAAGAAACTCTGTGTCCTCTCTGCTCTGCGGTGAGAAAAAAGAAAATAACAGTACTTAGCTTAATCAAGAACACTTTCCAGCAGGAAAATATGTATTGGTGTTGAATCTGATTCTAAAACTATCTCCAGTCGTCTTTGTCTCTTTTGCCATCTTCAAAGTGTGAGTGTGTCGAAGCTGGATGGAGATCCAAAACACAAGTGGGCCTTTGTTTCTGGGAAACCCTAAGTGGCAATAGTTTGCGCTGGCGATGGCATTAAAGGGGAACATAGGGGCCATAAGGGCCATAGGACGGCTCCGCGTGGCCTCCTCAGGAAGGAATGAGTCTACTACTTTTGCTCACACAGTGCTGTCCAAGTTTAGATCTCACCGCTGGAGCAGTTTGCTTCTTCCGATGCATTCTTTGGCAATTAGCCGATTCTCCCGTCACTGGTTACGGATGTAGACAGATGTGTGGTGGAAGGGGCGCTTTGCACATTGGTTCACTAGCATTTCTCTGTTTCAGGAGTTGATCTTTGCCTCCCCCCGTGGGAATATTTTTAAGGTCCTTGGATACTTTATTCGTTTTTACTTTGCCAAATTTCTGTAAGTTTCAATCTGGGTAAAAGGATTTGCTCTCTTCCTGTGCTTGATAAGCCTAAAAATGTATTACTTCAGTTTCTTTTTTATTTAGCACTGATTGAGAACTATCCCCTGGGCTTGCCTTCAGAATCTGTTGCAAGCTCTGCGCCCCCCACTCAGGTAAACGCGTGCTGCCCACAGCGTTTTGACGGCTATTTCAGGGCAACTTCAGATGTTCTGATCCCCATCGATGCACCAGGGATGCACGGGCTTAGGCACTGCTACCAGCTTCGCCCACTAAGAAATGGCAGCGCCCCCATTAAGAGAAGGAGAAGTGGGTGTGTGCTCTGGACCCGCCGAGCGACAGTGGCCCTGGGGAGACGGGGGCTGATTCCTTTCGAGGCTGGGAGGCTTGCAGACGCTCAGACCCTCGGCTCATCGTCATCTCCTGTGCCTCTCCTTCCTCTCCTCCTAACCTGTGGCTATAGGAGGGCCCCGGGCTCGGGCCTCAGTCTCCTCCAGCCCCAGGGCTACGGCTGCCATCTGTACACCCCGATTCTCCAGTTTCGTCTCGACTTCCCTAAATTCCCTCGGAGCATTCCACTCGGATGTCTAGAGGCTTCTGAAACCACACGTGGGAAAGCAACCCCGGATTCCCTGACCCCCGCCCCAGTCTGCCTCTTCCCGCCCCCGCTGCGTGCCCCAGCTCGGCTGGCAGGAACTCACCTCGCGCCTGCCTCAGCTCGAACCCC
Source organism: Mesoplodon mirus (assembly GCF_964341445.2). NCBI lineage: Eukaryota > Metazoa > Chordata > Mammalia > Artiodactyla > Ziphiidae > Mesoplodon > Mesoplodon mirus. Next base: position 5,310,480 of record NC_138986.1, on the reverse strand, counting down.
AGAGTCGTCCCTGACTGCTCGATCCCACGTCCCAGCCCTTACAAATCCTGTCTGCGAGAGAGCCCCCGAGTCTGACCACGGCCTGAGCCCTCCTCCCGCCCCAGTCCACGCTACCCTCATGCCCAGCTGACCCGTCCCTAGGGGACACGCTGCCTGGAGCCAGCGCCCTTCAGGCACAAATGCCATCAGATCACTGAGCTGCCCTCAACCCTACGACTTCATGCCTCCCCTTCTGAGGGCAATTTAGTTCCAAATCCCACTGTGGCCGCGTGCACCTCATGGCCTCTGGCTCCCCTGACTTGTCTCCTGCACTCCCTCCCTTCCTCCCCACGTTCCAGAACCCCTACATCAGCCCTACTGACCTCAGCCATGGCTCACAAATGGCCAAGAACATTCTGGCCCCACAGCTTGGCAGGCACGTCCCCTCAGCCTGACATGCCTTCCCAAGTACCCACTTCCCAGGTACTGAACACCTTCCTGGCTCCATCCCGGTCCCTGCTAACACCGCTTCCTCAGGAAGCCCTGCTCAGCCCTGTCTCGTGCTCTCTGGCCCCTCGTTTTCTTTACTTGCCTCCAAACCCTCCGAGCATCTGACACGATGGTACATGTCTGCTTGCCTGCCTGTGCAACGTGGTCTCCGTGAGAAGAGGGCGTTTGCTCCGTCACCCCCGTGTCCCCCTTGCCGGGGGCCTGCCCGGGGCAGCGGCAGCACCCAGGGACTGCTGCTGGAATCAGTGAGCGAGTGGCCTTCCAAAGCCGGCCGCTCCACGGTCCTGCCAGCGCATCGGAGACGTGGGCCTCTCCCCTCCCACACGCACCTGGCAGACAGGACACCGAACTCCTCAGGTGTCAGCCATGCTGCCCCTGGGGAAGAAGAGTCTTAGCAATCCAGTGTAAGACTCACTGCAGACGCTCAGACTCTGGAAAATGCAAGAAGACGCTGCTGTCGTGGGGAGAGGCATTCATTATTCCGTTTAAACCAAGTCAGAGGAAAGTATTTTAAATATCCTCCAAAGCTCCTGGAAACACAGGGCCCATCTGGCTGTTCAAAGACAGACAAATGGCCTCAGTGTGGGCTGTCACGTCGGCACCGCTCGGGCTCCACAGCGGCCTCGTCGTGGGCTCACTGGCTCTCCTCCCTCGCCTCCCACTGGGTCCCCCAGGGGAGTCGTACGCGTCACTGCCAAATCCCCCAGTCACACGGATGTTCCCTCCAGGGGACACTGAGTACAAACAGACCCAGATGTCTGTTTAAATCTATGTCCACCAGGAGGCTAAATAGAAGCAGCCCAAGTGTCCCAACCCTGTTGACCCCCAAAGTTACCCACCACACCCTAGCAAGGTGGGTCTCAAAGTGGGGTCCCTGGCCCAGCAACAGTGGCGTCGCCTGGAGGCTTGAGAGGAATTCACAGCCTCAGGCCCCTGCGCAGACCTGCTGAATCGAAACTCCAGGGGGGCGCCCAGCTTGTGTGTTTGAACAAGTCCTGCAGGGGACCCGAAGTTTGGGAACCAGTGTTCCAAACTGAGGTTTCTGCTGGAACTTTGATTCCCGCTCTTCCGAAGGCTAAGCTGAAAGTCTGGTCCATGAACGGGGTTTCCATGGCCCTGTTTTCAAGCCCAGCCACTCTTGCTATTTTACACCGAGCAATAGGACTCTTCAGGGAAATTAACTTAAGGTAACCTTTAAGAGTAATAGGAAAGCTTCAACTTCCCTAGTCAGGAAGATAACTAAATTGTCCTCATTCTAGAGAATGAATAATAGGTGTACCTTAGACAAATATGGCTTAAATCAATCAGTAAAAAGCCAATAGTAAAAACCTAAAATTTTGCTTCAAGTATCATCAGGCAAAAAAATAAAAAATAAAAGCTTAGGGCTTCCCTGGTGGCGCAGTGGTTGAGAGTCCACCTGCCGATGCAGGGGACATGGGTTCATGCCCCGGTCCGGGAGGATCCCATATGCCGCGGAACGGCTGGGCCCGTGAGCCATGGCCGCTGAGCCTGCGCATCCGGAGCCTGTGCTCCGCAACGGGAGAGGCCACGGCAGTGAGAGGCCCGCGTACGGCAAAAAAAGAAATAAATAAAAAATAAAAGCTTACAAGTCTCACTGTTCAAAAAAGCATTTCCAAATATTCAATGTAGTGTCATCTTTATACTTGAGACTTGAAAAAAATGGAATCATTTATACTAATACAGAAAAGGAATTTTCTAATGAACTCAAAGTTCAAAGAATTAGGATCAGCTGTTATAAAACAGCACACATATAATTTTCCTTACCAGACACCCTTACTGAAGTAAGATATCTGAATTAACATTTTCTCCATTGCCCCAGGTTTAAGTCTCTGTGGGTTGGTGACAGCCACCTACAACTAAAACTATGTCCACATACAGTATGGCCCATGTGTGTCACTTGATTCAATTAACTGCACACTAGGAGCATTCTAGAACCAGAGCTTTAAATGGCCTTTTGTCTCCTCCCTCATCCATCTGGGCAGTGAACTTTACATTAAAATGCAGCAAGAAAAATGTCCCTTAAAGAACTTTATTTACAAAAAGGTAAAATTTTAATAACTCTTCAGTAGGCTCCATTCAAGATGGGGAAATATGTCATGTGAGTAGCATTTTTACAGTCCTCATAGGAATTCTCCATATTAAAAGAATGTTTTCAGTTTAGAAAGAACCCGACTGCAAAACATTCCTGAACGGTGACAATCTCTGCCTTAAATGTATTATATTTGGTGGATATTTGTTTGCTGAGCGGGGAGTAAACCACATGCTGCTGAAGCGATTTTCCCCTTCATTCAGAGCTCAACAAAAATGACCCAAACAATGAAATTGATCGAGAGGTTTTATTGGGGGGGCACAGAGTCCTGTGGACTGGCTGGAATAGCTAATAACGTCACCACCAAGCAAAGGCCACATAGCTGACAAATACCACAGCGTCTCACAAGAGGTCAGAGTCCCAGCTGAATAAAACCTTTCTCTGGAAAATCTATCAGAATCTACAAAGTGGTTGGTTACAAGGCAGAGAGGGCCTCCTTCTCAGCAGCGAGAGGGGCCCCCGTAAGGCTCCCCCTACCTCGAGGGGGTGTTGTGGGCCTGTGAAAATGGGGGAATTACACGCTCCGCTCTCACGAAAGATTAAATATTGCACTTTTCCCAAAAAGGAGGTAAAATCTGAATCCCAACAAGCAGGACAGGATCTCAGGGGTTCTGCGATACCTCTAGGCTATGGTTAAAAAAGGAAGGTGTCATGTGTGGATGTACAATCATTCTAGACTGGCTTGAAAAGAAAGAGATCTAATTCCAACCTAACAGGTAAAACTAAGTCCAGGGAGGGGGTGTGGGGTGGGAGAGGGTGAGACATGGTGAGTTTGGATTCGATTGGGATTCAGGTCAAGGCCAAGGTTTAATTTGCAGGTCCACCACCTCCCTCTAGATGGTGTTGACCTTCCAATACAGTCTTCTGAGCCTCAGTTTCCCCACTTGAAAGACTGCTTCAGAGGGCGCTAGGAGGATTAAATGAGGTATCTTGTGACAGTCACTTAAAACTGTGCCTGAGACTTAATCTTTCAATAGAAGACTTCTGGAACATATGAGGATAAATATCATATAAATATAGAACAAATAATATGAGTACAAATCTATGCACTGAAATCCCAGACACACTCATCTCAGAGTAAGTGTCCACTCAGAGCATGACGCTCAGCCGTGTGCTCCTGGGACATTGTGTCGTTTTCGACGTTATTTGGGAATTACATCCCTGACCACAGAGGACGCCACTCAGGGAGAAGCCAGTTTGCTTCTGGCTGAAACGACAGAGGCGTAAAACTCATTTCCCCCCATGTTTCACCCCTGTGAAGTGATTTTTGGTGTTACTACAGGATTCCAGGAAGCATTTATCTCCAGCCACAGTGAACATGGACTCTAGGGCACTAAAGCATTTCCTCGGCATTTTATTAGTGAAAATGTCAGCTCTGCTCAGCTCACCCCGCAAAGACGCGTGGCCTCCTTTTACGCGCACACACACACACACACACACACGCCTCCCCACCCTCCTCCCTGCCATGTCACGTTGCCTTCTTCCATGTCTCCACGTCCTGAAATCACACGCTTCTCCAGGGAACTTCCAGTCCCTCTGGTCTTCCAGACGCGATGGACAGTCAATGGCCGGACCAACGTTTTTCAATTTCCCGAGAACCACAGACGTCAGGCAGGGCCAGGGGTGGCTGGACTTAATCACAGAAGAGATTCACTTTGTGTATTTGGAGCTTCGTGTGAGAGCTGTCGTCTTCCTTCAGAGCCACACGACTGATGCTCCTGCCTTACTCAAGCGTTCTGGGAGTGTTGTCTGTCCTTGGATGAAGGCGCCTGGAGGGTCCTTCACATTCCTCCCGCCAGACTCAGGAAGGGGCCCACAGCCCAGCCTGACGTCCCCACCCCCTCCTCCAGAAGTGAGAGCTCCAGGTGTGGAGGACTCCCCACCCACACACACACACCTGGCCCCTTGTGGGGGAGGGGCATTGGCGGCCGGGCTTGCACGTGGCCACGGCCATGACGGCTCTCCATTGCTCCCAGCTCCCTGCACCTCGGCGCCCTCCCGTTTCCGCTGTGGCTGAGTTTGTGTCCCTGCTGCTCCCGACGCCTCCACCCAGTACAGGGGGAAGGGGGAGGAGCCATGGGTGACCTCAGATGTGGGGCGGGGCAAGGCGACTGGAGGACCAGGCGAGGCGGGGTCACCGAGCAGCGCACAGCCCGCAGAGGTCGCAGCTAATCCACGGCCACCCTGTCCTGAGTGCTGCCTCTTCTCACAGATGGGAAAACACATTCAGAGACGTTAGTTGGTCCAAGTCACATAGCCGGTGACTGCGAAGCCCAGAGAGGGGCCCCAGGCTGTGTGACCCCAGCGGCCCGTTCCTTCCCCAAACACGCCACCTGAGCACAGCTGAGGGGAGCGTGTGGGGAGGCCAGGTCTGCTCTGCACAGCTGGCGCCAGAGAACAAGATCCAGCCCTCCAGCCGAAGGTTTGGGTCAACACGCATGGTCCCTGTATATTTAAACCTGACTCAGAGCTGACTCTGCCCCAGGAGTTAGAAACTTCCTTCCTCTTTGGAACCTCTGAGAATAGCCAAGATTTGGAAACAACCTAAGTGTCCATGGATCAATGAATGGATAAAGAAGATGTGGTTTATACACACAATGGAATATTACTCAGCCATCAAAAAGAATGAAACCTTATCATTTGTGGCAACGTGGATGGACCTTGAGGGTATTACACTGAGTGAAAAAAAATCAGCCAGAGAAAAACAAATACCACATGATTTCATGTGTATGTGGAATCTAAAAAAGAAAACAAACAAACGAAACAAAACAGAAAGACTCGTAAATACAGAGTACCTCCAGGTGGCCGCCAGAGGGAGGAGGTGAGGGCATAGACAAAATAGGTGACGGCGATTTAGATGCACAAACTTCCAGCTATAAAATAAATAAGTCACCAGATGTAAAGTACGGCATAGGGAATAGAGTCAATAATATTGTAACAACTTTGTGTGACGATGGATGGTAACTGGTCTTACTGTGGTGATCATTTCACAATGTATAAAAATATCAAATCACTATGTTGCATGCCTGAAACGAATATACCGCTGTATGCTAATTATAACTCAATTAAAGTGAAAAGAAAGAAGGGTCAGTGACTATAAGGGCCGGTCCAGAGGGGGTTCCCACACTGGGCAGGAAGTTGGCCCACAGAAACCCCCAAGTCCCTGGCAACCCTAACATTCTATGAGTCCATACAATAAAATTACATCCTTCGAGAAGCTGGGAAAACTGTAAAGAGCAGTTTATCCGAAGGTCAAAGCACAAAGGTGGAAGCACGTCTCCGTGGCCCCGAGGCTGGCATTTTGCATCAGGTCCTAGCGCCATCCCCCCCTGTTCCCAGATGCCAGTCTATCCAGGACTCCCAGTGGGGCTCAAGCCAGGACCCACCCCTAACTGGTTCAGAAACTTCCCTCCGTTCCCATCTCTGTGTCCTTCCCCTTCCAGGTGGCACACGGGCCTGCGCTGAGCCCGAATCCAGGAGGCCAGAGGTTTAGACTGGTCTCCGCCATGACAGTCGAGAACTCTCAGCCATGAAACTGAAGCCCCCTGCGCCCCAGTTTCCTCTTCTGTGAAGTGAGGTGATAGGGCTTGATACTGACCTTAAAGTTCCTTCCAAATGCCAGACTCTGGGATTCTAACCCCTGATAACGGGCTAGTGAATAACGTGCCACGAGCATCTCCCCACAGCCCAGTGTGCCCCATCTGGGCCACTCTACAAGGGTCGGGGGGGAGCTTGTCCCCCAGTGATGCCGCGGTCCCTGCCCCCCTCCCTCAAGCTCTTCTCAGGGAGGAAATGGGACTCGGCCCAAGGTTGTGTGCCGGGGCCTGGGAACGCACCGCCGCACAGCGCGCCGAGGCCGACGCATCCCTGCCAGACCCCTGCCTCTCAGCCCCGGCAGCGCTGCCAAGGCTGCTTTCACTGCGGCTGAAAGGGGCCAGGGCTCCAACACTTTCTCACAGTGTCTCTCTGCTGGAGGGGAGCTTGCCATGGCAGGAGCGCAAAGAGGCTTTGTCTCCGCCGGAGCGCCGCTTTCTTATCCCTCAGCCTTCCTCCTCGCCCCTCTAATCCTTTTTGGCCCGACGCGGGCATACCCCAGGGCAGTGCCCATCCAGCCATCTCTCGGGGTGGCCCCTCGCCAGGCCTGTCCACCCAGTGGCCTTCCATCCTCTTCGTTGTGGTCCCTGGATTTTCCGACCTATTTTCTCTCATAAATCTTAGAAGATTGGAACTCCTGCTTTTGGGGGGCAGTTTCTAGCTCAGTTGAGTTGAGATGACAGCACCTGATTCTAAAGGGACAAGGAGAACAGCCTGATCCCATCACGGAAGGCGGAGCATAGTTTTATAATGTGGATCCCCACCATCTAAGACAAGGCTTTGTTGCAGGAGAAACCTCTGGATTATAATTTCTTATTTTCATGGTATCCGTCCATTCATTGATCATTTACTTTTCACCAGATGTGTTTTAAACCTGAACTTAGAGGTAAAGTGGAGTCTCCAGAGGATGGAGGGTCTTCGATCTCCCTTTTCTCACGACCCTCAAGGAGCTTCTCTCTGGAGGCAAGAGCAGACAGCTCAGGGCTGCGGCAACTGTCAGTTCCTTCCCCTCCCTTCCCCCGACCCCTTTCCCATCCCAGCTTCTTTTTCTCTTTTTTCCCTCCTTTTCCTTCCCTGTGGCCTATTCTAAGGTCTTCCGGTGACATTCCTGGGTGGCTCAGTAAAGTCCTCCCACAATGAGTCACTGTACATGAAAGGGCAGTGGCAGCGCCGGCAGAAGGATGAGAAGAAGGTGATGCAGTGAGAATGAGATGGGTTTGCATCCCCATCACCAGCTGGGCCCTGCTATGCCGGACCAGGGCACGAGCTGGTTCATGGTGGTTCCCTGGGGGCTCTGAGCAGTTCTCTGGCTCCAAGGAACCTGTGCCGACGAGGATGACAAATGGTGCTCTCCACTTAACGAACAAGATTCTACCTGAAACTCAAAGAAAGCTCTTTGGTGCCATGGTGCTCTGATGGGCAAGAATCCAAGCCTAGAGGCTGCATGTTATTTCCTTCCTCTACTCAGCTGCAATCTCTGTACTTTCAGTCCCTTCGCCAGCACAGCCCATAAGGTGAACTCTTTAGGGCAAAGGGGTCTTCTCTGTCCTTTTCTCACCTCCAACCCTGCCTCCCCAGATGCGTCAGAAGCCTCTTCAAGAACACCATACGCACAGCGCTGCTCAGCCAGCCAACCTCCAATACCTGCTAATGACGGACTCACCAGAGACCCAGAGAATGGGAGTTAGGAATAACCAGCTGAAAGCACATGACTTTGCTTCTGCTCAAAGATCACTTCCTCTCCACCTATCTTTGATAATATCCACTGAATGATGAGCAAGACATTCAATTCAGGCATTGAATGCCTGTTTGAACAAGTTTAACAAGTTATAGTGCTTTTTAAGGAAGAAAAATAAATATTAATGTTTAAAAGAGTTACAGTCAAAAAAGAATACATACGAATGGCCAATAAGCATGCAAAAAAAAGTTCTCATAATCATAAATCATTGGGGAAACACAAATTAGATCCACATCAAGATACTGCTACATAGCCACCAAAATGGCAAAAAATAAAGAGGAGGCTGATGATCCCAGAATGCCCTTCCACTACTGAGAAGAGGGTAAATGCTACAACCACTTGAACTATGACCCATTGATTTCACTCCTGGATATTTACCCAAGAGAAATGAAAACACATGTGCACACAATTACTTGTACGTGAATGTTCATGGAGCTTTATTTGTAATAACAGAGAACTGGAAACATCCACAGGAGAACGAATGAACACACTACAGTATGTGTAACACAGCACTGCTCAGGAGGGAGGGTAGGGCTGAGAGCTGCACCGCTGTGGATGAAGCCCACGCGGTGCTGACCAGAACACGCTGTCAATTCCATGTACATGGAGGTCTAGAACAGGCAAAATAATCTACAGTGGGAAAAGCTGAAACAGTGGTTACCGCTGCCTGGACCAGGATTAACTGGGAAGGGGCACGCGGGAACTTTATGGGTGATGGGAATGCTCTATATCTTGACAGAGTTTGGGTTACACAAGTGTACGAGATTAGTCAAAAGATGAGCAAATATACACATAAAATCAGGGTTTCGTTGTAAATTGCTTCTCTTTAAAAAACAAAAATAAAAACACTGTAAAATGCTGGAGAGAAAGGGCTAAGGTCCTTCCTGGAAAGGGTCTCGGGAGGGAGACGGGGATCCAGCCAGGCCCCACCTCACCACAGTGTGGGGTGAGGGCCATCACGAGGTCCAGGTCTGGTGGGGAAGCATACCCCCATCACCCCACATCAGTGGGCTCAGTGTCGGAATCCAAGGGCAGGACTTCTTAGAACTGGAAGTCTTGAGACTGGTGAAGTTCCCCAAACGGCAGTGATGAGTGTGGCTCAGCGGGCCCTGCCACACTTCCTCTCCCAGTGCCAGCTGCCACCAGAAAGGGAGGGCTCCTGCCTCAACTATCAGACACTTTCAAGTTGCAAAAACCTCACTGTTGCAAGGAGGACTCAAGGTCATAAGGTGTCACCTCCCACCCAAGGCAGGAACCCCCAGGCACCATCCCCATGCCTGGCAAGTCCTGACCTGGGTCGAGCAGATGTTCTGTGCCTTCTGATGGGAGGCACTTAGAAGTGCCTGTAATGCTTTCCATCCAAACACGCTTGGCTTGAGACCATCAGAGGTCTAATAGCCCCAGTTTATAAGCAACAGGAGACAGAGGAACGAGCTAAGCAACGTCACAAGGAAGCAACCGAACAAATCCAGGAGGCGAGGTATTATGCAGCATAATTGGCCCCAAATAAGTTGATGTCATAAAAAAGGGACAGTTATGGATTAAAGAGACTTAAGGAACATAACAACCAGTGAAAACAAACGGCAATGCATTGGTTATTGGTTTGGAAAAAATTACTGTTCACAATTTGAACACAGACTAGGTATTAGATGAGAAGAAATTCAGTGAACTAGAAAGGAGGAGATCATTGACTAAAGATACAGAACAGTATATTCATTTTGTCTAATTTTAAGATTTTTTTTCAGAAGGATATGCTCTAAGATATTCACAGCAGTGATCTCTGAGTGGTTGAAACTGACGGTTTTACTTCTTTCTTTTTATCTCTATTTTCTAAATTTCCACAATGCGTATGTACCACATCAGTTGTAGGTTGAATTGTGCTCCCCCCAAAATTCATAAGCTGAAGTCCTGGCCTTCAGTATCTCAGAACGTGACCTTGCTGGGAAATAGGGTAGCTGCCGATGTAATCAGTTAGGTTAGGGTGAGTTTATGCTGGGGCAGGAATCACAGGTGTCCTTATAAAAGGGGGAACTTTGGACGCAGAGACACACACACAGGGAGAATGCCACGTGAAGATGCAGGCAGAAATCGGAGTCGCCAGTGAACCACGGAAGACGCAGGAGCGGCCTCAGCAGGAACCAGCCCTGCCCACACCTGGATCTCAGCCTGCTGGCCCCCAGCCCCCGGAGAAAGTAAACTGTGCTGTTGAAGCCCCGGTTTGTGGCAGGTGCTTTGGTGCTGCAGCCAGTGATGCACCCTCTCAGATAAGAAGAACTGACTGCAAACCAACGTTAAAATAGAAAACCCGGGGCCCGGGGCGTGGTCGCCAGCCCTCACCGTGTCAGGAGCTTCTGTTTCGAGGGCCACAGGTTCCATGTTATAAATGACAAGAACGTTCTTCCTTACATTGAGCTGAAAGCTGCCTGCCGGGCTCTGCCACCCATGGACCTCATGAGTCACTCTCCCCTGCGTGAGTCACTTCTGCTCCCCAGGGCAGCGCAGAGGAAGAGGCTGCGCGCTCGGGGGCCTCCCGGAGCCGCCCTGCTCTGGGCTCTCCCCGCCCACCCGCCGCCCGCGCTCCCGCACCCCCGGGCCCGGCGCCCGCCCCAGGGGCACCGAGAGGGATGCTGAGCCAGCGTGGTCCCGAGCCCTCAAAGAGCCGCCCGCCTGGTGAGCTCGGAGTCTATTATTATAATGAACTGCCCCATCCTCCCGTCACGTGGCCCTGAGGCCCGGCCAGAAAGCTGAGCCGACGGCCCAGCCGCTCGAAATAACTCCCAAGAATAACCGGCCTGCGCTGCTCCCCGGGTGCCCCGCGGAAGCCCAGGCCGCCCGCTTCCTCCCCGGGCTCCCCAGGACCGAGGCTATCATGTCTCACACACTGAAATACAATAAACTGGAACAATCGGAGGAAGTGTGGAGCTTTCTCCACATTCGGAGCGAAAGGGGACCCTGCTTATCAAAGTGACAAGATTGATTCAGTTGCTACAGACTTCCAAAGACTTCCCTTCCCAAAAGAAAGGCAGGGAGGAAGGTCATGTCCTTCGGCCACCTCCACTGAGCCAGGAGCCAGGAGCACCATCTGCTTCACGTCAAGCAGGTCCGTCAGCTCGTCCATCCGGGCCCTGGAGACTGCGACACAGCACCCGAGGGGGCGGGCAGAGGGAGGTGCAGGTCCCCTAAGGCTGGCACGTCCCTGTCAGCTACCCCCCAGGAAAGGGCAGGGGAGGAAGGGCCAGGGAGGGAGGAAAGGAAGGGGGAGGGAGGAAAGGAAGGGGGAGGGTAGGAGGAGGGGGAGGGGGAGGGTAGGAGAAGAGGGGGGAGGGGAGGAGAAGAGGGGGGAGGGGAGGAGAAGAGGGGGGAAGGGAGGAGAAGAGAAGGGAGGGGAGGAGGAGGGGGAGGGGAGGAGGAGGGGGAGGGGAGGAGGAGGGGGAGGGGAGGAGGAGGGGGAGGGGAGGAGAAGAGAGGGGGAGGGGAGGAGAAGAGAAGGGAGGGGGGAGGAGGGGGAGGGGAGGAGGAGGGGGAGGGGAGGAGAAGAGAAGGGAGGGGGGAGGAGGGGGAGGGGAGGAGGAGGGGGAGGGGAGGAGAAGAGAGGGGGAGGGGAGAAGAGAGGGGGAGGGGAGGAGAAGAGAGGGGGAGGGGAGGAGAAGGGAGGGGGAGGGGAGGAGAAGAGAGGGAGGGGAGGAGAAGAGAAGGGAGGGGAGGAGAAGAGAGGGGGAGGGGAGGAGAAGAGAAGGGAGGGGAGGAGAAGAGAAGGGAGGGGAGGAGGAGGGGGGAGGGGAGGAGGAGGGGGGAGGGGAGGAGGGGGAGGGGAGGAGAAGAGGGGGGGAGGGTAGGAGAGGGTGGAGGGGAGGAGGAGGGGGTAGGGGAGGAAGGGGAGGGGAGGAGAAGAGGGGGGAGGGGAGGAGAAGAGGGAGGAGAAGAGGGGGGAGGGGAGGAGAAGAGCGGGGAGGGGCAAGGGGTCCCAGCAGCGCCGGGGGCACCACCTCTGCAGGGACCGGCCCTCCAGCCCAAGCCCCACACTTTTCCGACGGCTCCCCTCCCCATCCTCCCGGCCCGCAGCGGCTCCCACAGCCTCACTTCTGTCATGTCTTTTCCCTACTCGAAAGCCTTCCCTTTCGCTCCCCCGCCCGGAGTGTAGAGCACAGCCTGAGCGAGGTGGCGAGGCTCTTGGTCCCCTGGACCAAGCAGGCCCCACGTCCTGTCCGGGTCCTTTTCAGGGCTGCCCCCGCGTGGAGCACCCTGTCCTGTCCTTCCCCAGGTGGCTGGGCAGAGCCTCCCAGCGACACGGCTGAGCCCAGGCTGAGCACCACCACCCCCCCACCCCCCGGACCCTGCGCCCCTCCCCTTGGATGCAGCTAAAGCTCATGTCGCAGACGCTTCCGAGGGCATCCTGGTGAGCAAAGGGCGTGCCCCAGTGGGCTGGGCCTGAGGGGGCCACAGCCCAAGCAGAACCACGGATTGTGACAGCATTAGAGCAGGCGTCCCTTCATCCTGCAACAGGGCGACAGGACCCCGCTGGAGACTTACCAGGGGCCCCAGACAGCCGGGCGCCTCCAGGATGAAAGCCGGGCTCTCCCTGCACCAGTCTGAGCAAAGGCATATGAACCGGGGGTCTTTCTCTTCTCCACGGACTCTGAAAAGTGGGGACCCGTCTGAGTTTGACCGCCACCATCTGAGGAGGAGGCTGCTCCAGGGACAGAGGGACATATAGAACCCGGAGGCCAGTTTATTGGTTTCACCTGGAGGTGCCTTAAAACAGCACCTCCAGCTGCTGTTTGCAGAGCACGGGGCCTCAGAGTCCAACTGTTTTTGACAAAGAAGTATATCAGAGGGACGAGGGCATTTGTCAAGAGCTATGTGAACCCACTCTTGAGACCCCTGCTCTGGGGGGACTCCCTGAGTTTCCTGATCCAAAAAGCCAAGAACCAGACCGCAGACAGGGAAGTCTAACTGCCGGAAGGCACTGACTGCCTATGTTTATGTCCTTGGGAGACTTAAGGGACAATCAAAGCTAAAATTAGACATAGCTTCGGAATCCTTCTCAACACTACCCATCAGCCAGGCCTGTACGTTGAAGCCGATTTGCCCTACACGCTTAGTGAGGAGGGCCCTATGGTGTCCACCTCCCAGTGACGCAGTGCCCGAGCCAGCAACCGGCTGGGTCCTCCCTGGGCGTTTCTCAGTGCCACACCCCAGGCCCCTGCTTGCCCCAGCACTAGGGCCTCCCACAATCTCTCTCCACGGCCTAGAGGCGCTGAGCCGCAGGCTTGCCCATGGGAACTGCACACTCCGGTTATTAATGCCACTTCCTGCAGACTGGCCCTGGAGAATTCCCACGGCACCGGGGCTGCTCAGAGGAATTTCAGTCTGCCAGTCAATGAACCAGTCAACACCTACTGAACACCTTCTACAGAGACCCTGGACCTTGGGAGAGGAAGGGACACGGGTCCTTTTCTTCATCTAATGAAAACTGCTGCATCCGGGCAGGTGTATCAGCTACAAAAATAGAGAAAATTCAATTAAAAGCGCCTCAAGAAATAGGACATGTATCACATAACAAGTTCAGAGTCAACTACTCAGGGCTGGGGAAGGCCGTGCTCGGTCACACCTGAGGGCGCCAGGCACCCCCGACTCCCTGCCCTGCCTCTGTCACATCAGCGGCCTGTGGTCCCCAAAGGACTGGATCCGCTCCGGGCACAGTGTAGGTCCCGGGACTGGATGAAGAGGCAGCGCGGGCTCCTCTTGCCTCCCCTCACGAGAGAGACAGCTCTTTCCCAGCCATTCCCAGCCAGCTTCCCCTCGGACCCCATCGGTCTGAGAGGTCACCTGCTGGAGCCTAAACCAATGGCCATCAAGGGGAAAGGGGCCTCCTGGACTGGCTCAAACCCCAGGGGCCTTAAAAGGACAAAAAGTGAGAGACCCTTATTGCGAGGCTTCCACCTGTCTGCCCCTGACGTGCACACAGGCTGCCCACGATTTCAGGGACCTCCTAGATGCCCCCAAGTCTCTCCGTAGACCACACATTAAGATCCCCCGAGGGCCTGTGGGCCAGACACCATGTCACCGTGAGGAAGACACAGCTCTCCACTGGAGAAGCACGAATTCAGTTAAGAGGGGACACACAGGACCTGGCCACACGAAGATCACCATAGTAAGTGTAAAAACAGCTGCAACGGAGGCCACAGGGAGGGGGCTGGTCAGGGACCATGAGGGGAACAAAGAGGATGGTAAGAATGGACGAGATTCCAGGGGCAGGACAGGCAGGCAGAAGGCGTGGCCAACAGGCGTTCCAGACCCAGAAAAAGCCCGGAGTTTTCACATGACGAAGAGTTTGCAGCTGTGGTTACAGCTCAGCCACTGCAGACCTACTGCTCTATTTGTATTGAGTCCTTTTGATGACAGCATGAGTTCTGAGAACAAAGCTTCCAGCTAGGCCTGTGTAACTGGAGCCCAGAGCCAAAAATAGCTGCTCTTCGCATGCATACATAGGGCCTGATCTGAAGTTTGACAGCGTGTTTTTGTCATTTGTAAAACGCAGGGGGTCCTCCAAAACCACAGAACAGGTGAATGACCAAACATTTCTATTTGGCTAGTTCCGCCATGGATAATATTCTTTTAGTTATTTGCTACTTTCCTAAGTGACTTTTCCAGTGACTTTTGAAGCTGTTTTGAGGTATAAGTATAATAGAGAGTGATTTAGCAGTTTAAGAGGTTGGAGTTCTTATAATAACATGAAAGAGAGTGTCAGGGAACCACGTGCCAATCTTGAGTAAAGTTTTCTTTAGAGAGACATACACACGTGCTCAGCTGATATTTTTCAATTGAGTCAGGAGAGGCCCCAGAGAGCACATAGCTTGCTTGTGTCTTAACTGAATCCCTGAATTGGATCTTTATACCCTAATACTGGTCAATACAAAATAAATCATGAGGAGTTAACAGGTAATATGGAGAAATTAAGACAGTTGTATATATTTCAGTATATATTTATTAATAAAACAATACACAGATAATTATATCCAAATCCCTTTACCAGTATAAAATGAACTGCATTTCTTTATAGCTTCCTTTCATCTGTATCCATATATATTTGTTATTTTTTAAATATTTTCAGTTACTTCAATATATTGCATCCTACCTGACATAATTTTATATGCCCTCTATTTTGTAGACCCTCTGTCGTTTTTTAATCACCACATAATATGTTATGAAGTTACTATTCTATGACAAAGTAACCGTTGCTGTATTATTGGATTTTTTAATTTTTATAATCTTACCTACATGTCTCATTATAAGTATAACTTTCTCTTAATTTGAATAATTTCATTCTCAGTAACAGAATTACGGGATCAAACTGTAGAATATTATGGCTCTTGAAAACAATTACTCAATTGTCTTCCTAAATAATAAACAAATTTGTACTTAGAAATTTCTGGATATTCCTAGTTAACTGTAGTTTCACCAGCATCTCTGTTATTATAACGGTATTTGATATTTGCATTACTTTCTTCCTATTTACTAGTGAGTTTAATGCGTAAAGGTTTTTTTTTTTTAAATCTCTAGTATTCATTGAATTCATTCATTAACTTTTATTTCCATTTCTGTAAACTGTGAACTCTTCTGACCATTTTTTAAGGATCCTTATGTGCTTGGAGATTTAAGGGCCCTTTATGTATCTGTCACCTTGAATCTCTGTATTTGTTACAAGTAGACTTACTGTGACCGCATTATTATTATTCGCCATCGTTGTTATTACTCTGTGCCGAGCTCCATGCTGAATGACTCCATCACCACAACCTTATAAGGTAGTATTACACCCATTTTATAGCTGGGAAAATAGTGCCTCTAACAGGCACGTATTTTAGCCAACCTCACAAAGCTAGAAAATGCCAGCCCTGACTTCAGACAGTCCCCACTGCCCCGCAATCCTCCCGATACTGTTTGTACAACTTCTTTCTATCTTGTGCATTCTGGTTACTTGGGTTTTACAACATTGTGGCTTTTAATTCCATATAATCATATACGCCCATATTGCCTTAAAAGTTTTGTTTCCCTGTTGTCATAATTACCACTAAGTACACATGTATTGATTTTACTTGATACAGGGATTTAATAAACCCCAGTGAAAAGTTCGCATTCTTATTTTTATAGAGGGATTTTGACATCCCAGGAATCACTTGAAATAGATCTTTTTGTTACATGGAAAGTTTTGATGTAGAGGGATTTTTTCCGTAACTCAAATTTATCCATCTTCATTTTAAATTAAGATGTAATAATACCACTTTCCAAATGAGAGAAGGAAAATGAAGCCTTCACCCGTTGTACTTTGGTCAAAGAGTGGAAGTGAGATAAATCTGAAGACTCGGGGGTGATTCTCCCTTTGTATCCTGCTAAGTCGCCGTTGCCAAAGCCAGACTTGAAAAGCTGTGCCCTTGAGATGGCGGTGAGTCTCTGCTCCCAGGGCAGACCCTCCAATCACTGATGTTCAGAGGACCCTCCTGGGCTGCTGAGTGGTGTCTGTTATTTACCTTTCGTCAAGTTCTGACACAAACCCTGAGACTTGGGAACGGTCTCATCTGATCCTCTCGGGCCACGGGCTCCATGCGGCCACGTGAGCGGTCCTGGTGAGCTGCCGACACGTCAGCCGCCAGCCTAGCCCTCCTTTTAGCTCCCTGCAGCCTCAGAGCCGGCAGCTCATGCCAACCCCAAGTTATGAGAACCACGGCTCCACTGCCATGTCTCCGAGGTGACAGGGGGATTCCTGAGCCACACATACTGTTGCTTTGGGATCCAGACCCTTTGATTTCCAAATTTCCTGCTGCTGTGGCTGCTGTTATTCTGAGCAATTCTGAAGAATCAGTTCCTACAGTTGTCCTAAACCCAGACGCCGAATTCCTGACAGGTGGTTCATTCTGTCCCTGCTGCTGGAGCCCGCGACAGGGGACCCCGGCATTTCCCTCAGGTCTGCCCGGTCCCACAGCTCTTCCTCTGCCATGCGTGGTCAAGCTTTGATTTCAGCTGTAACTTCTTGGAACACAGACTGGAGCCTGCTTTTTATTTCCGCCTTGCCCGCTTTTCCAGAGCTGTCGCATCTGCTGAGTTACAGGCCTCCCACACGCGTCTCTTTTCTTTTATTGCTACTGCGTCTCCCTGGCCATCCAGGCTGATCGTCTCCACACAAGTCTGGCCCTTTCTCGGTGGTGCTGACCTCCAGGCAGCTTGGCTCTGGCCCCCACCTGGTCCCTCAGGACCTGCGCGCACAGCTAGCCCCTGCTGCGGACGGACCACAGGCCAACGTTCTTTTTTTCTGGCCCATAGTTTATTCTGTGGCTAAGAAAACCGTACCTCCCATGTATGATCGTGGTAATCTCTGGGATTTATCATAATGATGAATCCGTTTTTAGGAATGAGTGAAACAGGCTGTATCAACTTCCCAGGGCCACCGTTACAAAGTATCCTAAACTGGGGGTCTGAAACCAACAGAAATCTCTTCTCCCACAGTTCTGGAGGCCACAAGTCTGCAGTCAAGGCGTTGACAGGGTCACGCTCTGTCCGAAGCCTCTGGGAAGGATCCTTCCTTGCCTCCTCCAGTTTCTGGTGGCCCCAGGTGTCCCTTGGCTTGTGGCAGCATTAGTGCAGCCTCTGCCTCTGTGGTCACACAGCATGCTGTGTGTTTCTGTCTTCTCTTCTTATAAGGACCCCACTCATATTGGGTTAGGGCCACCCTAATGACCTCATCTTAACTTGATGACAACTGCAAAGACCCTATTCTGAAATAAAGTCGTATTCACAATCCTGGTGGTCAGGACTTCAACCTAACTTTTGGGGATACAACTGAACCCCTAACCAGCAAAGTCTGCCTTTGGCCCCTTTCCCATCATCCCCTTCTGCATTTCCATCCCCAGCCTCACCAGAACCCTCCTTTTCCTGTCTCCATTCCCTGCTCCCCAGCCCCGTTCAAAATCGACACCAGCATGAGGTAGGAGGGAAGATCAGTCCACGTTGGGGTGGGATTAGGGTTAGGTCTTACAACAAAACAATGACGCACTCATGATGGAGCTTTCTGCATCCGTGAAGGAATGTTGGGGGGCGGGGTGGAGGCTTGGGGCCCTCGAAGTCGTTTCAGAAGCCGTCCACCTGGCTTGCTGACACTGAAGTCACCACCAGCACTTGGACCCCGATGTCCCCCGGGATCTGAGCAAGTCCGCCTCTCCCCACCCTGCTCAGCACTTCACGATGGGATGAATCATCGGGAATTGCAGATCTGTGAACACAAAGTGCACAAGCTCGTGAAGACAGAGAGGGTGACTGGAAAGAAGCAGGGTGAGTCCCAGTGGGATCGCTCGACTTTCCCACTTGAGTGGAGGGACTTCTGTGCAGATAGGAAACCAGCGATGCCTGCCAGGAAGACAGATACAAGAGACACGTGTTCTTGGGCTGCTTTCCCGCACCCGCAGCTGGCACGATCGATCAGTTAGAGGGGGCTGGCCCCTAAGCCCTACGGGCCTGGAGGTGTCCTTGAAATCCCCTCCGTCAGCACCGCGGGCAGCACCTGGGGTCATCAGGGGTTGACACAGACATGAAATCTGTCTGCCATGCTTGGTCTGGATCTGGAAGATTAAGCATCCTTCACGTTCTGAACTGAGCTGCCTTTGACCACTGCAGCCCATCTGCCCATCTGACGGACAGATCCGCCCTCCTCCCCAGCTTCCAGTGAGTAGGGCAGGGAATGCAGAGGGGAGAGGAGCCCACGGAGAGCCTGGAGGCCACACTCCTCAAGGGAATGGGGACCACTTCCCTGTGCCCACCTGTAGACGGTGACACTGAAGGCAGGGCCAGGCTACCTGAACTGCATTGTTCCTTAACCTTTGTCTCCTGCTCGGGGTTCAAGTCAAACCTGCTAGTTCTAGCTCTTGGCTTGAAAGGCTGGTGGTTCAAGGGGAAGCTGGGCTCTCGCCCACAAATACACTATTTGGAAAGTATTTACAGTTGGAGGATGTAATATCTGGGATATTTCAGAGTCGGCCGTCTCTTCTAAAATTACGTCTCTGCTGTTCTTTTTTTTTTTTTTTTTTTTTTTTTGCTGTACGCGGGCCTCTCACTGCTGTGGCCTCTCCCGTTGCGGAGCACAGGCTCCGGACGCACAGGCTCAGCGGCCATGGCTCACGGGCCCAGCCGCTCCGCGGCACATGGGATCCTCCCAGACCGGGGCACGAACCCGTATCCCCTGCATCGGCAGGCGGACTCTCAACCACTGCGCCACCAGGGAGGCCCTCTGCTGTTCTTATCAATAGAAATAAGCTGCATCCAAATTTAAATTCAAACAATAGATAAAGCAGCTATTCATTTAACCGGTAGGTTTTTGGTGCCTCCTTCAGAAGTTTCCTTTCGAAAACAATCTATCGTATACCTTTTATTTATTTTAAAAAAATTTTATTGGGATATAATTGATTTACAATATTGTGTTAATTTCAGGTGTACAGCCAAGTGAATCTGTTATACAAATACGTATATACTCTCTTTTTTAGATTCTTTTCCCATGTAGGCCATTACAGAGTATTGAGTAGAGTTCCCTGTGCTCTACAGTAGGTCCTTATTAGTAATCTCTTTTATACATAGCAGTGTGTATATGTCAATCCCAGTCTCCCCTGCCCGCCCCCCAGCTTCGGTTTTGTAGATAAGTTCATTTGTAGCCTTTTTTAAGATTCCGCATATAAGTGATGTCATATGATTTTGCCTTTCTCTGTCTGACTTACTTCACTCGGTATGAGAATCTCTAGGTCCATCCATCATGTATTCTTTAAGTCCCAACTCTTCTGGCGCATCTTTAAAGCTATTTTATTCATAACAACTCATGATGACACAAGCTACACAGAGTAAGTGACACCCGTACATGAGGCTCTCAGGTATAAATTGAAATACACTGGTTCGCCATGTAGAAGAAATTCTCCACTTTCTTTATCAATCACCCACCGTCTATCGGACATAGAAAGAAACATCAGATTCCTAAAAGCACATCTGTCCCCTGTCATTAAACTCTCTGTGCGACCTCCTGGTCCTGCCACCAACCAGCCCCACCCACTTGGGAGAGGGGGGCGAACTCTCCCTCGGGGCCCCTCCTCCAGGGCCGAGCTCCCAGCAAACTGCCCAGCGGCAGATGCCAACCGACTTCCCCAGACCGATGGGGAAGCTCCCCGGTGTGTGTTCAGATCCCGACCCAGCACTGCAGGATGGAAACATGAGGGGAGGGGCCCCTCCCAGGCCCGAGCTCCCAGTCACTCAGCCGTTCCTTCCAGGCTCGCCCATCCTTCCCTGCCCGGTCTCCCCCTCCGTGACCTCAGGTGCTCCTCTGCAGGCCTGTCTCTTCCGCATCCCCACCCCGTCCTTTTAGTCTTCTCAGCCCCGCCTCCCTCCCCGAGACCGTGCTTGGGGTCCTGTAAAGAAGTCAGATGACCTCTCAGTCTGCAGTACATCGGGGGCCGGGAATGACTTTGCTCAGTTCCGACTTCCAAACCCATCCCATCCGGGCTCCTGGCTGGGAGGGCCCTTTAGCCTCCCAGAGAAGGGGGAGCAAGAGGTTTGCTGGGGGTTAGGCTTGTAAGAGCGGAGAGGGAAGGAAGCGGGGCTGGGCCGGGAGAGCTCAGCCAGCACCCCCGGCAGTGCCACCCGTTAGAGGGTGGGGAGCTGAGCTGAAACGCCCAGGCCCTCAGACCTCCCGCCGGCCCTGCGACGGCCGCCGATCGGGGGCGCTCAGGAGGAACACCGTGGCCTTGACCTGAAAGCTGAGTCCCATCATGAAGGAGCGAGGAGCTTCCTGAAGGAAAATGAGGAGATGCCGGTGGTACGCCTCACCGCGCTTGCCTCAGCCAAGATGCGTTCTAGTGCGCGCGTGTGTGTGTGGTGTGTTTGCTGCTTTGTTGAGGTTCTTCCTAAAAAAGAACCATTTCTTCTCTTCCTGGCCCTTGACCATTAACAGGGGCCACCAACAGCCAAGGTCTCTCTGCTCCTTGGTGTCCATTTATGGGGCATGCGTGACATCACTGCAGGTAACATCCAGGCAGCGCCACTTCCGATTCACGAGTACTCAGGCTCTCAACAGCCTTGAGTACTAAGCTCGAGGTACCTACCGCAAACGTGCCTTTCGAACCTTTCCTCGGACTGTTTTTAAAGTGCAGATGTGGCCAGCAGCACGCTGGGCCCCTCCACAAGACGCAGGCGTGCAGGGCCCTGGGGGGGCCAGCCAAGCCTTGGCCGCCGGGGGACCCGCGAGGCCTGGCCCCTGCAGGGGGCTGGGGCACTGGGTCGGCCTCAGGTCCACCCCGCCCCCTCCCCATCCTCCAGGAGTCCAGCAGCTGCGGCCCAGGCCTCCCTGTGTCCCGTCCCCGAGGAGAGGGGGAGAGGACGGTGAGTCAGCCCGAGCGCCCCGCAGGCGGGGCGTGCTGCACACGTCACATCAAAACCTCCCTAAAACTAAGAGCTGATGTCGTGAAGCTGGCGGGTGGGAAGTTCCAGGTGGAAGGGAAGAAAGAGCAAAGCCCTGTGAGTGGTCCTCACCCCTAACCACTCGGGGGGACACGGAAGAGCCAAGTCCACGGCAGCGGGGCCCTCCAACTGTAGAGATACCCTGAAATGCCTCCTTTCCAGTGACAATTATCCAGCAGGAGACTTGTTCAAACTACTCTTCCTCCGGCTTGAAGTCCAGCATAAGTGGGTCCCTTCTCCCGGCCACACGCCTTCCCTCCTCCTGCTGGGGCTCCCCCCTCCCCACCCCCGCCCCCAGGGCTTTGGACTTCGGGACAGTCGGACAGTCGGTCACCAGAGCTGCTCCCGAGCCCCCGTCGTCCTGGCGAGCCAGCCAGGCTGTTATCATCCACACGGTTCTCGCAGACGCTGCCCAGTGAGTACAGAGGAAAGGGCCCCAAGTGATGGTGACGGAGGCCTGTCCCCCGGTGGGATCAGCACCTGGGGAGAAGCTTCTGGTGGGCAAAGGCCTGGAACGCCAGCACTCGGAATATTTTCATTTTCTGAAAGTTAACACGCTGGCAGCTCGTAACACGGCCAAGTGGTTATGAGCTCAAAAGCTTTGCGAGAGCTTTCTGCTAAGGGCTCGTTAATGCGGTCTTTTAGCAGAGCGCTCCCGAAGCTGAACCCCTAACTGGAGCTATAAATAGGTCTGATAAGTACCTGACAGTAAAGCAGCTCCAGCTAAAGGGCCCTCCTTGCCCAGGGGCTCTGCCTGCAAAGCCCATCGAAGGGGATGGGGCAGGGGAGGAGAGTGACAATAGGACAGTTTTGGGAAATGCGTTCCTCGGCATTAAAAGCGCAGGGGTGCAGGGCAGGGATGGCACCGTATCCCAAGGGAGCTCCGTGGAGAGGTTCCAGCCTCATTCCGATTAACAGGCACCTCAGAGCTGCCTCCCTGGCCACACTTAACTTGCATAAATCCCATAACTTAACCCCACTGGGGAGAGGAGCGCTGCTCACACCACCGCCACCCAAACCCAAGGCCCAAGGCTCTCAGGCGCACTTGCCTGGTGGCCTGGTGGCCACAGTGGCCTCGCTGGCCTCCGCCCTCCTGCCTATAGCCCTGCTTTGGGCGGCCTTCCTGAATGAAATATATATAGTTGAGGCAACTTGTAGGGATATTTTGGGGAGACAGCTGTTGGTGATTCTGGCCGAGAGTTATGGGTGGCACTGGCAGAGAGGGCTGGCCCGGGGAGCTGGAGCTGGGGAATGTGGGCCAGGGAGCGGGAGATGTGGCGTCCCCAGCAGGATGCTGCCTAGAAACCACTGAGGGAAGGGATGCGTGAGCAAGTGAAGGATGGAATCTCTACTGCCTTGGAGGGTGGAGCTGAGGTCAAGCGGATCTTAGTCAGATATTTCCTAGAGGAAATTTCAGATGCTAAATGAGGAATTCCTCTTCCCAGTGTTCAGTTATTCGCAAAGCAGCACGTGGGAGGTGCAGAGGGGGTGCCCAGTGCAGGAACCACTGTTCTCATCTGTAAGATCTTGAAGCAACACCTGGAACCTTTGTCAGACGTGAGCCTTCTTCCCAGTTTGGCTAAAGCATGTTTCCCACTTTATCCTGAAATGTTAATCAGTTTTACACACACACACACACAAAAACCCCAGTGGGTAGAATCTTTGGTCAAACAAGGTTGGGAAATACTACATACTAACTTTCTCTCTTGGGCTCTATAATATACGTTAGGACATTAAAAACTCCAAAAATCCTGCAATAAAGAAACCTATTTAACTTTATTTAACCCAACATTTCCTAAACTTATTTGTTAATAAAGAACATTTTTCATCGTGTAGACAGAACAATACCCTCTCAAGGACGTCCACATCCTAATTCCCAGAACCTGTGAATATGTAACCTCACGTGGAAAAAGGGATTCTGCTGATACGATAAAGTTAAGGGTCTTGAGATGGGAAGATTTTCCTGGACTATCCTGGTGGGCCTCATCTGATCACAAGGGTTTTTATGAGAGAGAGGAGGAAGGTCAAAGTCAAAAGGAGAAGGACCCTGGAAGCAGAAGGTGGGGTGATGCATTTGGAGATGAAGGAAGGATACAAGTCAAGGAGTGTGGGCACCTCTGGAGGCTGGAAAAATCAGGGAAATGAATCTCCCCAGAACCTCCAGAGAGGACACAGCCCTGCCCATACTTTGAGTTTAGGACCCGCATTAGGGTTCTGACCTCCAGAACTGTAAGCAAATAAATTTGTGTTAAGCCACTGATTCTGTGGCAACTTGTTACAGCAGCAATAGGAAACTGATACACAGAGTGTTAATATCTCACGGTCGACTCTCAGAATTTGGGAACTGAAGACATCAGCTTGATTGTCAAGCACATCAGACCTCCCACCACATGCCTCCCCCCACCCCAGGCCCTCTCTCTGCCACTTGGATTCGGGTCCTCCTCAGTCTTGGTCTTGCGATATGGTAGCAGCTATTGAAGGATCACATCCTCTGGTAAATCAGTACATGGGGTTATCCATTTTTTTCAAACACTGACGATAGAACAGGTCCAAAGGGGTTGAGGTCTTGTTTCAGGGACTGGTCCAACACTGAGCTGCGAGAGGTCTGTCCGCCGGGAGCACATGCAAATGTCCTGCGCACGAGCGATGACTCTTCACAGCCAAGGATGCTGATATCCTCACACTTCTTTCTGTTTCTCCAGCAGATCTCATTAAAGAGACTCTGTTAAACTTCTCAGGCTCCTCCATGAATACTCTGGGAAAGGGCCCGGCAAAGAAACCTTCAAAGTTTCCTTCCAGAACCAGTTCTAAGTCAGTGTTTGTTCGGGGCTAAGAGTCCAAGTGCCTGAGATGCTGTGTAACGCGGCGCTACCAGATGTTTTGGTGTAAAGACAGGTCAGAGGGCTGGAAACAAAGTAAAAAAGCATAAAACCACCCTGCTGAAAGTTTTGCGAAGGAGAACCAGATCAAAACTGAAATTACTGAAAGAGAAGACTGCCTCCAATGCTTTGTTTTTCACACGGTGGGGCTTCAGGGCAGGAATTCAGTAGCGTGACAATGCGTCGCTGTTCCCGGGGCCATCTGGCCCCGGCAGCCAAGTGAAAGCGTCTGCAGTCCGGCTGCACACGGGCCCCAGGTGCGCCCACCGCCATCCAGGCCCCCGCACTCCTGGTTCCTCTGGAAGGCTCTCCCCGGCTCCGTGCAGCCAAGTCCTAGTCTTCAAGGCAACTCCATCCGGCCTGCCCTGACTCACCAGCCAGAAACAACCTTTCGGTCCCTGGGACAAGCAGCGTCACTGCCTACCTGCAGCTTTCTGATGGCCCTTCACCTCGTCCCGTGCCAGAAGCGCATACACGTCTCCTTCATGGGACCACAAGTTAGTTCATGGAGGGTCTGTCCTTGCCAGGGCTCTTTGCATGGAGGATGTCAGAAGCCGCCCCCCCGGCTCAGTCAGTAAAGGAAATGAATTATGAGACTGTTGCTGCATCTCGTGGAACGTGTCATCTGCCCTGTGTCCCTCAGCCTTATCTTGCTGGGGGATTAGTGCCCTAGGGCTGCTGTAGCAACGTGCACAGACGGGGCGAGGGGGGAGATCGCGGCGTCGGCAGGGCTGCTTCCCACTGAAAGCGTGGCGGAGCCTGTGTTCCAGGCCCTCACCGGGCTCCGGTGGTGTGCCGGCCGTCTTTGTGCTGGCGCATAGCACCATTACCGGGGTCCCTGCCTCTGTCTTCACGTGGCTTCTCCCCGAGCGTGTCTGTGTCCAAACATCCTTTTTTATTTTTTTTAAAGATTTTTATGATGTGGACCATTTTTAAAGTCTTTATTGAATTTGTTACAATATTGCTTCTGTTTTATGTTTTGGTTTTTTGGCCGCGAGGCATGTGAGATCTTAGCTCCCCGACCAGGGATCGAACCCACACCCCCTGCATTGGAAGACGAAGTCTTAACCACTGGACTGCCAGGGAAGTCCCCAAACGTCCTTTTTTATAAGGACACTGGCTATATCACATTAAGGGCCCACCCAAGGACCTCATTTTAGCTGAGTACACCTGCAACGGCTCTATTTCCAATAACGTCACATTGGGAGGTGCTAGGGGTTAGGGCTTAACATATGAACTGGGACTGGGGTGACTCAACTCAACCCCTAACACTTAGCGACAGAATCCTTGTTTTGACTGACATGGCAACGTGGCCAGTGAAAAATACTTCTCTCTCCACAAGTCCCTTTATCTGGAGGTGGCCACAACGTGACGCCCAGCTCTGGCAAATGTAATGCAAATACAGTTCTTTGGGGAGGGCTTCTGGAAAAGCCAGAACAGTTCTTCTCCCTGTCCCCTCCTTCCTTCCTGAGCACGAGGTGACACAGCCATCCTGCTGCAGCCACCATAAAAGCCACGTACGGAAAGGGTGGGCAAGGCTCAGAAAGAGCTGGGGTCCATGGTGGCTTTCTTGAGCCTCTGCGCTGTCTCTGGATGGACTACTTGTCACATGGGAAGGTAACTTCTCGTTATTTAAGTAAGTCAGTGGTTCTCAACCAGGAGCAGTCTCCCTCCATCCGGGAGACGTATGGAGACATTTCTGGCTATCATAACTGGGAGAGTCCTACTAATACCAGGGATGCTGCCGAGCAGCCTGCAGTGCACAGAGCAGCCCCTGCCCCCCAGGAGGGCATCATCTGCCCCAGATGTCCCAGGGCGGAGATTTGAGAAAGCCGATTCAAGTCACCTGGCAGGTTTTTTGTTAGGCCTCGTTTAGGACATGGTAGGAGAGACAGGAAGAAGTTTCCCTAAAAAAAAAAGGGGGGGGGCACTGATTGGGAAGACTCATCAGGTGTCCCCTTGGAAGGGGGGACACATTTTTCTCAGTTTTGCATCTTTCCTACCACCCAGCACAGTGCCTTGCTTGCAGAAAATGCTCGACGGTCACGTAAGGAATGCTTACCATTACCCAGAAACAGCAAGATGCTCTGTGACTAAGGGCCCCTGTCACTATACTGTGTATTTAGGAGTCTCAGCGCACAGCTGGGTGTTTAGGAAAGAACCTCTTCCCATCGATACACAAAAGATTAAAAGTAAGTGCCCTCCTTCCACACTACCCCAGATATATTTACTAACCTTTTTTTTTCCGGGTTTCCAGAATCCTTTGACAGCGATAGTATGTATAGTGTATGTACTTTTTTCAGGTTAACATTTGGACCCATCACTTTAAATTTAAAGGTTCTTCACCTGGAGAAATATCAAGGTTTGAATAACAATCTAGTGATCAGATCATCTGAAAACAACCAATACACCGTTTAAAAATAAATGCGTCCTAACTAAGCCTCACAACCATTTGGACGCTTCGTAATCCGTTCTTTAGGCCCCTCCCCCAGCCGCCATCGTCCAACTCAGCTCCTTGCTTCCTTCCCACACCCTGAACCATTGGCTCAGCTGTCCCCCTCCAGGGTCAGGACTCTTCCCTCGCTCCCTAAGGCCATTCTCACGCCACCCCTCCAGACTGGTCTGCCGTTTGTCCAACTGTCAGGGCCCTGCTCATTAGCTGACTGGTTAAGCTAATGATCTCAGTTCAAACAAAGGTGTTGCCAGCTGGGAATGGGTTCCTTTCCCAGCCCCCTCCCCCCAGCCCCTGGAGTACGGTTTGTGTTTAAACGGGAGCCTTCAAAGGACACAATCTCTCCCTGCAGTGGTGGCAAGAGTTTCATTCAGTGACACAGGTCAGTGAGGAAGATAATTTTTTTTTTTTTTTTTTTGCGGTACGCGGGCCTCTCACTGCTGTGGCCTCTCCCGTTGCGGAGCACAGGCTCCGGACGCGCAGGCTCAGCGGCCATGGCTCACGGGCCCAGCCACTCCGCGGCATATGGGATCCTCCCCGACCGGGGCACGAACCCGTGTCCCCTGCATCGGTAGGCAGACTCTCAACCACTGCGACACGAGGGAAGCCCGAGGAAGATAATTTTGATTGAGGGGCCTTTTCCAGGACCCACCAAACCTTAATGACATCCCCATGGGTTAAGCACCTCAAAGGGCCGACCCCAGGCCAGGCATTAACATGCAGTATCGCATCCTCACAAAGACCAGGAAGGGAGGACGTGCGTGTCTGCATTTTGCAAATTTGGGGAAGAAGGTCACAGGGATTAACTCATTTTCTTTCCCAACAAACCCAGATCTGTCTTTTACCCCACGTGACCACTCCAGCCTGCCTTGTGTACAGCTGGCTTCTTGGTGGGTTCTACGACAGCCCCTTTAGAAGTAAACAGGTATGTCCCCGTCCAGCCATCCAGCTGTCCAGCCGTCCAGCCCAGGCGGGGGTCACAGCATCTCCTTCCAAGCTACAGAGGAGGCCTTGCTCAGCGGTGAGTCTTCTGCAGCGTCTCCCTGCTCGTGCCCCTCTGACCTGACCTCCGCTGCCGTCCTTCCCAGCTCTGCAGCTACTAAGTGAAGACTTGTAAGATATTCAGGGGAGAAAGGAACAGATTCACCAGGGCCACATCTCTTCTCCCAGGTCTCCATCCTCATGTCCATATATGAACCTGCTTCTGAGCTCTGCAGCCCAGAAGATACTCCACAAAGCCGGGGGCCTCTGGGCCTGCAGGTTCCTGTTCTGCCACCACCACTCAGCCCTCCTAAGGAATTCCACACAGAGGGCATCCTCCAGCGTTTGCATCAGCTAGCCTTGCCCCCAGGGGGACCATCAGAATCAAAACGCATGGTCAGGCTGAAATGCTGCACTTCACTTTCTCCAGAAATACCTACCTTGAAAGAATTTTTACAAATCAAATCATAAGCGCATTAGAGTTAATTATATACTATTAAATTCACTGCTGTGGCAAAGCCTTGGAAAATGAAGACTCTTTTTCTGATGAAACAAATTTCAGTTCACCTCTTTGCTTTACTTTTCTGTAACACCCTCTGAGTGAAAATGAGGTATATTCACATACCAAAACATGTTGCCAAAACGAAAGTAATAAATCTAAGAAAGATTTGGAAAGCCAGAATTCCTGACCCCTTTAAAACATCTTCAATAATGAATTTCAGCCTGTACTTTTCCTGTGGAAGAGCACAGGGTTTGAGGAGCAGGGGGCGGGAAGGACACAGAAAAGGGCTAACAACACACTCTCAGGCCTGGGGTTGGAACCATGGCGAGAGTCAGAATATCTGAAGCGAGAATGAACCAAAGTCTTCACTGAGTCCAGTGGTGACAAGCTTGATAATAAAGCCTGCACATTCAATTCTGCAACTGCGCATGCTTTTCAGGCAATTTGCATAGGAATTTCGAGAATGTGAGGGTGTGCACTATTAGCAACTCTCTATATAATTATTGAGGGATTTTGTTTTTCAGACTAAAAAATTGTTATGGAGCTTAAATACAAGCTGAGAGGAACATTGCATTAGTTTTTCTTTAAATTTCTTTCAGACCAGTGGGAATCAAAATTTATAAAGATGGAGCTCTGTTTGGTAAAGAATGATAAGGCTGAGGTTTCTGATTATAGCTGCGAATGCTTTAAATAGCTATCAAAATTAATTATTAAGAGAAGTAACCCTCTTTTACTCGTAGAAGTCTAAACCTGTGAGAAAGGGGAAACTAGAAGATGTCAGTACGGGATCTTTTAGGGCAGCAGGAGCTTTAAACGGGATTCACATCTGTCAGCATTTCAGGACTGGAGATGTTACTTATGAGGAAGTGTCTCCAGGAGACATTTTTGGCCTCAAAAAGTCGTGAGAAAGAAAATGCTGTTCTTTCTTTCAACTGGGGCTGTTCAGCTCTGGAGGACAGGAGGGAAATCAGACCCTCGCTCTTGTGTTTCCTCCCTGTGGTTCTGAGACAACGATCTGCCTTACAGAAAACACATGCCAGACACAGGACCACTTGTCTCTCAGACACATGGAACGGTCTAGACGGTGCCCGGGGAGGGGGGTGGCACTCCAACGTGTGAAGGGGAGAAGAAAGCAACACAGCTAGCTAGATTCGTTTCCTTTTTTGATTCTTGGAGGCCAGCTTTCATTTCCCCAAAGTACATGCCGAGTTGGCATGAAGCTCCCAGCCTGGCCACCCCTGGCAGAAGCTGTGGACAAAACCCCAAGATTTGGGACTAAGCCTTCAGAAGTGCAACATTCTGCAGACTCCTGCAGACACGATGGCATTGCTGCCTTGTGGCCACACTTCCAGAAACATGGCCAGACAGCGGGTTCTAGGGAAGCAGGTGTCCCGGGGCTTGGGTGTGTGCACACATGTGTGCTGCTCTGCACATCCGTGTGTGGCACGTGTGGTCTGGGCTTTGTTAGCAAGAATAAAAATCATGAAGGTATTCAGGGTCCCTTAGGCTTGAAGTGCAGCTCTTTTTTTTTTTTTTTTCCTGCTTGGCTACAGATGTGCAGAGGAAGTGAATTTCCACTACCAGTGACCTCATTTCCACTGTTTCTCAACGAGGCGCTGGGCTGTCAGGAGGATGCTTACTCAGCCGGTCACTGGGCCAAGCGGAGTGGAGGGGCTGCAGGCACAGACGGTGGTGACGCCGCCCTGCACTCTGCTGACCCCAGCCCCGCAGGCCCCTCCCCCCGTGAGGGCAGTTGGCGGTCATTCCTGAGATGAAGAGTTGAGGGCCTAGCCATTGCCAAATATAAAGAGCCCAGGTGGACAGGATCCAGCAGCCGGGGAGGGAGCATTAGTTCTAGGCCGAGAGACCAGAGCTGTGACAGTAACAGAGGTTTCCTGTGATTATGCCATGGAAATTAATCACCCAACAGAATCAGCAAAACATCCATTATTGATGATGTTGGCCAAACTGGAGATAAATTGAGTGCTTTTATCCCGACCCAGTGACAATGATAAATGACTTTTATTAAATCAATAGATCAATTCAAAGCCAATAAATCAAGAGATCCAGAGGTCGATCACAGCGAGGCTCTAACACAGGGAACGCAGAGGTCAGCTCCGCATGAAACTGGAACTTTCCAACACGCCAGGGCGGCTACAGGCAGGCAGAGAGTGAAAAACAACACGCTTTTAAATCAACCATATTCCAATAAAAATTTTTAAAATCAACTATATTTCAATAAAATTTTTTTTTAAAAAAAGCACTTTTTGCTTCTCTGCTTATTTCTTCAATTTTGAAGAAAAATAGAAACAGGCACTATTTTGCAGTTATAGACATTGTATACGCGATGCAAAGAGGTGATATACACCGCAGAGCCCCAGGGAGAGAAATTCCCCGTGATATTAAAGTGCTTTTCACCAGCAAAGCCCCTTCCCTCACACCCTGCAGCTCATCCAGTCCTCACGTAGCTTGTGCTCAGTTTGCAGTTGATATTGTTGCCACTTCACATGTGAGAAAGTCAAGGGTCCTGGTGGGGTTAGGAGGTCCTGCCAGAAACGGGAGGGAGGGGGCGAGACTCAGAATGTGGATTTGGAGGCCAGATTCCCAGGCGGAAGGCCTCCGAGTGCAGAGCTGCCCCTGCTGCAGCCCAAGTGGGAGGAGGTCTGGACTCAGGACCTCAACCCCTCCCTTGGCCACGACACTGCCACGTGCCTCTGGTCCCAGTGCGCTGGGCGCGGGGCCTCCACAAAGCCGGTGGATGAGTCTCTACACACACACACACACACACATACACACACAGACAGGCACGCACACACACTCACACGGCCTCACACATATACACACACGGACAGGCATGCACACACTCACACAATCTCACACACATATATACACCCAGACAGGCACACACACTCACACGGTCTCACACACACACAGACAGGCACACACACACACACACTCACACGGTCTCACACACATGCCCACATACTTACAAATGTGGACACACACACAAGCACATATACACCATTAAAACACACATTGTCACACCCCACACACACAAACACGTCCATGCTCTGTCACACAAACCAGGACACCAGGGCCGTCCAGTGAGGCCGGGAGGTGCTTTTCTCCTTTCTTCCCTCTCCCCCAACACTGACCTGCGTTGTAGGCTCAGATGACAGGCAGAAGATTGAGAAATACCATGACTTTCTCACACAGACACTCAGAAAGAAAGAGATAATGCTGGCAGAGGCTGTACAGGGACGATATTGAAATAAGACGAAGGGACTGGATCCTGAGAACAGCCCTTCGGTAAATTAAAGGGAGACAGATGTGTGTTGCAGATTGGTGGAACTTGGTGAGCATGGTGACGGGCTGATCAAGAAAATACTATGACAATTTCCTTTAAAGCTTACCTCTGAGAAGAGCAGGTTTTTGAAGTACGGGTTGGGTTTTCCAAGTACAAACCGTGCTTGGGAAACTTAAAAGCTTTTTTGAGAACGTTAAAGAGTTCACATATCAGGCAGCAGTGTCTACGCGATGCTGTACTTTATATAGCAAAGCCTCTCATGAGGGGCTTTATGGATCTCTATTTGCACACTTGATTCAAACCCTCCTGGGTAAGCCTCGGGCTGATGGATTAGGCCTTGGACGAGGCAGTGAGACGGAAGCCAAGCGGTAAAGGAGAAGCCTCAATGAAGATTAGAGCAAAGGGGTCCTGCTGCAGGGAAAGGGCGGCGGGGGAGGCTTGAAACTGTTACCCAGGTAAAGACAAACTGCAGAAACTAACATTGTTCTTTATTGGACACTCATATGTTCAATCAATACTTCACCAAGCTACACATATAGGGAAAAAGTTGTCCAAATAACACTTTACCAAACCCACGTATGTAAGTAAAATAAGAGGTCCTTAAAGGACACAGAGCCTGAACCCACAAAGCTTACATTCAAATAAAGTCCAGGAAACAAGAGTTACAGAGACAGAAGAATACATATGTTCTTTATAGCTATTCATAACTGTCCAGGACGTGCTGAAACAGCTGGAGTGTCTTGGAGTTCTGAGTCCCCTAAAGGGAATTTGGTTCCAAAGCTTCTTCAGGGAGTGTGATGAGATGTGGGATGAATGTGGGGGTTGGTGTCAGGGCGAGGCGGAAGGGCAGGCATGCCCAGGAGAACACACATGCCCAGGAGAACACGCATGCCCAGGAGTACACACATGCCCAGGAGAACACGCATGCCCAGGAGTACACACATGCCCAGGAGAACACGCATGCCCAGGTGTACACGCAGCACAGCATGAGGCGAGCCCGGAGGGAAGAGTGGCTGAATCCCAGGGATGGGCGAACCTGGGGAGGATGTAGAAGAGCTGGGTGGAGCCTCCTCCGCACCTGAGGTAGAAGGGACCACCTGGGAAGATCATGATTAAGGAAAAAATAATGGCTGGTCTTGGTCTGGATAAACACAATGGAATGCAGCAACCTTGGAACTATAAGGTTCTGGAACTAGATACACGCAAATACTGTGGGGAAAAAGACCCAGCTTCAGGGACTGGAGGAAGTCCAGTTGGGCGACCATCAAACCCACGAGGAGGGAGCTTTGTGGCTATCCTGATGCAGTAGAAGAATGCTGATTACCAAACCCATACCAACCAGCAAGAGGCCACTGATGGAATATCCCAGATTCCTTGTTCTTCCTATTGAACATTATTTTAAAGTTCTGTATTTTCCTTTTTTTTTTTTTTTTTTTGCCGTACGCGGGCCTCTCACTGCTGTGGCCTCTCCCATTGTGGAGCACAGACTCCGGATGCGCAGGCTCAGCGGCCATGGCTAACGGGCCCAGCCACTCCGCGGCATGTGGGATCCTCCTGGACCAGGGCATGAACCCATGTCCCCTGCATTGGCAGGCGGACTCCCAACCACTGCGCCACCAGGGAAGCCCTTCCTTTATTTTTATTTTAATAATTTGGAGGAGAAACCTTTTTATACACAGAAAAGTTGCATAGATGGTACATTTTGTTGTCGTATTTCCTTAGCTTCCTCTGCTCTGTGGCAGTTTCCCAGTCTTTCCTTGTTTTTGATGGCCTGACAATTTTGAAGCCATCTATTTTGTAGACTGCCTCAATTTTGTTTTTTTCTGATGTTTTCCTCATGGATAGACTGCAGTTAATGGATCTGGGGGGGAAGATCACAGAGGTGAAGTGCCATTCTCATCACATCATGTCAAGAGCGCACGCTACCTACCTCACCTATAAATGATGACAGTAACGCGGTCACCTAACCACGGGGGCGTTTGTCAGGCTTGTCCAGTGGGGAGTTACTTCACCCCCTCTTCCAGACTCTGCTCTTTGGAAGTCCTGCCATATTCAGGGCAGAGGGCTGGGGAGGGGGCATCTGCGTAAATTATTTGGAGTTCTTCCATAAGGATATTTGTTCCTTCCCTCCCATTTGCATATGTATTCAGTCATTTATTTATGTCAGCACAGACTCGTGTAGATTTCTTTCGGACTTGGAGTTATAATACAGTACTAGGTTATTTATTTTTGCACCAATCATGACAGCTTTGGCCATTCGAATCTCTTCAGGTTGGCACTTGTATCCCTTTGACATGCCCCCATCTTGGAGTTATTTGAGCACTTCTTCACTTTTTTGCTACGACAGGATGCTCAGGCTCATCTTATGTTTTCCTTGACCCAGTCTTGGAATGTGCCAGGTCTCCAAGAAGCCCTGGTGCCTTTTATTGGAGAACTGCGTTTAGAAACCGAGACACGGACCCTGCACTTGCTTCACGCTCCTGGAATGTTCCTGCTTCTAGGCCCCCTCAGCTGACAGAGCTAGGAAATGTGTGTATGGATGCTAATTCGCGTGTACACACAAATCTATCATTACTCTGGTATCCGTCCACCTGCATCTATACGAAGCTAAACCTGAGTTCCCCCGGATATGTCTGACCCTAGTCTAGCCTATCCCCTTGTGTATCCAAAACCTCCCCCTCCAGCAGGGGAAACATGCCTCCCGTCATCCACCACCCATTACTTACTTGCCTGATACAAGTGCACATGTGAAACTGCTTCAGAGCTGTGAACCTGTACCCCTACTCAACACTTTCATCTATGCTTTTGAAGCAAAGAATATTCACATTTTAAACTCGCGCACAGTGAAAGCTTGGAAATGTAAAAGCACATGAAAGAATCAGGATTCAAAAAGATATCAGGCGGCTAGAATAAGGAATCCAAGTAAAATATGAATTAACAGAATGCACAAGAGTTTGAAAATAGATACGTGAGGTAAGTAGAGAATAACAGGAACCAAGCTTACTGGCAGTTCGGATGAGACGGGAAGTGTTTGGTTGACTGCAAGCTCAGGGTGTGACGGTGCAGCTAAACAAAAGTCATGGCAAGAGTCGGCACTTGATGAAACAGCCTGTTCCAGCCAAGGCAGGAAAGCGCCCCTGGTCTGATCTCAGGTCACACACCATCTCTACACATGCAGGCATTTATATCCACCCTTTAAAGCCACGCAAGGGGGGATGGGATCATGCTCCTAAAATACTAGCAGGGATTAGATGTACCCGGTGCCACTGCAGAGGACAGAATTGAGACCCGCGGGCCTGAGCATCGCTCCCAAACCAACGGCGCCCAGCAATGGTGGAGGAGGGGGAGCCATCCACTGCGTGCGCTCCTGACCTGGAGGGCAGCCAACTCGGCACCCTCGAGATCCAGGAGGCTGGGGAGCAAGGCTAGAGGACGTGTGCTAGAGAAAGGGTCAAGAAAAAGCTAGAAGGACAGTCCAACTGGGTTGTTGGCGACAAAGCTTCAGTGAAAAATGAAAATGGAACGAGGAATCACAGCGAGGGAGGTCAGGGGACAGGACAACCAAGATCAAGGAGCAGGGGGGAAGAGGGGCTGGGAAAGACTCCCAAGGGTCACATCCCACCTTTGGTTCAGTCGCAGCCTGCTGCCAGCTAACAGTCTGCTCGGAGGCTACGGAGCAAGATGGACCCAGGGAGGACAGTAGGAGGAAGACAGAGCTTGTGCGGTTAGAAGGAAACCTTTCTAACAATTAGAGTTGTCCAAAAATAAAACATAATCCCCATCAAGAGAGCGATTCACGCAGACTCAGTCAGGCAGCATTAGCGAGCACGGCTGCCAACGACAAACCACTGCAGACGCACCGTGATCGCGAGAGCTTAACAGATGCTGGGAAGAGAGACCCAGGTTCTGTCGAGCTTGGAGGGCAACGGAACCAGGGTGAGCTGGTGGATCCCCAGGAACCAAGCGATGCTCCTCAGAGGTTCAAGGCGCCTGGGCTAAACAGCACATTAGGGGCCGCAGGGCACTGGAAATGCATTTGATTTGTGTAGTCTTGGGAGTGGCTTCCGTTCCTTCTTTTACATATATATCTTTGATTTTTAAAAGACAGTATTGAAAAGGGAACCCCGCACACACTGAAATGAGTCAGGAGGCCAGGATTCTAATCCTGACTCAGCACACACTCCCAAGGGTGCTTCGGATTGGATGAGATTTCTCAGATCTCACCCAGGTCTAAATTTTTTACAAAAGAGACTCTGTCATTGAAGACAAGACAATCTAAATTGTTACTTCCCTAGAATGTAATTGAGCCTCTTTTCCAATTGTTTCTTTAACATCTTTGTGAGCAGAAGGAAAACGGATTGAAAAACAAGCATCTGACTTCCTACCACGGAAAAAGTTCAAATCGTGGTGAGGAGAAAACATGTGAATGGATTCAAAGCTTACAAATAAAGAAGCCAAAAAAAATCAAACTTAGATCTATAACAGCACCTCACAATGTGTGCCAGAAAGTGACCAAAATGTGCAAGAGGCGAGACCAGACAGTACGTCGGGACAAGTTTAGAAAGGAATACAGCCGCACAAAAGCCAGTGCTATTTTTGTTTGCATATGGAAAGACATCCTGTCATGGGATATTATATTCTCTGTGGGCACCTCAGAGCATGGTAACAAGAAGGACTCCTGCGAGATGAAAAGGAAGATGGAAAGCTGAGAATTAGCGCACGCGCTAAGATGCCTGTGGGGCTTAGCCCAGAGCCTGGAGCCTTGGAGGAGCTCAGCAAATGTTAGTTGTATGAATAACTCAAAACTAATGGTAGAATGGAGGGGTGGGCACGGGAGGAGATATTTACTATGTAAAATGTGAATAAATAAGCACATGTCCAGGGTGAGACTAACCCAATCTGATATTGATATTTACATCCGTATGTGTTTGCAAGTCATGTGGGCAAAGGTCAGCACCTGAACCATGATTCTGAGCAAAAAAATGTGGATAAAAGTAAATGTAGGCAGAATCACAAACAGGAAGTACACACTAGTTCCCAGAGAACAGAGAAGCTATTTCCCAAAAGGATTAGCGGCAGGCCAGGGCACACTGGAAAACCATCCTTGGGAATCAGCAGACCCATACAGTGGGCATCTGGCCTCACAGGAGGGTGCCCACAAGTCAGGCAGAGTGACTTCCTGGGTCATGTCTGCGTCCCCATCAGTCGACATTTTTCTCTAGCCTTGATCATCCCTGTGGCCCTCCCAGACCTCGGAGGTCTCACCTGACCCTGCAATTCTGGGGTTTGGGGAAGACAGTGTGAGTAATTGAAGATGAAAGAGAAAGCTTGGATTTGGGACGTTTTGATCATTCTGTTAGTCTGTCAGCAAGCTTCCTGAGCTTCTAAGGTAGAGGAAATACGGAACTGATAAGAGAGCTTGAAAAAGAAATACATGTCCTTTGGAAACTCAAATCACAATATAAGGGGGAAAAAACAATACAAACAGAAAATTGA